>NC_143587.1:151404428-151718754 GCF_048544385.1 Mastigoproctus giganteus | reverse complement strand
CTTCAGTTTGAATTTATGCAGTCTCATATGTGTGGTCTGAGCAAGAGGAAGAATGCCAACAGCAATGAACTTGCTCAATCTCTTCAAATCCTTGAACATCTCAATCAGATCACCTCACCGGTGTGTAGTTTGTGTCCGAATGCTGTAATTTGCAGGACTGAAGCCGAAAGGTATGATCATCTTTTTTGTTCCCCTCACAATCTCACTGCCTTTCTACTCCCATTCTAGCAGATCTACATCCTTTCCAAAAATGAAGCCCTTAGATCTACTGTACTCAAGACAGCCTATCCATTGTCTTGTACAATGTTACGTGAAGTCCTTATTCCTGCTAGTAAAATTCTTGTACATCATTGGCAAAACTCCATAAGCTGTCCTGACAGTTTGTCTGCACTGCTCAGAAGGATTTTATATCTGACTGCTCAGTTAACCCCAGGTATTTTTCATTTTCCACTAAACTGAGTTTAGTACCACACAGTTGGTATGTTAATCTGGGATTATTACTATCCATATGCAGACTTTGCATTTGTGAATGTTATAACTGCCATTTCTCAACCCATCTGCCTAATTATTCTGGATTTTGTTGCTCTAGTACCTTGATTCATTAACCACTCTGCCAACCTTTATGTTATTTGCAAACTTATATATTACATACCTTTATCAGTATCATTAGTATTAGTAGCACAAATGATGCAAGAAAGCAAGCTTATTCAGCATCAGCAAAAAAAAAAATACTCCTTCCCATTTCACCCATCTATCCCCTCCAATAGTTTGTCTAATTCTTCCTTGAATTCATTTAAGCTATCCACTTACACAACAAGTGGATGTTTGTTCCAGCAATCAGAAGCCTGTGGTAGATATAAGCTAGTTTGTGGTAGATATAACTACAAAGGAGGTTAACCAAGTGAAGGCAGATTATGAGAAATCTTTGAAAAAGGATGCCAAAGCAAACAAAACAGCAATGACTTCTTTATGTAAATTCTAGAAGGAATCATATTGGTCCATTGGATATTGATGGTTCGACTGTTGATGATCCTGCTCAGGTAGCTGTCGAACTAAATGAGTATTTTGCATCTACATTCACACATGAGAAATTCTGTTGGAAGTGGGGGGCAGAAGTTTATCAAATGGTAATAGGGAGCTAAATGATTTTGTAATAACTGAGAGCAAAGTAGAGGAGAAATTGTTGAAGTTAAACATAAGGAAGGCACCTGGGGCAGGTGGGATCTATTCAGTTCCCATATAAGGATATATAAGGAATGAGATTATATGTAACAAAAAAGATGTTAGCAATAATGAATTTGAATAATGATTATAAAAAAACAAAATAGTTCATCATGAGATTAGGCATTTTCATTTATTAAAAATAAAGAAAAAAATATATATACTTAATGCACTTAAATCACCCTTCATATAAATATGTACACAAAACTAATAAGGCACCTCCGTAGCCAGTTGGGCAGGAGTGGCAGTGTATAGCACACGCTTCTTGATTAGACCGGGGTTCGAGCCTGTGACCACCAAATACAGAGGATGTGGAAAGGTCAGGGAATGACCACCGCATATCCCCGGAGCAATATGGCCTTAGTTGCTAATGCTCCTAAAAACCAAATAACTACAACAACAAAACTAATGGTACATTTATTTCACTCTAATTGTAAAATCTATAAATGTAGGATACTGCTACCAGTATACATAGTGGCCACTTTATTAAGTGCACCTACCTAATAGTAAAGTAGGTTACCCCCTAGCCCTTAAAACTACCAGTATTTGTCGTGGTATGGACTCAAATGTTGAAAATGTGCTATAGGAATGTTAGTTGACTCAATGGCTTCCCACAGCTGTTGTAAATATCTACTCCAAAGCTTGTTCTACCTCATCTTATTAGAGCTTAATAAAATTGGGATCTGGTGAAGGAAGGTCACCAGAGTAGGCTGAATTCACTGATGTTCTGTACGAACTAATTCTATACAATTCTGGCCTTTCATGTCACATTGTCTTATTGGAAGCACCCGCAGTTCACAAGTGGATGTACTGCTGCTATGAAGGGATAGCAAACAATTTCCTGGGCTGGAAACAATTTCCAGATAATCTGTAACCCAACCATTACATTGCCACTGCCAACCCACTGTTGACACCTGGCAGGATGGATTTGTGGACGCTTGCTGTTTTTTCCATATTCTGCTCTTCCCATCAGCATGAAATAGCAGCAACTGCAATTTGTAAGACTAGGCAATGTTTTTCCAGTCTTCCACCAGTCAGTGTTCTGAAGCCTATTGTAATCATACATTCTTATTATAAATTAAGCTACGCTATTATATTGTGTCAGTTATAAATGGTACTTTAAGAGATCTACAATTTTCGAATTGACATTCTTATTTCTTAATGACAGAAGTTGAATCATGGTCAGTCTTTAGCTGTTATACTCCATCCTTGATAAAGTACAATGAGTAGTGCATTGTGCAGTGCCTCTTTGATCACTGCTAGTATATTGGATTGTTATTTAAATGATTGTACTCTTTGTATTACCCTGCACAAGTCTTGTCAGCCTGTGTTGGCCTTGTGCATAAATGAGTTTCTGACAAAAAGATTCATTTTGTTTGGATGTTTGTTACACCCTATTTACAGTCATTTGTGAAAACTCCCACAGGGTTGCGGTTTACAAGTTACTTATACTGACATGTCTGGCACTGACTACCATGCCGCATTCAGAGTGACATCTTATGTCTTGTCCGTTCTTGCACTGGATTGCACAAATAGAACATCAAAATATATGTGCCTACTTGCTTTATCACATGGTGGAAACATGATGCTATTATTGAAGGAGTGCTCTATTTCATGAATAGATAGGTGCATTTGATAAAATGGCCACTTGATATGGAATATTATATACTGAAAAATAAATAACTACTTGTATTGAAAAAGAAATTTGTTTGGAGGCAAGGAACTATGAATACTGTTTTAAGGACCACAAATTCTGGGAATTTTGGAATCACTGTTGTATTAATTACACATTAATTTCATGGCTGTGAATTCCTTTCATAATGTGGAAAGGTAGAGAATATAACACCAACATGGAATTTAAGGATACCCTTCATTTTGCTTTGGCAACAATACCTTCACTACTACCAGAACACAGGAAATCTTCATCTACTCTGTATACTATCATAAAGTAAATATTATTAACCGAGTCTATATTTGTAGTATATATAAGTACTAAAAAAAAGAAAATAAAGAGAAGTTACTTCTGGTACCATTTATCTGTTTATTATGTCTTTGAAATTTGTCTATGCTGGTAGAAAGGTGTTCTAATAAATTCTCATTTTTATCTTGCAGAATTATTCGTGAGAGTCTTGACTGTGTAGTATGGCAAATATCATTCTGTTTAGAGCCAGCAGAACAGGATAGTAATAGTGACATTATCTGGAAAGCATGGCGCTATCTTGGCAGTGTCTGTGATTCTTTGTCAGGTGAGGTTTTTCTATGTTAGCAGTTCAAACTAGAGGTCTGCACTGGCCAGGTAGCACGAACAATGTTCGAGCTCATGTCGGGTACAAATTATCATAATGAATTTTTATTTCAAACATTTCAGGCTATTTCTTACATATTTATTTTTTTATGTATTTAAATTAGCATTAGCATTAGCATTAGTAGAGGCATTTGATGCAAGAAAGCAAGCTTATGCAGCATCAGCCAAAAAAAAAAAAAAAAAAAAAGTAACATAAATAAATAAAAATAACCACTTCCACTTCACCCCTCTGTTCGTTCGAAATACCTGTCCAGCTGAGCCTTAAACTTATTTAGGCTATCAACTTCCACGACAAGGGATGGAAGTCTGTTCCACCCACCAACCACCCGCTGGCTAAAGGCAAATTTCCGCACATCTATCCTACATCTGTCTTTCCTCAATTTCAATTTATGCCCTCTCAGGTGATTTTTTCTGAGCTAGAGGAAGAATCCCATCAGCATTGAGCATGCTCAAACCATTCAAGGCTTTGTACACCTCTATCAGATCACCCCGCTGGTGCCTAGTTTCCAGACACTGTAATTTGCAAAACTTAAGCCTTTCTTCGTAAGAGAACCCCCTTTGTCCCATTCACCAATCTAGTTGCCCTTCTCTGTACTCGTTCCAGCAGCTCTACATCCTTCCTGAAATGAGGCCTCCAGGCCTGTATACAGTACTCTAGGTGTGGCCTGACCATTGCCTTATACAAGGGAATAATCACCTCCTTATCCCTGCTAGAAAAATTCCTATATATCATTGACAATACACCATGAGCTACTCTTGCAGCTCGTCTGCACTGCTCAGAGAACTTCATATCTGCCTGCACCACCACCCCCAGGTCCCTTTCATTCTCTACCACTGTCAGTGTAGTACCACAGAGTTGATACGTTGCTCTGGGGTTGCTGTTTCCCATATGTAGTACTTTACATTTGTCAATGTTAAACTTCATTTGCCACCTCGAAGCCCATCTGCTCAACCTTTCCAAATCCTGTTGCAGCAGCATAGTGTCAGTAGTGTCCTTGACAACCCTGCCAACCTTCGTATCGTCTGCAAACTTGGACATTAAGCCTGATATACCATCATCAATATCATTTATAAATACAGAAAACAATAAAGGCCCCAATACTGAACCCTGAGGGACTCCACTAATAACATTAGTCCACGATGAGCAGTGTCCATTGATTACCACTCTCTGTCTTCTCCCCCTCAACCACCCCTTTATCCATAGCAGCAATTTGCCTCCAATGCCACACTGCTCCAATTTGTGCAGCAGTCTTCCATGTGCAACAGTATCAAAAGCCTTTCTAAGATCCAAGTATATAATATCAAAGTTATTCCCTGCATCCAGTTCTTTTGTGACTGCATCATAGTATCCAATCAAATTGGTCAGGCAAGACTTCCCCTTAACAAAACCATGCTGTGTCCTAGCTATAACTGAAGTCTTGTCTAGATGATCCTGCAGTGCTTCTTTCACCAGTGCCTCCATTAATTTTCCGGGAACAGAAGTTAAACTCACAGGTCTATAATTACTTGTGTCAGCCTTTGATCCCCCTTTGTGAATTGGGGTCACATTTGCACATCTCCAGTCAATGGGTACCTCCCCTGAGTCCAAGGAAGCTCTCATAATTATGGCTAAGGGTTTGCTTACCTCCTTTGCTGCCTCCTTTAATATAACTGGATAGATCCCATCCACCCCAGGTGCCTTTCTTGTGTTTATCTTCAACAATTTCTCCTCCACTTTGCTCTCAGTTATTACAAGATTCTCTAGCTTACTGCTAGAGTTGAATACACCTCTGGCATTCCCCTCGCTGAATAACTCCTCATGTGTGAATGTCGATGCAAAATATTCATTTAGTTTGTTAGCTACCCGAGCAGGGTCATCAACAGTTGACCCATCGATCTCAAGTGGACCAATCTGATTCATCCCCTTCCTTCTAGAGTTTACATAAGTAAAGAACTCTTTGCTGTTTTTCTTCGCATCCCTTGCCAAGGATCTCTCGTAATCTGCCTTCGCCTGCCTAACCTCCTTTGTAACTTGGTTACAGATCAACTTGTATCTATCATAGGCATCCGTGTCACGTGTTAATTTGTATGTATCCCATGCATTTTTCTTCTCTGCCATATGCCTCATTAGTTCATCTGACAACCATCATGACAACCAAAATTCTTAAAGGTTTTTTAAAAAAAAAATGTGTATTATTTGTCTGACACTTTTAATTGACCAATAAGGCACACTTCACCGATGTCTCCAAAATTCACCAAAATTTGTACTCTTTCGTGGAAATGACCTGCCAGCAGTGCAAGCTCCGAAAGAATATTTTAGCGCAGCCGGAATAGCAGTGCAAGAGTGTTGAACCAATTTAAGCAATTTAACAGTGTTGACTCTATTTTATTTCTCCACAACAATTTGCAATGAAAAGCACGTGAGGAGAAGTTGTCTGGTAGAGGTGGATACCAATATTCATTTTGGAATTATATTAAATGTGGTAAATTGAAAATGTATTACATTTTCTTTTTTTTTTTTTATAATTAATATTGATAATTATTTTGGATAATTATTATTGCTATATAATTATTAATATTGAAGTTTGAATCTGGAACTTTATTTTTTTATCATTATGAAACTTCAGAAACTAATGCCAGCAATTTTATTTATATAAAAAGTTTCAGTTAGGCTGGGATTAAAATTGGTTCGGGTAGGTCGGGTATGGGTAATGAATTTGAAAAACAAATTCGGGCCAGGCGGGGTAAGAAAAAAAATGTAGGCCCACGCAGACCTCTAATTCAAACCTCTGACTGCTAAATACTATTAACGTTTGTATTGATGATTTATTGTAAACTACTGACCTGGTGGTCATGCCGGAGTATAAACAAGAACATATATATGAGTAAGCAGGCTGCATTGTAGAGATAAATTAAATATAATACAAGCAAAGCAATAGTTTATGCAGTCATTCAAATTTTGGTTGAATGAGAAACAGGAAGTTTAATGAATTTGGCTTAACACAGTAATTATTTTAATTATTGAATTTCATTATAATGCACTGTTTTATTTATATCTTTATTGAAACAAAGTTATCACAAACAGTACAGAACTTTTCATAAATAATTCTCAGATTAAGAATAATAAATGTAAATATTCTGACACACAGAATATTATACTGCTTTGGAGAGGTCAGCTGAGTAGAATGTTATGTATTACTGCATAATAACATTCTAATAAACAACATCAAAATTTTATAAAATAGAATAAAGTTTAAAACACACACACACCATCAGAAGCATTTCATTGCAATGTATTAAATACATAAATGAGTACATAAATGAGTCACTGTGCATACATTTCTTTGCAATGAATCATATTTGTATTGTCTTTAAACACCCTTATATTAATATAACTCTGTATCCACCAATTTTAGGTATAAACAAAAAATGAAAATGTAGCATAAAATGCACAAGACTACCCCCCCATAAAATACAGTAAAATGCTGTGGTTTTATGGCTCAAAGCGGAATGAAGCACGAAGCTGCCTTTTTCATTGAGAGGTATTGTATAACTTTCAAACCAAAAGTGTCGCTGAGAAGATTAATTACTATATTTAATAACCACGCTTATATCACGTGATATTAATATTAATTTCACATAGTATAAGAGTGGTTATTAAATATCGTAATTAATCTTCATGGAAAACAACCATGTAATGTCCTTCCCTAACTATATTACTGAGAGGTTATTTTGCTATTTGTTTTAGATGCGATGTTTTAGAACTGCTGTGATGGCTAGTTCCTTGTCAAAATAGCAGGTAGTTTCCAGTGACAAATCTGAGCCAAAACAGTAAATAGTTCTGAGAATAAAGTAAATAAAATGTATTAATGAAATTATAGAATAGGTTATTTTTATAGCTTAATATCTTATAAATTACATGAAAAAAAAAAAAAATAAATAAATAGAATGTCAATATCTTGTGCAGTTTCTAAAATTTAATTTTTTATGTTCGTAGATGAAAAAAAGAATGAATAGCCAGCAAAGTGAGCATCATTCGGTAATCAAATTTTTGACTTAAGAGAGCAGAAATGCTAAAAAAATCCAAGGAAGAATGACAAGAGGTTGGAGGAATTATATCCCAGTTTTGCTCTTGCATTAAGATGGATGGCAGAATTCAAAAGTGGATGGTAGTCAGTTGAGGATGTTTCGACCTCAGAACATGCAGAGCTGTTGCTTTGCATGTTCTGAGGTCGATTTTTTCTGGATGAAAAACCCAGTTTACGGGAGAAAAAACCATGCTACCATTGCCTGAGACAATTAACTCAGCCATGTTGGGAAAAAGACCCATAAAAATTCCTCCTGTCATTGATGGGATTCGAACTTAGGTATTTTCCACCTAGTCTGGGGATGATGATGGCTATTCTACCAACTGTGCTATCCACGAGGGCTTCAGTAATCATATCAAAACCTTTCCCTCCTACCGACTTAACAAGTTCTACTATTGCATGGATTCTGTTTTCTGTTGGTTTGACTATATTTCCTGAATGAACTGACTCAGGCCATACATTTTTCCAACACGCATTTAATGTTGACAGTTTTACTTCTTGGAGCGATAAAGCTATGATTTCGATACAGTCCACAATTGAAAAATATTTCCATGCTCCACACTTCAATTTTCGAAATCAATTTTTTCCAGAGTCCATTGTAACGATTGTCTAATGTAATGAGTGTCAAAGGTGTGTGTGTGTGTGTGTGTGTGTGTGTGTGTGTGTGTGTGTGTGTGTGTGTGTGTGTGTGTGTGTGTGTGTGTGTGTGTGTAATGCCTTGATCTAATTAAAGAAATTGTACTAGGTGGTAGGAAATTTACTTCAACGTTTGGATGACTTAAATCTTTTGGATGGCCTGGCACGTTATGCAATAGTAATAAAATTTTCAAATCTAGGCTTTTCCACAAGTTCAAAGCACAGAACCTAACACGGGGATTTCCGTTTTTTTTTTTTTTTTTTTTTTTTTTTGCATAACGATTTAGCGAGCCAAAAGCGGGATTCACAAAAAAGAATGGAAACGTTGAAAATCACATCCAACATAATAGCAGAGTTTTTCCCTCGCACAAAAGCTCAAAAATACCATGTTACTCGAGGTTACCACAATTCTCTGTGTTAGAGCAAAACCATGTTATATAAGTACTGTGTTGTGCGAGGATTGCCACACTTTGTCAGTTGTGTTAGAGCGAAACAGTGTTGTAGGGGTACCGTGTTATATGGGGGTTGCCTGTACATGAAAAAGTATTATTTAATGTTCCCCATGGAAGCACTTTAACAATAATCCACGAGCATTTGGGAATGTCCAAAGTTTGTGCAAGATGGGTTTCCAGAAACCTTTCCATCCGTAGCAAATATTACAAGGTGGAGCCATCAGAAGAGAATTTAACATTAATGACTGGTGATGAAAGCATTTTTATGATCTTCATATGAAGGGATACTTAAAGTAACTAATGCTCTTTGCCATAATGTTGGATATTATTATTATTATTATTAGCCATATGGTGCAAGGAATCCTGAGGCTTATGCTGCACCAACCAAAAAAAAAATTCCCGAGTTACCCTGAGAGAGAGAGAGAGAGAGAGAGAGAGAGAGAGAGAGAGAGAGAGAGAGAGAGAGAGAGAGAGAATCAGAAGTAGAAAGGAATCACCAAGAAAGAGAAGAATAATGATATCCAGCTAAGGACCCTGGGTGTGCCAAGCCCATACTCACCGGATGTGAGCACCTGGGGTTATATAAAGGACATATGAATTGAATATAGGGAATATAATGTGTACAGAGAGACACAGACACAATCGGAGGGGGGGGGAGTCATGCTCTTAGTTAAGAAACACATAAAATCTAAGACAGTGCATCCAGTTGACATGGGTGACCAGTGCAATGATGAGTCAGTTGGTGCGACATAAGCATTGGGAAAGCAAAAATGAGAGCAGGAGTTTGTCATAGGCCCTGTGCTGTACCTAGGTATGGGTGGACTGGGCGGCCACCCAGGGTCCTGGAATATAGGGGGCCCCGAATTCCGATGAGATATTTTAATTTTTTTTTTATATAAAAAAATGGTTGTTTCTTAATACTTTAATCATACAAAAAATCAATCTTGGCTTATTTATAGTACAATAAATTTATTTTATAATCAGATAAAATAAATTAATTTTTGCCTATATTTAATATTTAAACCTAGTTTTAATGGAAAAAAACCCTGCAATAATGCAGATTCACATTTTTAAAACTGTTTGCTTTGCTCTGAATGTCAATATTGCCTAGTTCGGTATGAAGTATTGAATATTATAAATAAAGTAAGCAAAGCTATGAAAAGTAGTACAATTGATATGACACTGCAATTATATTGATAGAAGGTGCTTTTAGTCAACTACACAAATTTAGAATATCAAGATTTAAATTGTACAGTATATGGATAAAGCTATAGACATTGCAACTGAGTTGGAAGTACTGTCAGCGTTACCAAAAGTGCGAATTTATCTATGAAACTTCATCAGATGAACACTATTGATCCAACCAAATGGTTTGAAATGGAATTTTTTAATATAATGATCGTTAGATTACAAGAAAGATTTGATCAGATGAATGAAATATACTCGGCTTTTCATTTTATTCTAAAATCAGAAAACTTCATGAATTTATTTGAAAGAATTCCTCAAAGGAATTCTCACTGGTGAAGACGGGAGCAGCAACATCGATGCCAAAGAGTTACGTCAAGAAATCCAATGTATGCAGCATGTTTTAAAAGGAAAAAATTTTGGTTGCTTAGAATTATTGACATTTATCTTAGTTGAATTATATCCCAACATCACCATTTCTCTTTGGATATTATTAATGTTGCCAATTACAGTTGCATCTGGAGAGAGGAGTTTTTCAAGACACAAAATGACTAAAATATATTCAAGAGCAACACTTGACCAAGAAAGAATTAATGGATTGGCCATTATGTCACTAGAACAAGACGTGGGCAGCTGAGAGCTTGTTTTGAGGGACCCATCACGCTCTCAGCTGCCTACATCAACGCCAGAGCTTGCACTTGGTCATCACGCAACACAGCGGCAACCCCCAAGGCAGAATGCGCTGGTCCCACAGGAACTAGTAGTTGTTGGTGACTCTATTGTCAGGGAAACGGGGAACATGCTTTGGTGGAACAGGACCAGGGTATATCTGCCAGGGGCAAAGGTTGATGATGTTGTAGAGTGGATATCATCTTTTAAGGGCACAAAAGGTGATATAATTGTACGCGTTGGCACTAACGATAATAAGAGTAGGAGACCGGCAGAATTACTTAACAAGTACAGGTCACTGTTTGGGCCCCTCAATCATTTCAAGAAGGATGTAGAGCTGCTGGAACGAGTACAGAGAAGGGCAACAAGATTAGTGAATGGAACAAAGGGTTGCTCTTACGAAGAAAGGCTTAAGTTTTGCAAATTACAGTGTCTAGTGCCTAGGCACCGGCGAGGTGATCTGATAGAGGTGTGTAAAGCCTTGAATGGTTTGAGCATGCTCAATACCGATGGGATTCTTCCTCTTGCTCAGAATAATCACCTGAGAGGGCATAAATTCAAATTGAGGAAAGATAGATGTGCGGAAATTTGCCTTTAGCCAGCGGGTAGTTGGTTGGTGGAACAGACTTCCATCCCGTGTTGTGGAAGTTGATAGCTTAAATAAATTTAAGGCTCAGCTGGACAGGTATTTCAAACAAACGGAGGGGTGAAATGGGAGTGTTTTTTTTTTTTTTTTTTTGGCTGATGCTGCATAAGCTTGCTTTCTTGCATCATATGCCTCTACTAATGCTACTAAAATATATAAAAAACATCAGATGTTATAGACAAATTTATATCAAGTAAATATCGTAAGGAAATAATGTGAAAACTTAAGTTCATATAAATAATGTATCAGTCGTTAAAGTTTAAATAAATAATTATGATTTGAATAATTTTTGGGTCTCCTTTATTTTAAAATTTTGAATATTCCACCCGGGGCCGACAGAAGTTTAGGTGCTGCACAGGCTTCATGACTGTGATGAGTACAACATACAACTGTACAGAGAAATAGTGGGCCAATAAATTAGAATGTCTTATAATGGGAGATTTCAATTTTTCCAGATAATGACTGGAACTGTGTGGACTGGTCACTGAAACACTAGCATGACTTATGTGGATTTATTGAATGACTGTTTTATACAGCAGCATGTTAGAGAGGCAGCAAGAGGGAGTAATATTCTTGATCCGATTATCAACAGTGATTATTCATGCATTAAGAATCTGCAGATAAAAGAGCTAGGTGGCAGTGATCGCAGTGTACTGATTTGAGAAGCAAGACTATCTTGTTCTTTTATGTTACTTTTTATTTATTTATTTATATTGTTTTTGCGAAGTCATTACAGCACAGCAACAACTTTAAAGGGAAATGCTATGGTCTTCAGTTTCACAGTAGTTCTTGCTAATAGTGGGATTTCAAAAGTCCTTGAATATCCCAAGCCTCCTAATCCTTGATTCTTATTTGTCTTCTGAGAGCAGTAATTCATTCCTGGATTTCGAGATTCTTTTGAAATCTAGTGGAATTATGTTTATGTTCTGACTATCTTTTTTCTGTATATTATTCATTCAGTTGTGGATCATATGAAGAATCGGGTATGTCTCCAATGGATTTCGTGGTGTTATATATAGTCTTTACAAAATTCCCTGATGACCTCCATTAGATGCATAGGCAGAAGTTCACAAATAGTACATAGGTGGCTCACTAAACATTCCTATTAGAGGCAGAGGTGAAGGTGATTCTTGCACCACTTCTATTGCAGTGGTCTGGAAAGCAAGGTGTTAGGGATTTCAGGTTCTGCTGTGGGTCATCATGGAACAAGTGAATACATGGGCTGTGTAAGAACATGTGCATGTATACTTGCATGCAAAGGATCCCCGCTTAATGCTGATAATTTGTTCCGAAAAAACAGTGCTAAGTGAGTACATGTTACCGTATTACCATAAGGTAACGTATTTTTGAGCTGAGGTCTATGCCATGGGATATTTCCTAATTGATAATAAATGGTGGTGAAAAGACACACAAATGTTTG
Organism: Mastigoproctus giganteus; assembly: GCF_048544385.1. Taxonomy (NCBI): domain Eukaryota; kingdom Metazoa; phylum Arthropoda; class Arachnida; order Uropygi; family Thelyphonidae; genus Mastigoproctus; species Mastigoproctus giganteus. The sequence goes on along the minus strand of NC_143587.1, from coordinate 151,706,153 downwards.
TGCCTCCGTAGCCAGGTGGGAAGGAGCAGCAGTGCGTAGCACATGCTTCTTGGTTAGACCGGGGTTCGAGCCCGTCACCACCAAATACGGAGGATGCGGAAAGGTCAGGGAATGACCACCGCACTTGAGCAATATGGCCTTAGTTGCTAATGCTCCTAAAAACCAAATAACAAACAAACAAACGTTTGTCAGAATGTTTAATATTCAAAAATTTGTATACATATAAAATATTAGTATATTGTTACATAACTACATTATGTAACAAAATTAAACTTAAAATATCAATTAAACTCATGAATTTATTAATGGCCCTGGGCTGTCAAGTTTTTATACCTTTGGACTGAAAAATTTGTTGATTTTTGGGTTGTATTTTGGCCCTCTTCCTCTCATTGCACAAAATCATATAAGGATTAATTTCTTTCTTTAAATTTCTTATTACCCTTTTTACTTCATTCCATGTCAGAGCCATTCTCTTGGAATCGCACATTTGTTCAAAGTGTTTGAAAGCTCACCACGTCCTTTTGCAGTCAGCAACTTTATCGGTTCATCTGTAGAATATTGATCATCTTCCTCAATTGCATGCCATTGTTTTTTTGTCATTTCCATAATTTCTTCACTGGAGAGGCCATCCTCATTGCTGATTATCTTTTGTACATTGTCATTGTCAGTTTCGTCCAATCATGCTTCTTTTCTGAACTCAACGGTTTGCTCTTTAACAACCTCAACCAAAATCATCAGGTTCTTGGGAATCCTTTATGCAATCCTTTCAAACTTTCCTCCTCTGAATTCCATGGGTTTCTAAGTCACTTCATCCCAGGCACTGGAAACATTTTAGTTGGCAGTTTTAATGTTGAAGAATTTCCAAAACTCCTTTAGGCTTGGTCTATTTTCACTTTAAGATCTCTTGGATTTTCCGAATGGTAAACTAAAAGGGGTTTTAATTTAAAAGCTCCTGCAGCATTACCAGGCTTCAAAGCAGCGAATTACTTCGCTTCTCTGAAGCCCGGCATAATTTTTTCTTCTTTTGATATGAAACGTATTTTATTTGTTTCCAAAAAACTTGTTGAGCAGTATAACACCCCCGCTGTTCAATAATTTTAACAAGCTTTCTTTTTCTTTTTTTTGCCCTCATTGCTGTGTTGTATAGGTTCAGTTGTATCCATCCAGGTATCATCATCATGGGGGGGGGTGGCTACAACCAGGTTTTTTTGAGTGTGTTTTTTTTTTTTTTTTTTTTTTTTTGGATAGACCTAGGAACATTCATATTTATAATTAAGGGAAGGCATATTTCCCCTCTCCTCCCCTGAATATGCCTCTATGTTAGAGTGCTTTTTAAATCTACCGAAGCAGCCCTTACCAGTGTTAAATAATTTCACACTTTTTTTCAAGGTGCACTTTCTTCAGATCTTCATATGTACTAATTGCTTTTTCTTTAATAATAATTGAACTTAACAGAATTGTGCTTCAGATATCTTCGATACAATTATTTAGATGTATCTCTTTCTCCATTTCAATCATAATAGCTGACTCACCTAGTCCTAACCCTAGTCAGTTTAGTTGGCTGCAGTGGAACAGCTGTCTTTCCTGCAGCTAAAATTAAGTCTCTATTTTTGTGTAATTGTTCTTACAGTTGAACTTGCGAGTCCTAAATTATTGCACACATCCACTTGTCGTTGACTGGAATCAATTTGCTTCAAAAGTCTAATTTAATTTTGAAACTTAATATTTTTCTTTCCTTTGTATTGTCCAGACGTTGCATTTTCATTCTTATCCACCATTATTAATCCCTCAAAAATGTAATTGCATTACATTAATTATGATAAAATGTTTGAGTAAGCTGTTTGTTATGAACTCTGTTCTGAGTGATGGCTCTGATCACGCACTGAGCTCATGTACACCTGCAGTGCACAACTTTGTCGCTAGTAAGAGAGCATTATAGTGAGGTTTTTTTTTTTTTTTTAAGGAACATTAGCAACTAAGGCCATATTGCTCCGGGGATATGCGGTGGTCATTCCCTGACCTTTCCGCATCTTCTGTGTTTGGTGGGCACGGGCTCGAACCCCGGTCTAATCAAGAAGCGTGTGCTACGCACTGCTGCTCCTGCCCACCTGGTTATAGTGAGTTGTGAAGGAATTATAGTGAGATATGGGTTATAATATAAGAACAGTATTAAACAAACCGTGTTATAACATGGGCCTACGATGCCAGGAGTAAATAAACTTGATGAATTTGAAATACTGATTAAGTCATCAGATGCAGACATTGTAGGGGTAGCGGAGCCATGGTGTCACTCAGACATAAGTGATGCTGAATTTGAATGTGGGGTATACAGGGTGGAGGGGTTATGTTCTTAGTTAAGAAGCTTTAAGAAGCGTATTAAGTCTAAGGCAGTGCATCCACTCGACATGGGTGACCAGTAAATACTGTCAAGGGTAAATGGAAAGGCTTTTGCTTTCATTCTAACGGTGATTACATTATCCTCAGACAGCTTTTAAAGTCTGAGCATTGGGACCAACTGTTGATGTTACCAAGAGCAAATTTTAAATGAGAAGTATTCAGGGAAGTGATCATAGAAGCCACCAGGCTTTTCATACCATTTTTAGTAAGCTGAATGTGAATGGCATTCTTCCTTTTGCTGAGACTACATACACATGAGAAGGCATAAATTTAAGTTGAGGAAGGATGGTTGCAGGATAGATGTGTGGAAATTTGCCTTCAGATAGTGAGTGATTGTTGGAACAGGCTTCCATCTGTCGTGGAAATGGCTGGTTGCATAAATTCTTCTGAGAGTATGAATGGGAGAAGTGTGTTTTTTTTTTTTTTTTTTTGCTGACTCAAAATAAGCTTGCTTCCTTGCATCATTTGTTGTTACTACTAGCTATTCACCTAAAACTTTCTGGTGTAATATTTATTAGTTTATTATTATGTAACTACGAGAGGAGGCATTTTTGCACAAATGGATATATTCCTATATGCCATTTTATTTCACAGAAGAACTCGGGTTAATCTCAGAATCGTCATCAGGAAAAATCTTGGTGCAAAAAGGATTCTAGAGATGAAAAGGATAAGAACTGCAAACAGGAATGCAGGAAAATATGGTGAATCTTTCCATCCCATATGGCAGTAATGTATTATGTGCAGGGGTGTCGTCACTGCACCTTTGGTCAATATGTCTTATAATTTGTCTTTGGCAGCAGCAGCAAAAAAAAAATAATAATAAAAAAAGGTTAAAGTTAGTGTCTTGCAGTGGTGGTTCCAATTTGTAGAATCAGTGAATCATTCCATGCTAACCTAAGAAAATGAAGTAAGGAATGGACAAATGAATTTTTTTCTTTTGTGGTGATGCTATATAGCTTTACTTCCTTGCATATTTGTCATTATTAATACTAAAGCTGATGGCATCACCAGTGATGGATTTAGAAATTTCCTGCCACCATTTTTTTTTTTTTTTTTCCTAATGGCATTCCTTTAAAATCTTTAGCACATGGAATTCATTTGATTCATACAGGGTGGCTTATAAGTGTGCTTTCCTAAGAAAAGTTGTTTATTTGACAAAATAGTAAAAGTGAAAGAGAGAAAAATTGTTGCAGATCTTGGGCTTTTGGACTGAAGTATTGAAATTTTTACCAAGGATTTTATAGTACTAACTTCTTGGTGGATCGTAGTAAAAGTTGATTAATGAACCTGTACAAAAATAACGTTTCAGTGCTGCATGTAAACTATGGGGGGGGGGGTTAAAAAAGGATTTGTATTCACCCAGAAGTAGTTGCAATAGAAGGCTGAAACAAATACCATGTATTACTTTTTAACAAATACCATGTTTTTTAACAAATACCATACTGAAACAAATACCATGTTTATACTTTTTAAACATAGTCACCTGAAAAAAGGACAGATTTTTGCCGCCTCTCAATGCACTATGCAGTCCAGTTTTGTTGAAGTCCACCAACTGTCCTTCAAACCTTGACTTGGCAGCAGAAATCACATCAGCTGCAAATTGTTTTTCACAAAGAAAAGGACTTCAGGGCAGGAAAAAGGAAGAAATCCAAGGGCGAAAAGTCGGGGGGAATAGGCAGGATGCAGCAATATTTCAAACCCACATTTGTGGACACACTTCAGTGCAGCATGTGAGGAATGCACAGGGACATTATCATGCAGCAGGTTCACACCTTTAACAGCTTTCTCCATCTTTTTTCTTTTAGAGCAGCACATAGCTTATGTTTCATTAAGTATGTTGCCTGAGAAAGAGTAAAGGTTACATGAGCACTTATTTTACCCAATCTATTTAAAGTCTTAAACATTTCACTCTAGTCTTTTTGCAGGTATCTAGTTTCCAAGTATTGCAATATGTGGAACTGACATCTTGCTTAATGGTAAGAGTAGCCTTTTGTGCCCTTGATTAATCTGGTTACTTTATACAATGGGATAATCACATTCTTGTCCCTACTGTCAAATTTCATGTATTTCATGATAAAACCATATGCATAATTTCCCCTTAACAAATCCATTCTGTGAATTTAGCATAACTGCATTCTTGTCAAGCTAATCCTGCAGTGCTTTTTTAACCATTGACTCCATTATTTTCCCTAGAAACAAAGTCATTTTCAAGTCAAAGTTATTTTCTTTAGGACAAAAGTCAAGCAAAAGGTCTGTAATTGCTCACTTCTCCCTTTGATCCCCTTCTCTCTGTGAATAAGAGAGACATTGGCATATTTCCAACCTATAGCAAATTCCACATAATCAAAGGACAAAGGCCAAATGTCTACTTATTGCTTTTGCTGCTGCTTCTAATATAACTGGTTAAATACCATCAGCCCCAGGGCCTTATTTTTAGCTTCAGCAATTTCTTTCACTTTCTTCTCAGTTATTTCTGGTATCCCCATCCCTAAAACCTTCTTCACATGTGAATATAGACAAAAAATATTTGTTCAGTAATGTTAACATGAACAAGGAATTTTGATACTTTTTTTTTTAAGTGTTCTTATTTGAAGACCATGTAATCATCCCATGCATTTTTTTCTGCCACTAGTTTTATTAGCTCTTCTGACACATTTAGTTCTAAACATCTAACAGTACCTCTTAGTATGAAAAGCCTAGTAAACTTCTATTTATTGCTTCCTTTAATCCTACCATCTGCAGATTCCCATTCAGAATTTGCAGTTGGTAATGTTGGTTCCACTGAAGTGAATTTAAAAAGTAAGAGTAGGGATTTTGCTTTCGTACTTTTATGAAAGCAAAATCCCTTCCCTTCCCTTTGCACTTAACAGTCGTTTTATCTTTAAAATAAAGTAAATCCCCTATTAGTATATGAGAGTCACTACCACCTAATGGTTCCTGTATCAGGAGATCCACTTCTGATAATCAGGTCAAGCATATTGTTTTCTCTTATTGTTCTAACAGTAGAAAAATAGTCATCCAATAAATCCAGAAAATTTCTGCTATTGTGCAAATGACTGACCCACAAGTTCCATTCGATATCTTGAAAGCTAAAATTCCTTATAAGAAATTCTGATTTGCTGGCTCATTATTATTTGTGTGTATAGTTATACTCATAACAGTTATTTTCTGTTATTAACAGCCATGATACCCTCTGACGAAACGTTCAAGGTGGATCTTGTAATAACCATTGTAAAATTTACTAAATATCAGTGAAAGTAACTTTCAAAGAATTATATTTATAATATAAAAATAAAACTATTACAGAAAAAAAAACTTATATCTAAATAAACTTACTATATAGTAAATAAATTATTTAAAAGCAATATTCAAACCTCTGTAATCCTACTCTACTCCACTAATCCCCAATTCTCTGTAATCACCATTAAGAGTGTCACCACAGAAGCGATCAAAGCCGGGGGAGATGTACTGCTTCGCCGACTACACTCACTCCTCAAAACCATCTGGTGCACTGAACAAATTCCGCTAACATGGAGGAAAGCCATTATCGTACTGATCCACAAGAAAGGTGATAACCGGGACTGCAAGAACTACCGTGGCATCAGCCTCCTTTCCATCATCGGAAAGGTCTTTATGAAGATCATCCAGTCAAGACTGCAAAAACATCGCGAGCAAACCTGTCGAGAAGAACAGGCAGGATTTAGACCCGGGCGAGGATGCTGTGATCAAATCTTTGCCATTCGTCAGTTGATGGAGGAGAGGATCCGGTGTGGACAGCGAACCGTCATTGTTTTCATTGACTTTAAGTCTGCTTTCGACTGTGTCCACCGGCCTGCCTTATGGAAACTACTAGAGGTTGAACATGTACCTCGAAAAGTCATCACACTCCTCCAAACTGCATACAACGGTTTAACCAGCCAGGTGCGCATCCAGAACGATTTATCTGAGGAATTTACCATCCAAACTGGAGTCCGCCAAGGGGATGTAGCCTCCCCGTTGCTTTTCAACATCGTGGTCGACGCCATTATGAGGCAAGCATTCAGAAACAGATAGGGCATACAATATGACAAGAATCACTATGTGACTGACCTGATGTTTGCTGATGATAGTGCTATCCTTGCCGGTAACGACGCTGAAGCCACGGACATCCTCTACGACATTGCCCGCATTGCCCGGCCATACGGTTTGAAGATCAATGCTGGTAAGACAAAGGCCCTGACAACAGATGGGTCGCAAGCCACCATCTATCTCGAAGGCGAGCACTTGCCTTAAAGTCCTGCACTTGCTCGTCCAGATCGAGCAAGTGCAGGACTTTAAATACCTTGGGTCGCTGGTCCAGGAGAATAAAGTTGCATCCACCATGGAAATCCACAGCAGAATTGGACAGGCGGCCACTGCGTTCGCCTCGCTCAAATGGTGTCTGTGGAAGAGGACCAACATTTCCACAAAGACTAAAATCCGACTCTTCCGGACTTTGATCCTGCCCATTCTCCTTTACGGATCGGAAACATGGATTTGTCTCAAGTTAGATTTGAACAAACTTAAGGTATTCCAAATGCGATGCCTGCGGCAGATCTTGGGCATCTCTCTTCGCGACCGCATCACTAATGATACCATCCGCGCCAGATGCCAACAGCAACCAACCATTGCCGACCAAATCCAGAAGCGAAGGCTTAGATGGTTTGGCCACGTATGTAGAATGGGCACAAACAGAATACCATCCACACTCCTTTGGAGACAACGACCCACCCAATGGAGCATCCAACGGACCGCGCCTAGGAAAACGTGGGCCAAGCAAGTGGAAAATGACTTGAAGAGCCGACGTCTCGACCTTAACCAGGCCAGGACTGACGCCATGGATCGTAAGGTATGGAAGAACATCACAGAGCAAGTCCGAAACCCTGCGGCACCTACAGCAGCATACTGGTTGCGTGGCCAACCGCCTCCCCCAGCTGCCAGCTAAGGACCAAAGAAGAGAAGAAGAAGAAGAGTGCCACCAAGATACGTCTGTTTGTAACGAATGCCAGTTGTTTTACCAGGAAGAGGTTCACAGAACAAAATTTCTTCATTCATGGTCACTTCTGATTCAAATTGAATATATACCAATCATTGAGGAAAGCCTATTATGTCTGTACTTTCATCTAATTGTAGTGAAAAATACCGACTGTTTTTCCTTTTGAATAAGCGATTCTTTCCGGAGCTGCCATTTCATGAATGCGTCTGCATACACTGTCTTTTTAACAATGGAATAGAATAAAGTTTGGCAGATGCTTTCTCATCAAATAGTGATCAAACAGTATAAGCTGCTGTTAATATAAGATTTTCTCCAATAGTGTGTTTACCAGTTTTAGCAATTTTTAAGCTTCTAAAACTTTTTTTTTTTTTTTTTTGTTAATAAAAGTTTTCAAGAATTGTTTGTTATTTTTCAGCTCAATATATAAAATATATTTCTTTATAAAATAATGTATAGATTTGTTTTTGTAAATGTTCATGGTTTGATTCAAGATGCCTTTTAAGAAGAGATGGCTTCATGCAGTGGTTGGATAACAATTCAGAACAAATTAGGCATTGAGGTTTAGGTTCATTTTCATCTCCATACCAAGTGAACCCAAATTGCAAATAGCTACCATCGTATTTTCTAGTAATAATTTTTGCATTTTTTTAGATGAATTGCTACTAATACTATGTACTTGCATTTCCATTTTTGATTTGTTTTCCTGTGCACTGTTATCAGCTTCGCACTTAAGCTTTTCTAGCCATATTTCCATTTTGAAAAAGATTTTTCCTGTAAAAATAAGAAAAAATTAATTTCAGAATTCAATAAAACAATTTTAATCACATGAAAGAACTAACTTTTCTTCTTATCTTGTCTTTTTAAAAACATACATCGGCTGAATTTAATACTCGTAGGACATTGTGGCAAGAACAGGTAGGTTGCTGTTGCTACACACGGAGCAGCGGCCAAAGTCTTACGAACACACAGCATGCACAATTGACATGTGACAATTAGAAGTTCCCAGGCAATATCTTCTGAGATCTCAACAAACCATTTCATATTTGTTGAATCCACCAAATCTGTGAAGTATGATTGCTGTGCACAGTAGCATAGCCAGGATTTTTTGTCAGCAGGTACATTCACAAAAAAAGGCGGCAATTTTTAATGTTAAAAAGCGCCACAATACCAGATTTCGGCAGGTACATTGTACCTGCTGACCCTACCCTGGCTACGCCACTTGCTTTGGAGATAACCCCCTCCCACTTAGTATTTGTTGGAAGAGGTGGAGTAGTGGGTCGATTATGTATACACTACATTTTTACCATGAATAACGGGAACTGGTCCGGCCCGATTGTTACTTTACTGGGGAGCGAGTTAATAGCTTTCTGCACAGCGAAACAAAGAGGACCCATGCTTTTGGAGAAACATGATAAACGGAAGTAGGGATAACAATTTTATCGTCTCCAATTCTGGGAATGTTTGTTGCAATGAATCTTATGACTAAATTTTCACCAGAAAACTTAATCAAAACATTGTAATGACAGAAATTAGAAGCTAAATGAAAGGAATTGATGTGACAATAAATTACATGAGTAGGCATGCAGAACACTGATTATGGTGATTGGCGTAGACCATTACTAAATCCTCAATGCTGTACAGTAACTTACTAAAGCAACAATGTTGTGTAAGAGAGAGTTTTCCAGGAAGGAATAGAAAACAATGTGAGATAAGACTCGGTCGTGATTTTAAGGTTTCCGAGAAATATATAGCAATCCGCTCGGAGGTTGAACAAACAAAATATTTGAAAATCAACATGATTTGTGAACTTCTGTTCGATTGAAAAATGATAAGTAAAACATGTAATTATTAACCTTTAGAAGGAGAAATTTTTAATGTTTTATTTTTCATAATTTCATAAATTTAAAAAACTCAACTGTCCATAATTCTTGTATCACAAAATATTTTTCCCACGTACCACCATTGAAAAACGATGGTTTAGAGCATTATTGAAATGCTGTGTCCCATGGTTGTTTTGGATGTCATTGTCCTTGTTGTTCTTCAATTTAGTTCACAAATGCAGCAACTCAAAAGCACATTCTGCCAAAAAATAGACATGGTCATCTCACAAGCTGTGTATACTTTAGTGATTCCAAAATCATTTTTTCTTATTTCAGTGCAGTGTTATATGAGTAGAATATAATTTCATAAAAATTATTGAAATTTTGGTTTGCTTTTATCGTATTTTGCATGTTTCATGAATTACATTCAGGCTCAGCCAGACATATGCCATGCAACCTAGATAAGAAATTTAATAACAAGTTGATTAATGTGTGTTAACAACATGCTGGGATTCATGGATTTCATTTCCATTGCAGGCTGGTGGGCATCTCCTTGTTACCAGAGAGATGATGTGAAGAAGTGTGCGATTCTTTTTCCTCCTGCTGGCAGATCACTGGACTCGACATCCTGCAGGTATGTAACAGTCCCCCCCCCCCAATTATTGCAATTGTAATGAAAGAAACAGAGATCAGAAATAGTATCCTTATAATGTGTAGGAAAATCTTAATGAAATGTAACCTTTTTTTTGTTTTCTTGCAAGGTCATATGTTAGTTTTCGAGACTGTGTGTCAACTCTTGTGGATAGCAAGTGCAGTGGAAATGATAGCAGCCTTTTGATATCTTATTTGATAGAAAAGGGTCAAGAAAAAGCTTGGAGATGCCCAAGAGATCCAGAGGTATCTTTTGTAGCTAGTGCACCATTAGCAGCTGACCAACCCTATGGACGTGAGTAAGCTTGTTAATTTTCTTTTTTGAATCATTTTTCTTTGAGAATGTGCACCTATGGTTATACTGTGTTAACCAGTAAGTCACGATTGTAGTGTAGACCATCCTATCAGAAATCCTTTGCTGGAATGGAAGCAGGGTTGTCACCCGAAGGGCAAGTGCTTTGAAGGTTGACAGAGGTGGCCAATATACATTTCCATTTTAACGCTTTAAAGATAAGTGATATTTACAAACTATTTTGCATATCATGATATGATGCTCAGTGTGGGCTACAAATCCAATACAAAACATACAAATCTACAAAAGTGTTTCTCAGTGTTTTTTGAGCCAAGATCACTAATATAGGGTCACTGGCCATTTCATGTCATGAAATGCTAATATAACCTATATATTTTATGCCATATTTTCCATACTTGTCTGCAGTAACTTAATTTAATTTCATATGCTGCTAAAGGATGTGTGTGTGGGGGGGGGGGTCATTCATGTTTAGGGAATATAAGTACAGTGGTACCTTGGTTTGCGAGCATAATTCGTTCCGGAAACGTGCTCGTAATCCAAAGCACTCGTATATCAAAGCGAATTTCCCCATAAGAAATAATGGAAACCCAGATGATTTGTTCCAAAACTCAAAAATATTCATATACTGTAAAAATGATTAATACAAAATACATACCTTTTTATATTTTTAATATTTAAATTTAATATACATAAAGCAATCGAATTTATTAATTATTGGGTAGGACGACTTTCACTGTCTCTAACGGAATCACTGCTATCTGTTGATTTTTTCTTTTTGTGCGACTTTAACAAGGAATCTTTCCAATGACACTTGCTTTTGCCTCCTTTTGAGTTCACGGAAATCAGATTCATCGCTCGCACTATTACAAAACGAGGAGGCACGCTTGATACACATAAACAAAGCTGCGCGCGTGTAGCAACTGAATAAACAACACCATAAAGGCAGAGATACACTATTAACACCTCACATTTTACTAAAGCACATTTCTAGGGGTTACTACCATAAAACAATAAAAACAATTTCCAGTTGCGTTCCTGCTAGTGGAATCTGTTATAAACTGGTAGTAAACTCGATCTAATTGCATTTGCGGTTATACCGATAGCTGGAATTGTTGGTTTTTACGTTATTATGGTGAAATGTGTTTCCCCTTCACTGATATAAAAAACCATAAATACATTTTCAAAATCTTCTCTTCATTCCTATCGGGTTGCGTTCGGTTGGGGTGATTCTGCGTTCGACTGCCATTTCTTGTAAACACAAAGGCTAATTGTGCATAAGCGAATTCGGTTCGTGTTATATAAGATATCGTTCCCCTATTTATAAATCGTGTATGATCGAATTCGTGTAGTGTAAACACGTGTTATACGAGGACTGACTGTACTCGTATTGCAAGACCTCGCTCGTTTATCAAGTTAAAATTTATTAAAAATTTTTGCTCGTCTTGCAAAACACTCGCATACCAAGTTACTCGTAATCCAAGGTACCACTGTATTCCCTAAACATAAATTCATGTTTATGTCTGATAAGTAAATCCCTATTTTTAACGTTACTGCTTCGTTGAATTTTATAAGGTATAGTTAACAATTTAGTGAAAGAATGGTTACATTATCTCCTTTAATTTAGAAGCACTGTCTTTAAAAATAGTAATTTACTTATCAGACACCCAGTTTCTTAAACACAAATGAAAATTGTAAATGTATTTTACCTTTAAACAGGCTGAATAATCAGCTCAACCAAGAAGTGGACACTGAAATTTCAGGATCGTTCTTTATTGTTAAGTCTACCATATACAATGGAACTTCTCTATTACGAACTTCTATTTAACGAATTTCTCTATATTATGAATTTTTGCAGAAAATATTGCACCTTGAAACGAAATTAATGTAAAATTAACCCCATATAACGAAGTGTTAGTCTCTCTATAACGAATTTTTAAAAAAATTAGTAAAAGCATTTTTGAAGATTTCCAAGCATTTACTGCTAAACAGCCGCTCAAATACAGGGTGATTCACTACCAGTGCGACAAACTTGCAGGAGGTGTAGAGAACACAAAGACGAATCGGAATCACATAGCATTGCAGGGTCCGAAATGCCTTCGTCATGCGGTAGAGGACGTTGAATGGGAGGTCACGTGAACAGCGATCCCGCTGGAAGTCAGCACTTGCAAACCGTTTCTGTTGAAGAAACCAAGTAGCAAAAGTCCTCCGGAGTGGATAATCTGCAGGCTCCAATGATTGGACGCATTGCAGATGGTACAAACTCATTTGGTTTGTTGACAGTATCCTCCATACAGTGGATTGGGAAATACCCAATCGTTGGCCTATCGCTTGAGTACTCGTACTCTGATTGCCTTCTGCAAGACGTAGGACATTCTCCTCATTGTCTGGCGTCCTCGTCGTTCGCTCTCGATTCATGGTACCTCTCGTGAAACAACCAGTCTCATGTAACCTTCTGTGCACACGTGCGAAAATCGTATGATGAGGAGCACGCCTGTGCGGGAAACGTTCCTGGTACAAGCGCAGAGCGGCACGCCCATTACAGTCCGCAGCTCCATACGTGAGGTGCATGTCGGCCAGTTCAATGTTTGAATACTCGTCCATCCTACTGCCTCGGGAACCGGTTTGCAAGTGCTGACTTCCAGTGGGATCGCTGTTCACGCGACCTCCATTTCAACGTCCTCTACCGCATGACGAAGGCATTTCGGACCCTGCAATGCTATGTGATTCCGATTCGTTTTTGTGCCCCCTACACCTCCTGCAAGTTTGTCGCACTGGTAGTGAATCACCCTGTATACTGCCTCCTTCCTTCTGAAATTGCGCATTAGCATCTGGAATTAAATAATCATCCTTTTAGTGAACACTTGTGGCCATTGATGCTCGTAGGAGGGTCTTTGTTTTATTTTTGTTACAGTTATTAAACCAAATGGGTTTTTATAAGTGGTCGTAAACTTTACAATAAATAGGGTAGATTTGTAAATTGATGTTGGCTCAGGGGAAAACGAAATTCGCTGCGGTAAACTTTAGCATGCTGCGGCGGCAATACATAGAATGCCACCATAGTCGGTTTTTAGTAACGCCTTCTGAGTGACATTCGCTTCTCACCTCAACTGTACCATGGACCTTCATGTCAATCATTATATGATATGTCCGTTCTCGTCTAACTGGACTCCCAGTACATGGTTTTCATGAATTTTTTTTTTTTTTTTTTTAAATTTTGTTCGTCATCAATCACAGGCTATATGCTCTTGTATTTTTTTTCTTAAAAGTAACATACAGCATACATTAATCATAAATTTTCTTTCGTGTATATATGAATGAAAGCAGAATAAAAGAAATTCACAAAGTCGTATATGTCTTCAAAGTGATTAATAGGAAAGGTCACGTGATACTGTTGAATTGGCAGGCGAACGTCATTGAGTAGGCGGTACCAACAATTCACTATATGGCCAGCGCAGCAAAGTTTGCGGTGTATGTATCGGCAAGAGCTGCAGTCCAGTAATTTTCACAATTTCGATAACAATGCCGAAGAGAAAGTGTTTAAGTGTTAATGATAAAGCAAAGATTGTTATGATATTGGCCAGGGTTTTAAGAAAAAACATGTTGCGGAGAAATGTGGCATACCTGCAAGCAGTTTATCTATGATTTTAAAAAAATCGAGAATCAATTTTAAATGCAATTGAAGGAGGAGCAGACAAGAAGCGAATTAAGTTGTGTATCTACGAAGATGTTGATAAAGCTGTTCTAAAATGGGTGCAAATGATACGTGAAAAGAATATCCCAATATCGGGCCTAATAATTAAGCAACAAGCTCTGAAATTTGCACAGTCCCTTGGACATACAGAATTTAATGCAAGTACTGGGTGGCTAGATAAATTTAAGAAGCACCACAGAATTGTGGAAAAGGTTATTTGTGGAGAAAGTTTTAATGTAGGCAAAGAAGATTGCAACAGTTGGAGGAAGATACCTTAAAGATTTTGGAAGAATATGAACCTAAGGATGTTTTTAATGCTAACGAAATGGGTTTATTCTCTAAATGTTTACCGAATAGAACACTTGCTTGTTCTATTTGGTAAACATAAATGTTTTGGCAGAAAGCAAAGAAAGAATCACTGTGCTAGTTGGGGCAAATATGACAGGAAGTGAAAAATTAAGACTTTTAGTCATAGGAAAAACAAAAAATCCAAGATGTTTTAGAGGCACAAAATCTTCGGAAGTTGACTACACCTTTAATAAAAAAAGCATGGATGACAAGTGATATCTTTGAAGACTGGATATTAAAACTAGACAGGCGTATAACAAAAGAAAAATCGTGTTGGTAACTGACAACTTCCAGCACATCCTGCCAGTAAACTTAAGTGTGAAGTTGTTGTTTTTACCACCAAACATAACGTCAGAACTCCACCCAATGGACCAAGGCATTATTAAAAATTTTAAATTTCATTATCAAAAGAGAATAATAATGAAGATTGTCAATGTGTTTATCAGAAAATAGAAACTTGGAGGTTACAATTAACCTTAGAGATTGCATCTCTGAACTGGCAAAAGTTTGGACAAATGATGTCACTGAATACACTATTCAAAATTGTTTTTCGAAAGCAGGATTTGCATTGAATACAGAAGTCGAACAACGACTGGACGAACAAGATAAATTGCCCCTTTCACAACTGAAAAACTTTTGGACATTATTAGAATCGTCCGGAAACATTGAAAAATGAAATAACAGTGGATAGTTATGTTTATGTAGATCACAGCAGAACATCCAAATGAAGATGAAATACTGCTGTGAACAGTGTTAGATGCGACCATGATCACGAAGAAATTAACGATGACGCTGAAGACGTATCAGAACAACCCATAGAAAAGCCAACTCACAAAGAAACGATTAACGCTTTTAAAACGGTTCGTATGGGTCTACAGTTTTGTGAAAATGTTCCTGATAATGTTTTTAATGCTCTGAACAAATTTGAGGTTTTCTTTGAGAATCAGACAATTTTTTAATTGTACTGTGCTGTGCAAACAAAAATTACAGATTTTTTTTTAATTTGTGATACTTACCGGCAAAAATTGAGTAAACGTAATTTAAATAAGTATGTTTTTGAAATAAAATACATTAAAAATAAATGTAGATTCGTTTTCATTTTATAATTAGATAACAGTTTCTTATAAAAAAAGATATTCTCTGTATGAAATTTTTCTATAACGAATTTTTTCGCTGGATCTATCGAATTCGTTATAGGGAAGTTCAACTGTATATATTTTTTCCTGATACCAATCCTTCTCTTGGTATAATAATGTTCTAATTAATAAGGTCTTGAAATTAAATTATTTACATGCCGAGTCACAGCCAGGGCTTATCAATTAATAGGCATGAAGGATGATTTAAAAAATATTGAGCTAATTTTACTACACAGTGTAGAATGATTATTAATTAAAAACTATATGTATATACTTGAAAACCTATTGATATTCATAACTAAAATTTTGTCTCTGCAGGTCATCAGTAATTTCTGAAAATCACCATCAAATTTGAACTAGAATAACATAATTACATGGAAAATAATGAACAAACCAAATGCCAATGCAAAATCTGTGTCCCTCTGAACAAAACACCATCAGAAACAAACACAGTGGATCTTGATGCCCAGATCCTTTGTGTTTAGATGGCATAAGTGGTGTAAAGATGGGAGAGCCATCCCTGGATGGTCAACAACATCAGTAACTGATGATAATTTGTAGGGCATCTATCAAGACAGACAAATTACAATCAGAAAACTTTAAAGGCTTGGGTATTAGTTATGGAAGTGCACAAGGCATTTTGTGCTTGCTTTTCCTTACTTCTGAACAAAGGCAGGTTTAAGTTGCTGTTTTTACCTGAAAACGCTGATCAATTCATTAAAGCAGAATAATCACTGGAGAGGTTTGGATCCAACACTGATTTTAAAGCAATGTTATGTTCACAGGGCATATCTGCTTAGCAGCCCTTGTGCCATTAAACAACAAACCAACAACAGTGCATATCTGCACTCTCAAAAAAGGCACTTCCTCTGAGCTAGAAAATGCTAGAAAATTTATGTTCATCACTGTTTGATGTGAAAGGCATTGTGTACTCCTATGGAAAAACTACTGTCTGGGCAATATTATAATGAAGTTCTATAAAAAAAAAAAAAAAAAAAAAAAAGAAAGAAAGAAATTAAATTAGAAAGTGGGCTGAAAAAGCCCTGATTTGAAAACACCTGGAATGGCACTGTACAAGTGAGCATGCATAGCCTCAGTTATTAATGAAACACTACATGAGTTAAACATTAATGCAATTCCTCACTCTCTGTAGGCTAGACTTTGCCTCCTTGTGATAAAGAGGCAAAGTTATTTGTTATTCTCATCTAATAAATGTCATTTGGAGAAATCTTAAACCTCTGAATTATATTTCAAAAAATGGATGTAGGGTGGGGCATGTGTATTTAACCAGATGGGGTGTAAACTTAAAAGCAATAAAACATTTCATATTTTTAATGTCTCAAAGTTTTTAAAAAAATTCTCTTCATAATGGCTCTTGTACTAAAAAAAAAAAAAAAAAATCAGAGAGATGAATCTTATTTGAACTTCACTTTCTACTGCTGAAGTCAAGTCTGACAGGCAGGACGTGAGTCCCATGGAGTTTTGGCTTTGCTGGCTAAACGTGAAAAGTTTTGAAAAAGTGCTGCTGACATGTTTTCTGCCAGGCAGCATATGAGAGTCGAGATGAGTGACTCATGAAAAAGCAACAAAAATTTATCATTATTGATTTCTCTTGTTTATTTTTGTTTGATATTTTGTAATTGAGTGTAGCAAATAATAACTAATAAAACACTTTTTTCATTTCAGTAAAAAATTTATATTTTTTATAGTTAAAACAAAGCATAGTGTTTCATAAAGTGATTTTCATAGCTTCAAGCTGTAAACTCTATTCAGTGTAGGAAATTGTTTTACAAAAATAATTTATTACCAAATTTAAATGGAGAAGTTATAGTTCTTTTATGATTGTAAATATGTGGAATGTTTAGCCAGTATCTGTAACTCAAGATACTGGCTAAACAAGTAAGTGAGCTCTACTTGACTACTAATTTTTACTGACAATCTTTCACTTTTGAAGTTTCTGACAGCTGTATCGGTATAGCAAGTGAGACAGAAACATGTTTTGAGATAATGCAACGTAAGCAGAGACATGCTTTACAACTGAATGAAGAAGAAAAGAAACAAGACACTTGTTGGTAATTATCAAACTTGTATTAAACCTTATTTTTCATATGACTAATTATATAAAGTTCTCTCATTTCCAGTTATTTGCTAGGAAAAAAAAAGTCCTTTCACGAGTTCTAGTGCCTTCTCATGTTTTACACATCTCCACATTTAATAAGATTGATACCTGGTCATTTTGTAGAGCAGTATCTTTATTGGTTGTGCCATGTTAATTCCTGATAGCAAGATTCTTCCTTAGAAGAATTAACACAGTTTAATGAACAGATGTCTGTATCTGCAAATGCCATCCATAAAAATATACATTCCGCTCATGAAACTAAGGAATAATTTTATGTGATGAATCTCTCCATAGAGATATCAAGCACTGTTTCTTTGAACTCTCTGAGCTGCTCTGCTGTCTCTTTCACACTGGAAGACAAAATTTGTAAAACAAGTGCAACCACTCTTCCATTTATATCTTGTGTAATATTTTTGAGGAAGAATTTCACATTTTTATATGGGTGAAAAGGTATTACCATTTTGCAGCAGCACAGCTTTTAACTTTGCACTGGTAATGCTGAAGTTGTAATTAAATTATGTAGTAATTAAAGAAGGTGGCACTAAATCTGACAGGTGTAAACTTTAATTTCTGGAACAAGTTTATGGGTTTTCGAATTATGCTTGGACTGAACCAATATTTTGTCCATTATTAATGGATTGCAATACTAGTTTATATGCATTTTTTTTAGTTTTCTAAGAAGAAATGGTGTTTTTTTTTTTTTACACCTTTTATTTTCAAAAAAATATAAAAAAGCCATTTAGCTGCATCTGTTTTCCAGCTTAAAACCCATAGAATTTAAATATGCACATAAGCATATTTTTTGTTTAATTATATTATAAATAGTTCAAATTTTAAAGCATACATATATACAGCCAGGCCTCACATAACCTGAGTTCGATTAATGTGTTTTTTTAGTTGCCGCTATTTGAAAAAATTATACCACTTTTCACGATGCAAATTTCCAGTTAACATATATTTTTTTTTTTTATGCGATAGTTGAAAAAGATTTGAATCGCACGTTAAGCTTACCACGCATCAGACGGGCAATAAACAAACGTTTGCCTGCTTGAAGCCTATGTGTTCCATCGGAAGAAGATGTGTTACTTGTTTGTCTCCCGCTAATAAAGTCAATGCAGACTTGCATTTAGAAATTCAAATTTTTAAATGCAAGTGAAATCTTTCGCTTGCATTTAAAACTCACTGCGATATGAAAACTTTCATATTGCAGAGAACCTCAAACAAAAGGGAAACACTGCGAACGCTGTGTTTCCCTCGAAAATTTAAAATATTCCACGGTGCACAGTTTGGGAACCGCTGTTTTATGCAATAAACATTTAATTCTATAATTTTTTTTTCATCATCTTTTATTTTTTTTCATTATCTTTTATCATTATCAGTTAAAAAATTATTTAAAAGGTATTTTAAATTCTTTACGGACATTCCAGAAGGTCAAGAATCAATTATAATATTTCCTATTGATTATTATATTCAATTAACGCATTTCCGTTTTGCACGATGCGCTGGCGGGACGAATTAATCGCATTAATCGAGGCCAGCCTGTATTAGATACTGTTATTTATATTAATTTTCAAAGTTCTTCAAAATTTATTTTAAATTTGGCACACTGTGTGAAGCATGTGAAATTTGAATATTATGACCTTGAGTAAGTATCAGCTTCCAAGTATGTATTATTCGAAATACATAATTTACAGCTGCCAAACAATTGTAGCTATTGAAAGAATTTAAGATTTTGGCGCCTCCGTAGCCCAGAATCTTCATTGATTGCATCAGGGCTTGGGAGCTTCAGACCTGGAAGCTTTTGGTCGGGTCTGGGGCTCCTGGGCATGGACCACTTAAGTGGTTTTTTTTTTTTTTTTTGTTCGGCTGTTGTTCAGTTCTTGGGTTTGGGCGGCCCAAGGCTGGACAGCTGGCACTCAACAGTCTAGCACTCTCTCTGTTGAGTGTTTAATTGCGCTTTGGCGCTTCAGCTTTTAAAGACAGAACCAGGTCCGGCTCCACGTGCCAGGGACGGGCATCAGATTGCAGTTGAAGAGTTCAGCTGCTTTCTGATGGCAAAGTGACCTGACATAAACAACATACTACACTCACAAACATCTCACTTATATTTACTTTTATTCTTTCCTATTCAAAATTTCTTGTTTATACACTTAACTTAGCTTAGATTATGAACTTAACTTAAATTTTTTTTTTTTTTTTTCCCCTTTACTTCTCTTTTCAAAAATATGTTTTGTCTTCTTATTTCTTAGCTATCTTTTTATTTATCAGGTCCACTTTACAGATTTTCTGTTTTAAATGATTTAGGTGGAGATGGGCATTTGCCTGGGAACCACCCTGAACCAGTACACACACACACACACACACACACACACACACACACACACACACACACACACACACACACACACGTAGCCAGGTGGGCATAGTGCGTAGCACATGCTTCTTGATTAGACCAGGGTTCGAGCCCGTAACCACCAAATACGGAGGATGCAGAAGGTCAGGGAATGACCACTGCATATCCCCAGTCTGGATAAAGGGGAGGGTTGGCGTCAGGAAGGGCATCCAGCCGTAAAAATTGCATGCCAAAACAATAAAAACGCTGACCTCATATATAATGGGAAAAAGCGAGGACAAGAAAAAAAAAAATTTAAGTTTTTGACAGGAGATCTCATTTTCTGTTATAACAATTGATAATCGGTAGATAAAGTTATTTGTAAATAACTCGAATTGGAAACCACTTAATTCTAAGCTTTGTTGTAGTCAGGTTTTCCTACACTAACTACAAGTTAAAAATATAACAAATATGGTGGGCTATACATGCTGGGCAAGTTCATGAGATAGATATTAATTTTTTGAAGACTAAATGCACAAGGCATAATATGTTATGAGTTGAAATTAACTATATAATATCAGTGTAAATACACCATAGTTTACCTATAAATTTAACTACATTAGTAATGGCATCGTTTGATTATATTTCATATTGTTGCTCCCTTCACAATGAGATACCAGGTATTGCACTACTTCGAATAAATAATGCTTCTCTAGTAGAGGAGACTACTGTTATTTATTCTCAGTGGGCATCACCACCCAGATGCATTTTGGAGCTTGTTCGCTCACTAATCAGTGGGCAGGCAGGTACCCTGATAATGCCGACATGCCATCGCGGTTGTGAAGTTAATTCCACAATATGAGAGATGCCAAATGGTGAAGATAATGATAATATTTTGAAGACTAAACCCATAACATATTATGTATTATGCACAAGGCATAATGTGTTATGGGTTGAAATTAACTATATAATATCAGTGTAAATACACTATAGTTTACCCATAAATTTTACCTAAGTAGTGTAATGGCATCGTTTGATTATATCTCATATTGTGGCTCCCTTCACAACGAGATACCAGGTATTGCACTACTTTGAATAAAGAATGCTTCTCTGGTGGGCACCACCAGAGAAGTGTTATGCCTTGTGTATTTATTCTTCAAAATATTATCAGTCTTCACCTTTTGGCATTTCTCATATTGTGGAAGTAACTTTTCCACTGTGATGGCATGTCTGCATTATCAGGATACCTGCCTGCCAGTAGTCTCCTCTACTAGAGAAGCATTATTTATTCGAAGTAGTGCAATACCTGGTATCTCGTTGTGAAGGGAGCCACAATATGAGATATAATCAAACAATGCTGTTACACTACTTAGGTAGTTAAATTTATGGGTAAGATAAACTATGGTGTATTTACACCAATATTATATATATATACTATACTAATTAAATGTTTATTTTAAAAGGTACAGAAAAAAAAAAAAATCTGATCTATATATAACAGCACAGGGTTGGACTCCATTCTGACGAATCTATATAAACCTCCATATTAGAGTTGTTTGTCATCGATATTGCAACAAAAAATGAGATCTCCTGTGATAGAGAAAAACTTATTCTTTTGGTGGCTAAAATATCCAGATATGGTTGTGAGAGCAAGTTCCATCCCCCTAATTTGGTACCCGAGAGGTCAGATTAACTCGTAGGATTCAAGTCTCAGATTAGGTCATTTGCTTTCACTGGAGTAATCAAATGAAGACAACTTTTTTGGGATGGCAGATAATCTTGGTCCTCATTGAATTCATTTGTTCATCTTAAAGTCAACTATGAAAAAGCAGAGGTATTAGAACGTTATCAGAATTACTGGCCACATTGCAGGCAGATGTTGAATCTTACTATTAAATGGGAAAGCTTTGTTAAAACAAAAGTAGCAGTTGTCAAAGCGATTTTTGCTCATGCCATATTGCTGGCATATACACTGATGAGCCAAAACATTATGACCACCTACCTAATATGATGTTGGTCCTCCACGTGCAGCCAAAACAACTCGTACCGGGACGCCACAAGATTTCTAAATGTGTCTTGTGGTATCTGGTACCAACATGTAACCAGCAGATCCTTTAACTCCTGTAAGGTCCGTGGTTAAGACACCGTAAATCAGAGTTGCTGTTCCAACACAAACCACAGATGCTCGATGGAATTGATGTCTGGGGAATTTGGAGGCCAGGGCAATACCTGGAAGTCTTCCTCATGTTCCGCAAACCAGTCTAGAACAATCTGGGCGGTGTGGCATGGCGCATTATCCTACTGAAAGACTGCACCGCCAGAGGGAAAGACCGTTGCCATGAAAGGGTGTATGTGGTCAGCAATGATGTTTAGGTAGTTGGTAGACGTCAGAGTTCCCGGTACGTGGATAACTGAATCTAGGGTAACCCAGCAGAACATAGCCCAAAGTATGATACCGGCTTGTTTTCATCCCACGGTGCATCCAGGCACCATCACCTCCCCAAGAAAACGATGCACACATACCTGGCTGTCCACATGATGCAACAGGAAACGTGATTCATCGGATCAGATGACCTTCTTCCAATCACTCCAGGTCCAGTTTCGATGCTCGTGTGCCCATTGTAGGCACTGTCTCCAGTGAACCGTGGTTGGCATGGGCATTCAGAGCTGCCTGCAGCTACGCAACCCCATTTTTCACCAGGGTTCAATGTACTGTGTGTTGTGACATATTACTTGTGTCACCAGCATTCCAATTACCGGCGCATTGTGCCACAGTTGCCCTTTTGCTGCCATGTAACACCCGGGAGAGCCTTCGAGCATCGATGAGCCGTGCCATGGTCATCCACCTTGCTGGCGGTTCGTGGGTTACCCCTCCTCTGACCACTTTCGGTAGATACCACGGCTGACCATGAGCATCCCACCAGCTGTGCCATTTCGGATATGCTCTGACCCAGTCGTCTGGCCATTACAATTTGCCTTTTGTCAAACTATCTTAAGTCCACTGCCTTTCCCATCTGAAGAACAAGAGTAACACTGATTAACGGAGCTCAGTATCAGGTGTTTTTTATACTGTGTCCCGACCCATGCCATAGTTCACCTGCAGTTGCTTCGATTTACATGACGACTTGCTGGTCATAATGTTTTGGTTCATCGGTGTATCATAATTTTTCTATTTGATCATCCTTGAATGTGTGGGATACCAAGATTTATCTTGATCTCCTATTTTGCAGCCAAAATATCAATCGTAAGCTTTTTTGATATAGAAGGAATTACTCTTGTACTTGTTCAGTTACCATCTGTCATGAACAACTGACTTCAAGATGTATATTAATTTCACATGTAATGTAATTGTCTAACCATTACATTTCATGTGCAGTGTGTACACAGTAGCAAATGTTACCTAGAGCCATTTGCCATTCTTCAAGAAAATGAAATTTTCAAATTATTTCAATCCCTCACGTAGTTAGTTTTATTATTAAATAGGTATTTTTCAGAAATATTTTGAAGTTGTTTTTGTCATCAGGAATAAATGCACCTATTCCTCTCTCCCACCCAAACCCCCCCCTTCATTTTGTTTATTCCCTCCAGCAAATTGTCTAACCTACCCACTTCCACAACACTTGGTGAAAGTTGATTCCCACAATCAGTGTCTTTTTCGGCTGAATACAAGTTTCCATACATCTATTCACTAACAATCCTTTTTCAACTTAAATTTACACCTTATATGTTTCATCTCAGAGAGAGAGAGTAAAGATACCACACTTGTAAAGCCTTATTATATTTCTATTAGATCATCTTGTAGATGCGTAGTTTGCAGAGATTGCAATTTACAGAATCCTAGTCTTTCCTTATAAGAATATCCTTTGTGTCCCCCACCTCCAATCAGTCTTGTTGCTGTTCTCTGCATCCATTCCATTAAATTTACATCTTTCTAAGATGAGGTTTCCCAACTTATATGCAGTATTCCTGATGTGTTCCAACCATCTGGAATACTGCTACATGTTCTAATCATGTGTTCATACTCATGTAATGACAGAATGCCATGAGTTGTTTTTACAGCCTGTTTGCACTGCTGAAGAATTATGTTGGACTGTACCTCTAACTCCTAGATCTTACTCATACTCCACCTTCAAGTTTGGTACAACCCAAATGCAGCATTTGCTTTCAACATTTATTACTGTTGAACTGAAGTTGCCATTTTTTAGCCCATTCACATTTAGCCCTTGATTACTGTAATTAATCACTGTGTCCACCTTTGTATCACAGCAAACTTTATCAAACTTAAACTACCTGTATTCATATTATTAATATTAAAAAACAGTAAGGGGGCCCAATACCAAACCACTATGCTACCCCACTCATCACATTTGCTGCTTAAAGAGTGATATATGGCTAAACAAGAAGCATTAAGCAAAAGTATTGTAAAGAAAGTCAGGGACATTGCAATGTTAAAAAAAAAGTTATGAAAACTAAGGTTAACAGTTCATTATATGTGCATTAGCACTAAACTGTTGTGGAGTTAAGGACTAAAGATGTTTGTTAAGTTAATCTCATCAAGGCAAGACAAAATAGTCAGTGCTAAAGTTGCAAAGGGCCAGCAGGTTCAAGTATGCAAAATTTCTAGGTTGGACTCCTTGTTTTATTTTCACTCAGATAAGATAAAGTTAAAGCCATACATACACTTTATTTATAAAGATTGACTGCAAAGTTCACAATTATTTGAATTCCTTGGTAGGGCAATTAGAGAAGCAGTTCAAGTGGGGGAACTCAGTCCTGTTAAAGTGTGTGTATTGCTAGCTTAATTGAAATACACTAAAGGGATGAAATACATAACGAATAACAATTCATAATTATTATTATTATGCACCCCAGTGCATATGCCGTATTACAAATCACACGACTACTCATTGCCGTGCGGCCCCTAGGGTTGTCTAGTGAAAATTCAATCAATTATGATGTGGAGAGCATAGTGTATGTGTCGAATTCTTATTTAGCTTACTTAATATTAATAACTGGACAGTACTTATACATTAATTTAATACCCTTTGATTTAAAATGAATACTACGAAAAAGAGTAAAACGTATCATTTTCATCAAGAGTGGGAACTAGAATACTTTTCTGTAATGATAAAAGAAAAATGTTGTTTGATTTGCAATGCTTCCGTGGCTATACGCAAAAAAAGGAAATTTAGAAAGGCACTTCAATGCACTCTATGGTAATACCAATTGGATTTTCCGCCTAATAGTGACCTTGGAAATAATAAATTAAAATAACTTAAATCCAAATTATTCGCATAACAAAATTTATTTGTGCACCTAACTTACAATCTACAGCAGTAAATGTAGCATCATTTAGAGTGAGTCATCGTCTTGCAAAAAAATGCAGACCATTTTCTGATGGTCAGTTCATCAGATGCATTTTTAAGAATAACAGATTCTCTTTTTGAAAATTTTAAGAACAAAAATGAAATTAAAAGTGCTCTTCAAGATCTGTAATTATCTCCAAATACTGTGATGTGACACATTGAAAAAATGTGAGCAAACAACTGAGTGCTCATATTGCTAATTGTGTGTCCTTTTCTTTTCAACTGGATGAATCTACAGACATCAGTGATACAGCTCAATTGTTCATTTTTATTCGTATAGTTCCCATGATTCTGCCATGATACAACTGCTCTGTATGGTTCCGCTAAAAGAAAGAACTAGAGGTCTTGATATATTTAATGCATTCAAAAATTTTATTGAAAAAATTAAATTACCACTATTTAAGCTCGTATCAGTAACAGATGGAGCTAAAGCAATAATGGGGCATCTTAATGGATTCATCGCATTGTGTCAAAAGGATAATGAATTCCCAGATTTTTTGAGTTACCACAGTATTATCTATCCACCAACACATGTTAGCCAACAAAAGATTAAATACTAAAAGTATTATGGACATAGCTTTCAAAATCGTGAATTCCATCAGGGGACAATCTCTTCAAAGGAGACTTTTCAAAATGCAATTCAATGAAAATGAACCAGATCTGATATTACATACAGATGTGGGGTGGCTGAGTCAGAGTAAGTTTCTACAGAGATTTCAAAATTTGCTGAATGAAATTTAAAATATTTGTTGGTCAAAGGGGAGTTGATTATCAGCAGCTACAAAATACAGAGTGGTTGTGTGATTTGGTTTTTTTGGCAGATTTTATCAGTAAATTAATTGATCTGAATATGGAATTGCAAGGAAAAAATAAAAATGTGGGTGATGTGCATATAAATATCAATTTTTGGCAATGGCTAAGGATCTCAAAGAAAAAAAAATTCGATCATTTACAAAAGTATCCTGTTTTTGAATTTAATAGGGAGAAATATTTTTCTGAAATTGAGAAAGTTGTGGATGATTTTGAAACCAGATTCAGTGATTTTAAAACAATTAAAGGTTGTTCAATATATTTCTTATCCATTTAATGTCGACTTAGATATGAAACAAACTGCAGAAAAAAATTGCTGAGATTTTTCACACTGAGAAAACATTACTTGAAAATGAAATTATTACATTTCGAAACGATATCTTCCTAAAAGCCAGACCATCAGAAAAAGACTTTCGGAAATATGTTTTCTGAAAAATACCCAAATGTAAAAAAATTCAGTGAACTTTTGAATTCCTGTTTTGGTTCACATATCTATGTGAATCGGCCTTTTCATATTTGAAACAAACAAAGATGAAGAATTGCTGTACTCTTATGGACTTGCATACAGAAGATTCTTTACAATTGGCAGATGACACGAACACACTAACTTCACATAAATTAAAAATTTAAATATATATGAATTTAAAATAAGAATTTTGAATTGTATTTAATTTTAAAATTTATAAACAGCATTTTTCAATGTGTGTTGATTAACCTTTTTAATCATGTACAATGAAATTCTTGAGATGGTAGATCGCGGTACATTTTGAAAAAAAAAAAGTTGCCACCCTGGTTTAAAGGACACCTGTGAGGAGAGGCTTCAGATTGGATACAATGGCTAGATACCTAGTTACCAAGCTCATTGGTTCCATATGGACAAAAATCCCAATCAAGTGAATGCTTTTTGTCAATTTCTGAAGATTATTAAATTGAAGTCCATTAAAGCCAGAATTCATGCATATTACCCCAGGCTTCATTATACCCAGTTTGATTTAGTAGAAATTTGAGTGTGCTGTGTGGCACATTCAAAATTAAATCCCAGGAACATCTAACATGTTTAAAAATATAAACATTTAAATAAACTATAGTGGATTCCAGTTATTTGAGCCACCGGTTAATCGGGGCAGCTGCTTATTTGGGGAAATCCTAAAAAACAGAACCCAATCAAGAAAGTAGCCAGGATTTACTTTGCTTAATTGGGAAAACATTCTGTTTAATCGGGGCAGGAGACCGCAGCACTGGAGATTACCTTACGATTGTCTCCGACCGAACCATGTGGTTCGGTTGGATTTCTCAAGGTCACAACCATAAAACAATTAGCAGTCACCTGTTTATTGGGCTTTTCTGTTAGTGGAATCTATCATAAACGGATAGTAAACTCGATCTTATTGAATTTGTGATAATACTGACAGCTGGAATTCTGTGGGTTATTATGGTGAAATGTGTTTACACTTCCATGAAATCTTCAATCATATAAAAAAATTAATTTTCAGAATCTTCTCTTCATTCCTATTTTTAAAGCTTCATAACTTGTTACTCCATTCTCACTTGTGCATATCGTGTTACTTGCAATTTGTGTGTGCCCCATGTTCTTTGTTATTGATTGCTTATCTTTTTACTGTTTTAAATTTTAACCCCCACCCACAAATGTCAGTGAACAGAAATGTCAGCTAGTTAGTATTATTACGACTAGTTATTACAATACATATTAATTATTCTGATTTTCACGTATCATTTAATATTTTAATTGGTAAGGCAATAAAGGGTAAATTTGTGCTTAATATACTTTACTTTTATAGCTTGTGGATAATATTCCTCCTATTATCGCTGTTTAATAGAATTAAAATTCGATTCACAAACGTGATCACAATGACCGGTGCTTGCTACACATCATATAATGAACGGTACTTTACTATGGTGAGTCCATCGTAACTTGATTTGATTGTTCAGTGAATCAGTTGTAAAGCGGGGGTCCATTGTATTTTTAACTATTTACGTGAAATTTAAGTGAAACTTTGGATAATTGGGGCAGCTGCTGAATTGGGCCAAAATGCACTAGTCCCGATGTGTCCCAAATAACTGGAATCAACCGTATTTGGGATTGGGGGGGGGGGGACACACAAAAATCCTTCAGCCAGAAGTTAGATTAGTGATTCTGCATAGCTGATTGCAGAATCATTGATCTTGAATCTTTAGTTTCAAGTGAGAGCTTACTTGAAAAGAGGACAAATTGAGTGATCATGTTTCTTACACTGAATTAAAATGAAATGTGATTTTATTTTAATTCTAATTTTAAATATTGGAAATTTAATAATTATCATGCCTTTTGATTGATCATTATTATCAATTTATAGATACTGATATTAATTGAATGGTCACTCTTAGATATGCTTTATCAAAGAACGAAACAAAAAAAAAAAAACTGATTTATTTCAGTTAAAAAGTAAAATAATAATATTAGATTATCCCTGCAAATATGAATGGGGCAGGAGACTGCAAAGTTATTATCCACAAATAATAAGATTTTCATGATTATTATCTCTGGATAAGCATGTGTTTATAAATTAATAAATACAATTTGACTGTCAATCACAGTCAAAGATAGACTTTTTCAGCCTAATAGCATTTTTTTTTTCAGAGGTCAGGAGTAAAATACAGTAAATGTTACTGTTCACACAGGAAAATTTTTAAAACAAAATCATTTTTAGATAAAATGCTGTTTTAAAACTTTATTATAATTTTAATATTTTTATTGTAGTGCCTTTGAAGAATATAGAACTTGCCTTCAGGATGTAGTAAACAATAAATGCGGAAATGATATGAAACACATAGTTGAAAGCATTTACAGTAAAGTATCAGCTCGAAAGGAAAGTCTCTGTAATGATGGGGATTATGAATGTTCAGCAGCAGACTCTCTTCATCTCATAGACATTTTATTTGTATTATTAATTTCTTCATTATTTATATGAAAGGAGTTGAAAAACATTCTGATGTGTATCCAAATATGAATTTTCTTGAAAGTAAATTATATTTCAGTATTCTATTTCTTTTTATGTAAATAAAAGAAACTATTAATTTGTGTCATGTTAACTGCACATACTTTATATGTAGATATGTATATTTTAATTTTTGTTAAAGATGATCTTAAATAAAATTATTTTAACTTAATTAAAATCTTAATGTTATTTGTAATCTGGTTGCTAAAATATGTCATTAATTATTTTGATGCAGAATTAGTGATTACTGTTAGATTTTTTTATGGTCAGTTTATCAATACAATCATCAATAAAGAAGATCAGAAGTCAAAGCTATATTTGAAAGGAATATCTAAAATTTATATGTAGTGCATTGTATATACCAAACAAGCCCATCTAATATCTGATAAGGTGAGAGTGTAACTATATAATAAAAAACATCTTAATATAAAGAAACAGATATATCACTGCAGGCAGAAGTGAAAGTGATTCGTGCAATGAGAATGAGCAGCAGCCTGGAAAGCAAGGTGTTGGGGATTTCAAGGACTAGTGGAAGTCATCATGGAAAACAAGCAAATACATGGACTACGTTTGGGTAACTAAGAATTAAAAAAAAAAAAAAAAAAAAAAAAAGTGCATGTATACTTGCAGGTACACCAGTGCTAGGAGTATAGTAAATAAAATTGATGAATTTGAAGTGCTGGTCAAGAAATCAAAGGTTGATTTTATTGGGATATCAGAGATGTGGTGTCACAGTTAAAAGGAATGCAAAATTGGAATTTGTAAAGTACAATGTGTACAGGAAGGGAATAGGGATTATGCTGTTAGTTAAGAAGCACATAAAATCTAATGCAGTGCATCCAGTTAACATGGGTGAATACTGTGATGTTGAGTCAGTTTGGTGTTGACGTAAGCACTGGAAACAAAAATGAGAGTGGGAGTGCATTATAGGCCAAATGTTTCTAATGAGTACAACAAACAACTGTGCAGAGAAATGGAGTGAGACATTAAATCAGAATGTCTTATAATGGGGGATTTTAACTTCCCAGATATTGACTGAAACTTGTGGGTTGCTGAAATCACTTGAACATTAGCAAGATCTTTGTGGATTTACTGGATGATTTTCTACAGCAACATGTTCAAGAGGCACCTAGAGGGAGTAATACTCTTGATCTGATTATCAGCAGTGATTCCTCATGCATTAAGAATCTGCAGATAAAGGAACCACTAGGTGGCAGTGACCACACTGTGCTAATGTTGGATTTACTTAAAGATTTAACTAACATCAAGGATGAAGGGAATGGTTTTTGCTTTCGTAAAAGTGACCGACAGTTTTTAAATTCTGTACGGTGGGACCAACTGATGATGTTACCAGCAGCAAATTCTAAATGGGAACAATTCAAGGAAGTAATCTCGGAAGCTACTAGGCTTTTTATCCCAACTAAGAAATTTTCCGGCATCCCCCTCTCCCCATACTTCTCCTTCAACCCATGCACAGTACTAAGTACTATAGGTTTTGATACCTTTCGTGTTTGGGGTTTTCATGAAAAAAAAAAAAAAAAAAAAAAATGGATGTCAGATGAACTAATAAGACTTGTGGTAGAGAAGAAAAATGCATGGGATACATAGAAATTATCAGGTGACACGGAAGACTGTGGTAGATATAAGCTAGTCTGTAATCAAGTCACAAAGCAAGTGAAGGCAGATTACACTAACGAACAAAAAATATTTTTTGTCATACCTCCGCAATGAAAATACAGTCTAACTTCCCTATAATGAATTCGATAAATCTAGTGAGAAATTTCGTTATACAGAGAATATCTTTTTTATTAAAAATTGTTATTAATTAGAAAATGAAAATGAATCTACATTTATTTTTAATGTGTTTTATTTTAAAAACACTTATTTAAATTACGTTTACACAATTTTCGCCAGTAAGTATCACAAATTAAAAAAATCTAATTTTCGTTTGCACAGTACAATTAAAAAATGTCTGATTCTCAAAGAAAACCTCACATTTGTTCAGAGCATTAAAAACTTTATCAGGAACATTTTCACAAAACTGTAGACCCATACGAACCATTTTAAAAGCGTTAATCATTTCTTTTCGAGTTGGCTTTTCTGCGGGTTGTTCTGATGCGTCTTCAGTGTCATCGTTAATTTCTTCGTGATCATGGTCGCGTCTAATGCTGTTCAGCAGTATTTCATCTTTGGATGTTCTGTTGTAGTCAGATCTTAATCAACATAAACATAACTATCCACTGCTATTTCATTTTTCGATGTTTCCGGATGATTCTAATAATGTCCAAAAGTTTTTCAGTTGTGAAAGGGGCAATTTATCTTGTTCGTCCAGCTGTTATTCGACTTCTGTATTCAATGCAAATCCCGCTTTCGAAAAACAATTTTGAATAGTGTATTCAGTGACATCGTTTGTCCAAACTTTTGTCAGTTCAGAGATGCAGTCTCTAAGGTTAATTGTAACCTCCAAGTTTCTATTTTCTGATAACGCATTGACAATCTTCATTATTATTCTCTTCCGATAATGAAATTTAAAATTTTTAATAATGCCTTGGTCCATTGGCTGGAGTTTTGATGTTACGTTTGGTGGTAAAAACAACAACTTCACACTTAAGTTTACTGGCAGGATGTGCTGGACAGTTGTCAGTTACCAACACGAATTTTCTTTTGTTATATGCCTGTCTAGTTTTAATAGCCAGTCTTCAAAGATATCACTTGTCATCCATGCTTTTTTATTAAAAGTATTTTATTAAAGGCACCAGCGAGGTGATCTGATAAAGGTGTATAAAGCCTTGAATGGTTTGAGCATGCTCAGTGCTGATGGGATTCTTCCTCTTGCTCAGAATAATCACCTGAGAGGGCATAAATTCAAATTGAGAAAAGACAGATGTAGGATAGACGTGAGGAAATTTGCCTTTAGCCAGTGGGTGGTTGGTTGGTGGAATAGACTTCCATCCCTTGTCGTGGAAGTTATAGCCTAAATAAGTTTCAGGCTCAGCTGGACAGGTATTTCGAACGAACAGAGGGGTGAAGTGGAAGTGGTTATTTTTTATTTATATATTTATTATTATTTATTTATTTTTTTTTTTTTTTTTTAGCTGATGCTGCATAAGCTTGCTTTCTTGCATCAAATGCCTCTACTAATGCTAATAGTCAACTTCTGAAGATTTTGTGCCTCATCTTGGGTTTCTTGATTTTCCGATGACTAAAAGTCTTAATTTTTCACTTCCTGTCATATTTATCCCAACTAGCACAGTGATTCTTTCTTTGCTTTCCGCCAAAACATTTATCATAACATTTATGTTTACCGAATAGAACAAGCAAGTGTTCTATTTGGTAAACATTTAAAGAATAAACCCATTTCGTTAGCATTAAAAACATCCTTAGGTTCGTATTGTTCCTCCAACTGTTGCAATCTTCTTCGCTTACATTAACACTTTCTCCACAATTCTGTGGTGCTTCTTAAATTTATCTAGTCACCCAGTGCTTGCATTAAATTCTGTATGTCCAATGGACTGTGCAAATTTCAGAGCTTGTTGCTTAATTATTAGGCCCGATATTGGGATATTCTTTTCACGTATCATTTGCACCCATTTTAGAACAGCTTTATCAACATCTTCGTAGATACACAACTTAATTCGCTTCTTGTCTGCTCCTCCTTCAGTTGCATTTAAAATTGATTCTCGATTTTTTTAAAATCATAGATAAACTGCTTGCAGGTATGCCACATTTCTCCGCAACATGTTTTTTCTTAAAACCCTGGCCAATATCATAACAATCTTTGCTTTATCATTAACACTTAAACACTTTCTCTTCGGCATTGTTATCGAAATTGTGAAAATTACTGGACTGCAGCTCTTGCCGATGCATACACCGCAAACTTTGCTGCGCTGGCCATATAGTGAATTGTTGGTACCGCCTACTCAATGACGTTCGCCTGCCAATTCAACAGTATCACGTGACCTTTCCTATCAATCACTTTGAAGAAATATACGACTTTGTGAATTTCTTTTATTCTGCTTTCATTCATATATACACAAAAGACAATTTGTGGTTAATATATGCTATATGTTACTATTCAGAAAAAAAAAAAAAAAAAAAAATACAAGAGCATATGTGATTGATGACAAATTGTTCTAAAAGAACAAAATTAAAAAAAAAAAAAAAATTATGAAAACCATCTACTGGAAGTCCAGTTAGATGAGAACGGACATATCATATAATGATTGACAGGAAGGTCACATGGTACGGTTGAGGTGAGAAGCGAATGTCACTCAGTGGCGTTACTAAAATCCGACTATGGTAGCATTCTATGTATTGCCGCCGCAGCACGCTAAAGTTTTACCGCAGTGAATTTCGTTTTCCCCTGAGCCAACATCAATTTACAAATCAACCCTATTTACTGTAATGTTTATGACCACTTTTAAGAAACTCATTTGGTTTTATAACTGTAACAAAAATGAAACAAAGACCGTCCCATGGCATCAATTATTCACTAAAAGGATGATTAATTCCAGTTGCTAATGCGCAATTCGGAGGGAAGGGTGCCATATATTTGAGCGGCTGTTTAGCAGTAAACGCTTGAATATCTTCAAAAATGCTTTTACTAATTTTTTAAAAATTCGTTATAGAGAGAGAGAGACTAACACTTCACTATATGGGGGTTAATTTTACATGTAATTTCGTTTCAAGGTGCAATGTTTTGCAAAAAAAATTCGTAATATGGAGAAATTCGTTAAATAGAAGTTCGTAATAGAGAAGTTCCACTGTATATGGTTCTGGAGGAAATAAACATGCTGATTCCGGAAATCAGCATAAAAAGTATCATGTCTACATCAAAAGATGCACCAACGTTTAATGTTAAAATAAAGGGATATATACATATAATTCAAGTTTGTAATTAAAGTATAAAAAAATATGCTCTCTATAACTCATTTAACTCCAAAAAAAATGTAAATCATTGCAAAATAGTTATATTTCAATAATATATAATCAGCATACCTGTTATTGGTACATTACTTTGGAGTTACTGCTACCCATTAAAAATGGTTTTCTCTAGTATTCCTACTTACTCTCCCTCATAAGGAACCACCAGCCCCATCATTACAGGATCCCAGCAACCTTGGTACCGCTTTTCCATCACGGAAATATCTTGATGAAACTGCTCTCCTTGTTCATCACTCACATCTCCCAGATTTTCGGGGAAAAACTTAGATGGGAATGAAGAAAATGAATTTTCATTTCAATGACATTCAACAGCCTGTGTTTTTGTAGTGTTCGAGTAAATTAGACACCAACATTTCAGTGTTCGAGTAAATTAGACACCAACATTTCATAGTTTTCTTCTCTCCTGTTACCAAAAAAACCATGTATTACAGCCTTAAATGATTCAACTTCCTTTAACTGGGTTTCAAACACAGTCTTTCAGGAAACTCCTGAAAGACTGTTTGAAACATTTGGGGTCCTACAAAAATTCCTTAAGTTTGGCATATGTTAAATTAGGAAAAACATTTCAAATGAATGCAAATCAGGTTACCTTCTTTATCTAATCCCTTCATGAAATTTTCCATCAATCCAAGTTTGATGTGCAGGGGTGTGACCTTGTTTGATTGCACTAAAGGAATATAATTTACATAATATTGTGCTGCTTGTCCCAGTGTTGCACGTTTTTCTGTTGCATGGCTGTCCTGCAAACACAAAAAGCAACAATATTTTGTGACCCCCCCCCCCTTTGCAAACCAACAACCTTAAGATCACTGCATATGTTCCAACCATAATCCTGGCTGGAACATATGCAGTGATCACATGCTTTCATGACCTTTAAGTCCAAGTGAATGAAATACAGCAACTGATAGAAATTCATTGCCATCCTGGAGTAAAATTGCTTTTAAATTTAATTTTGAGGCAAATTGTCGAATCCGAATTTGAACCTAAGAACCATAGGTAGAAGTTTATGTTTATATCAAAAGAAATCAGAGGCCAGAATCGATTGCTAACATTGAGAGAATTAGCTTATATCTGTTAAAATAAATCAGTATGTCATGACATTACTGGCTAGATTATGCAAAATTGGCATATTTTGGTAAAACATAACTCCCTCTTTATTTAATAACTGTGTGACGTGATGTGAAACTATCATGGTGATTTTCGAAATCTATGAATAAAAATTGGTTAAAAACCGCATTTAAGTTCTTGGAGGTAAAAATCATGTTGGCTAGTGTTATGAGAAATCTTTGGCAAAGGACGCAAAGACTTCGTTACTATATAAACTAGACGGAAGGGGATGAATCAGATTGGTCCACTTGATATTGATTTTATTTTGATGATCCTGCTCAGATAACTGAAAAACTAAATGAGTATTTTGCATGGAATATGGGAATTCTGTATGTAAGTAAAGGCCAGAAGCTTGTCAAACTCTAACAGGGAGTTGAATGATTTTACTGAAAGGGAAGTGGAGGAGAAATTCTTGAAGTTAAACATAACAATGGCAGGATGGGCTGAATTGGATCCATCCAATTGTATTAAAGGAGGCAGCAAATGAAGTAAGCATACTCTTAGCCATAATTATGAGAGCATCTTTGGACTCATGGAAGGTCCTCACAGATTCGAGATGTGCAATGTATCTCCAATTCACAAAGTGGGATCAAAGGGTGACAAGTAATTACAGAGACCTGTTAGTTTAACTTCTGTTCCAGGGAAAATAATGGAAGCATTTCAGGATCATCTAGACAAGACTGCAGTAATAATTCACACACAGCATGGGTTTACTTAGGGGACACCTTGTCTGACCAATTTGATTGGATACTATGACATTGTCACAAAGGAATTGGATGCAAAAGGTAATTTTGATATCAGATAGTCCTCGTATAATACGTCTTTACATGAATTTGATCATACACGACTTATAAATAGGGGAACGATATCATATATAACACGAACCGAATTCGCTTATGCATGATTTGCCTTTGTGTTTACAAGAAATGGCAGTCGAACGCAGAATCACCCGAACTGAACACAACACGATAGGAATGAAGAGAAGATTCCGAAAATGTATTTGTTTTTTTATATCAGTGCAGGGGAAACACATTTCACCATAATAAGGTAAAAACCCACACAATTCCAGCTACCGGTATTATCGCAAATGCAATTAGATAGAGTTTACATTACTCGAGTTTACAGATTCCACTAGTAGAAACGCAACTGGAAATTGTTTTATGGTAGTAACCCTCAGAAATGTGCTTTAGTAAAATGTGAGGTGTTAATAGTGTTTACAGCCTTTAGTGTTTATTTAGTTGCTACACGTGTGCAGCTTTGTTTATGTGTATCAAGTGTGCCTCCTCATTTTGTAATTGTGCTTTATTCCCTAAAAATTAGTAAAATACTTAAAAGGTGTGAAAAGGAAGCGGTGAAAACACTACAGATTCAGAGAGAAAAAGTAAAGCGATATTGATAAACAGGTGGACTGGGTCAAAAATTCTTACCGGGGAAAATCTGTAGTGGCCTCTTAGCATATTATGCAAGAAAGCAAGTTTATGCAGCATCAGCCAGAAAAAAAAAAAAAAACTTCCACTTCACCCTTCTGTTCGTTCGAAATACCTGTCCAGCTGAGCCTTAAATTTATTTAGGCTATCAACTTCCACAACAAGGGATGGAAGTCTGTTCCACCAACCAACTACCCACTGGCTAAAGGCAAATTTCCGCACATCTATCCTACATCTGTCTTTCCTCAATTTGAATTTATGCCCTCTCAGGTGATTATGCTGAGTAAGAGGCAGAATCCCATCAGCATTGAGAAGGCTCAAACCATTCAAGGCTTTATACACCTCTATCAGATCACCTCGCCAGTGCCTAGTCTCCAGACACTGTAATTTGCAAAACTTAAGCCTTTCTTCGTAAGAGCAACCCTCTTACGAAGATAAGAGGGTTGCCAAACCAGGCATACTATGGTTTTTGGCCAAAATCACACCGGCCTCCGGCCCACCAGGGTTTTCCCCGGTAAGGCTTATGGCCAGTCCGCCTCTGTCGATAGAGAAAAAATATGAAATTGTCAAATGCTTTGAGCGAAATGAAAGACCATGTGATATTGCAAGTGCTACAGGCCTAAATGAGGCAACCCCGAGAATTAGAAAGATGCATAAAAACAACTTACATAGCAGGAACAACGCAAAGTGTAATTAAAATCCATTAGATAAAGACACAAAGAATTGGAAGAGATGAAATGGCTGTCATCTGTTTCGATAGAAAATCAAACAAAAGTTTGCTTACAATAGAAACAAAAGCATTAGCAATATTTTATTACATAATAGCCGTAATAAAATATGTATTTTTTACGATAATTTATTGTGTTTGGTAATGTTTTGGTTACAAATGTGTGTTCAATCTTGGGTGGTCGGCACCTAACCCTATTTTTCCCATAGGGCCTGTTGTTTATATTGCATGAGGGTTTTTAGGAACACAACTATCGTGTTATACGAGGACTGACTGTACTTGGATTTCAGAAAAGCTTTTGGTACTGTTGTACATGGCAGACTGCTGTACAAATTGTGGTTTCACATGGCATTAAGGGCAAGTTGCTACAATGGATAAAGGGCTGGTTGAGTGGGAGAAGACAGAGTGGTAACCAATGGACACTGCTCTTCGTGGACTAATGTTATTAGTGGAGTCCCCGAGGTTCGGCTCGTTGTTTAGTATAATTATCAATGATATTAATGAAGGTATATCAGGTATGTCGAAGTTTGCAGATGAGACAAAGGTTGGCAGGGTTGTTAATGATACTGAGGTTTAACATCGATAAATGCAAAGTATCTCATATGGGTAGTAGTAACCCTAGAGTAACTTGCAGGTCATTGGGGTCTTGTCAATGGTATACAGGAATTTTACTAGAAGGGATACAGAGATGATTATCCCCTTGTATAAGGCAATGGTCAGGTCCCAAGGTCTCTTATGAAGAAAGGTTTCAGTTCTGCAAATTGCAGTGTCTGAAGATGGCACCTGCGAGGTGATATGATTGAGGTGTATTATGCTTTGAATGGTTTGAGCAGACTTAGTGCGAATGAGATTTTTCCTTTTGCTCAGATTATGAACCTGTGAGGGCATAAATTCAATAAATTCTGAAGTATAATCTTTATAAATTGGAGAATGACAATTGTCAAATAGATGTGTGGAAATTTGCCTTTAGCCAGCAGGTAGTTGATTGCTGGAACAAACTTGCATCTGTTGTGGAAGTATAGCTTAAATAAATGCAAGGAAGAACTTGACAAACTTTTAGAGTGAATGGATGGTTGAAATGAAAAGTTTTTTTTTTTTTTTTTGGTGATGCTAATGTTTATTCTGGAGTTGCTTTGAATATTTTTGACCTACAGTGATCAGAACTTAGCTTCAACTACATCATGATGAATTGCATATCATTTACACATGCTGTGATTGCGTAATTGTTTTGACCAGTGTAGATGATTACAATTTTCTCATACTAATTCAACTCCATATACTGTTATCAAAAATTGTTTGCTAATCTAGCAACTGATTTTTGACTATGATCACCTTAGTTGTCACATCATTATCTCCCAATGGAAAACAAAGAAACATTAATATAGACAATGTCCAGTGCCTCTTATTCAGTGATTGCTGAACTTTTTTTTTTTGCTCTTATTAAACCATGTACAGTGCTTAACTTGACATTCAGCCAGTACCCACATAAGCAGTGATAATGTTACTTACCTTATTATAATACCGTGATTGAACTGAT
This sequence comes from Mastigoproctus giganteus, assembly GCF_048544385.1. NCBI lineage: Eukaryota > Metazoa > Arthropoda > Arachnida > Uropygi > Thelyphonidae > Mastigoproctus > Mastigoproctus giganteus. The sequence goes on along the minus strand of NC_143587.1, from coordinate 151,667,418 downwards.
AAATATACTTCATATATATTATTTTAAATTGGAAAGCTAATTAAATTAACTTTCAGCCCAGGACCAAATTAAAAATTGTTATCACTATAAAATATAAATTAACACTGAATAAATAAATGTTAGTGTGTGTACGTACACATTGTAAAATAAACTAGAATAAAGAAAAGGAGAGAGTTCAAGAATCAAATAATGAAAGTGTAGAACAATGCTTGTGTAAAAATTTTTTGCTTGAGGTTAAAGGACTGAAACTTTATCTTCCTGTGAAGTACAGATAAGCATTCTTGAAACTCTTGTTTAGGTGGTTTGCACTACATCTCACATCATGTGATGTTAAAAAAAATGCATTTCAAGTTACATTAAGTACATATTTATTTGAGATCCCATATGAACATTAAAAGTTAAACTTACACATTGCCATGAAGTGACACTAGTGTCACTTCAGTTTATATTTTGTGTATAAATTTATATACAGTTAGTATGATGTAAACAATGAGTGCAAAAAAAAAAAAAAACCTCATTGAAATAAAAATGGTTGTTTTAAAGATCTGGAAAATATAATTTCCTAAATGGATCAAGATATCAAAAAAGCTATATCTTAAAACAAAATTGATTGACCTGATGGTGACAGATTTATTTCAGAAGGGGAGGGGGAGCCGGGCACCCCAACCATTCATTTAAATAAACCAGCCCAGCATAAGATGATTTTGACCTACCCCCTAATGTGAAAAATTATAAAAACAATACTACCCATATATGTTTTCATTAACTTTTTATTTAATAACCTTAGCTTTAATTTATTTATGAATCACAGCATAATGAGTTTTGATGAAAATAGGGAAGTATTGACTATTTATAGCTTTTATGGATCTCTGACTGCTATAACACATTTGTAGTATGTGCCATTTTTCAATGTATCACATGTTATAGCAGGTTGAGCTGTGGTACAGTTGGCTTTGCATTAACCATTCTTACCTAATGCCCTTTGTCTTGTACACATCTTAGCATGACTTCCACAAGATGTTACTGAGTGTTCTGTGGTGTTATCCATACACTACACAGTGTCCAATAATGGCTGCACATTGTCAGGTGTATGGTCTTAGCATTGAATGCCCTTTTCCAATAGGTCTCAAACAATCTCGATTGGGTAAGTTGAGCAGCCATGGGATGATGTAGAATTCATTGTCAAATGAGTTAGCAGGCCTCATTGCATCGCAAGCTGCCTTGTTTGTAAATGTCTGGATACACTGCAATCATGAAAGGGTGTGCCTGGTCAGCAACGATAGTAAGGTGGTGTTTCCATCAAGTCATTAATTAACAGTGATCAGAGGGTGTAACACCAGCAGCACACCCAGGAGTCACGACCTCATGTTGCTTTCTCCAAATGTGAATACACCCATCAGCATGAGAGTTCCATGGATGCCACACTGCCTGGTCATTGTCTTCTATATTTTTTCTTCTAAAAATCTTTTATGCCATTCAAACATGCAACCTCTTGACATAGCATCATCCCCATAAACTCATTGTAACAAATGAAATTTCAGTTGGTGTTAAATATTTGAGGCTGATTTGCTGTTGAATTCTTCTCTTTATTTTTTTGGTAAATGGCAAAAACACAAGGTAACAAAAACCTGTCTCACTGCAGAACAAATGAGCATGTTTTTTTTTTTTTTTTTTTTATGTGAACCCTAAACACGAGAGGTATTAGAACCTATAGTACTTAGTACCAGGCGCCTCCGTAGCCAGGTGGGAAGGAGCAGCAGTGCGTAGTACATGCTTCTTGATTAGACCGGGGTTCGAGCCCGTCACCACCAAATACGGAGGATGCGGAAAGGTCAGGGAATGACCACCGCATGTTCCCGGAGCAATATGGCCTTAGTTGCTAATGCTCCTAAAAACCAAATAACAAACAAACAAACAAACAACTTAGTACCATACTTGGGTTGGAGGTTGAGAAGATGAAAGAAGATATTTGTTGACATGGGACTTGGAACTTCTGTAGATTGTAATTTTCAGGAAATACGTATGAAGGAAGGTTGTTCCAGAAAACGGCAGTTGAATGAATAAATGAGGAAGATGAAAAGTTGGTTCTGTGGGTTTGAAGTTGAACAGTAAATGGATGTTGGCGGCACGTGTTCGGACTGTTTTGAAAGAGAGAGCGGGAATTATAGAAGCCAATTCAGAAGAACAGTGCCCATGGAAGTATCTGTAGAAGAGGCATGCAGCAGAAACAGTACATCTATGAGAAAGCGAGTGGAGAGACTCTGTTAGAGATGAATCATTAATTAACCTAACTGCCCTCTTCTGAATGGAATCAAGAAGCCTGAGAGAGGTTTTGGGGGCACAACCCCAGATGTGGGAACAATATTCCATGACAGCGGATTTGCGATTTGTACAGAGTGAGCAGCTGTTTGGAAGAAAAGTAACGCCGAGAGCGAAAGAGAAAACCAAGTTTTTTAGATGCAGAGGAAGCAATATTTGTAATGTGCTTGTGCCAAGAGAGATTAGAAGTCAGGGTAATCCCCAAAAGAGATATATCATTTTGCCTAGAAATCGGAGTGTCACTAAAGATAAGCATAGGAGAAGAATCCTTTTTGCGAGATATAAGACAAGACTATGAGTTTTAGAAGGGTTGAAATCAACTAAGTTGTCTTTGCCACACTGGAGGATTACCTGAAGATCGGCATTTAAGGAATTGGTAGCAGACTTTTGAGAAGTTGAAGCTGATTGAGCAGGACAAGGTTTCTCAAAATGGAAAGTTGAATGCAATGTGCTATCATCGGCAAAACTGTGGATAGGATTTCCAGTCAATGGAAGAAGGTCATTGATATACAGGAGGAAAAGAGTGGGGGAAAGAACTGAACCTTGGGGGACACCGGCATTGGTGGAGAAGTTAGAAGACAGAGAGCCATCTACCATCACCCTCAGTGAGCAATCAGAGAGAAAACTGGATAACCAATTACTAAAAACAATTGGCAAACCATAAGATGGAAGCTTGTTTAGAAGACCTTTATGCCAAACACGATCAAAAGCCTTTGAGATGTCAAGAGCAACTTCTTGTGTTTCACCGAACCTTTCCATCGAATTAGTCCATAAATAAGTAACATAAGCCAGAATATCACCAGTGGATCGACACTGACTGAATCCATACTGGTGATCGTTAATCAGACGGAAGGTTTCTAGATAGTTTAAAAGTTGGCGGTTAATTGATTTCTCCATTACTTTAGAAAGAGTAGAAGTAATTGCAATGGGACGTTAATTGGATGGGAGGAACTGGATATGAGCAAATTTCCAAGCAGAAGGAAAAACACCTTTGGAATAAGAAAGTGAAAAAAGGCGGCAAAGAATAGGAGTAAGTTCAGGAGCACAGGTTTTAAGAACAAGTGGAGAAATACCATCAGGACCTGGAGCTTTCTTAGCATCAAGATTCATCAAAATCCTTCTGATATCCTTTTGACGGAAGACAACAGGAGGCATTGAATGGAGCGTGTTGGGAATGGTGGGAGGTGTTTTACCAAGATCATTAATACATGAGCTCGAAGAAAAATGGGATGCTAGCAGGTCAGCTTTATCCTTGGCTGAAGTGACAACAGAACCATCTGGTTTGGACAGAGGTGGGAGCAGAGATGGGCAAAAGTTGCGGCCAATAGATTTGACAAGAGACCAGAATGCTTGGCTACTAATAGGGCAAGAAGCAAGTTTTCTACTCTTAGCCTGTTCAAACTCTAGTTGGACTGATTAATAACTGCCTTACAATTGTTGCGAGCTTTGGTGTAGGCAGAAAATGAAACTGAAGAATTAGAAACAAGCCAATTACTATATGCAACATTCTTCTCTTGGACAGCCTTAGCACATTTATTGGAAAACTAAGGTTTAGATAAAGGACGAGATTTTAAAGTGCAGTGTGGGATAAAGGATTCCATTCCTGCAAGAATAATTTCACTGACACGATCTGAGCAAACGTTGACATCAGAAGTTTTGAAACAGTAATCCGACCAAGGAAAAGAAGAAAAGAAGTCTCGCAGGTCATCCCATTTTGCATTCTTGTAATGCCAAACAACAACACGAGGTTGGGAATAGCCATGAGATAAAGGTTCCATTGGAGAAGAGACAATCACCAAGTTGTGATCTGAAGTGCCTAAAGGACCTCTCACTTCGACCGTGTACTTAGAAGGGTTGTTTGTGAAAAAAAGATCAAGCGTATTGGCTGCATGATTAGCATTGTCCAGTATTCTTGTAGGTAAATGAACAATCTGTGCTAGGTCATTAGTAATTGCAAAAGCCTCAGCATCTCGACCTGCTGGGTCGGTGTGACCAGAAAACGGAAGCCAGCTGGAGTTATGAACATTAAAATCACCAAGGAAAATTACCTCACTGTTAGGAAAGTTGGACTGGAGAAAGTCAAGTTGCAAAGAGAGGAAGTCAAAGAGCTCCAAGTGATTAGTGGAGTTGGGAGAACGGTAGAGACAACAGATGAATTTGACACAATGAGGTAGAGAGATTTTAAGCCAGAGAAGATCAAAGAGAGGAAATTCCAAATTACCAGGTCTCTGACAGGGAATATCAGAACGGACATATGCACAAGTACCACCTTTGAGGCGAAAGGAATCATAAAGCGAATAATTTGGGCATCTGAGATGAGCAGTAGTTGAATCAACGGATAACTGAGATTCTGTCAGAAAAAGTACATGGGGTTTGGCAGACTGCAAGTGGAATGTGATGTGGCGGACAGGTTTCAAGATCAACTACTGTGCTTTTGTTTTGCCAGTAGCACCTACGTGTGCTTCAGAATGACTGTTTATAGCAGTTCATGGTGACTCAGCATTCTGTGAACATAATGAGGTACTCAGTGGCTGCACATGGTCTTATTTAATAGCCACACCTTGTAGTGTCCAAAAAAGATTTCTGTGGTCAAGAGAAAGCCTTCAATTTCAAGGACTATAATGAAAGTCTCAAGTAGATTTATATATATATATATATAAAAAAAAAACATGGGGCAGTTACAGATTATTGTGAGATACTGATTTATATGACTGTTAAAAGCATATATAAAACAGGAGAAAACTGAGTATGAGAAATCACTAGCAAAAAGAGAAGTTCTTTTTGTACGTGGATACAAAAACTGAAGAGTGAATCACAGACTTGATCAAACTGTAAAAGTCACAGAAAGCCCAGCACAAATGGGAGTGAGTTGAACAGGTACTTTGCAACAACCTTTAGAGTTGAAAGCCATTCAATGCATGAATTATACTGCTGTTAATCTTGTGTATTATATGGGGTAAAACTGAAGCTAAGCAAAAGTAAGGCAGGTGGGATTATATACATGTTATACTAAAAAAGGCTGCATGTGAGTGCAATCATTCTGTTGAGAATATTTGAGATCATCATTAAACTCTGGGGAGATTCTCCAGAGTGCTAATGTCTTTCCCAATCCACAAATGAGGTGCAAAAGATGTGATGGGTACAGACCAGTGAGTTTGATTTCAGCGGTGGATAATCATGAAGTCTCTGATTAAGGATGCAATATTGCAGCATCTGGAGACTAGGCACTAGGCACCTGCGAGATGATCTGATCGGTTGAGTGAGCTCAATGCTGATCGGATTCTTCTGCTTGCTCAGATTACAAACCTGAGGTGGCATAGATTCAAATTGAGGAAAGACAGTTGCAGAATAGATGTGCAGAAGTTTGCCTTTAGCCAGTGGGTGGTTGATTGCCAGAAAGACTTCCATCTGTTGTTGTGGAAGTTGATAGCTTAAATAAATTTGAGGCTGAACTAGACAAACATTTGGAGTGATCGAATGGGTGAAATGAGAAGGGGTTTTTTTTTTGACTGATGCTGTATAAGCTTGCTTTCTTACATTATGTGCCTCAACTAATGCTAATATAAGATCATCTCAATAGGAATGGGTTCACGAAGGGGAAGTCTTTCCTAATCAATCTAGTATATTATGGTCATAAAATAACTGATGCAAGAAATAACTCTATACATTTATATCGACTGTAGTAAAGCTTTTAATATGGTAACCCCCATGAAAGGCTATTAAATAAACTGGATGAATGGCAAGATCTTTCATGGGATCAAGGTAGCTAAAACATAGGAGATAAATATGAGTCATAAATGACTCATCTCTATCTCCTATGTTTTAGTTACCTTGATCTTAGGGTGTAGGAAGTGGAGCCACTTCTGTTTCTTATCTTCCTTAATCAATTGATGTAGTGTAGGGGAAGCTGCCAAAGTTTGCTACTGATTTAAATGTATAAGGAGTGGTTAATGACTAATGCTATTTTGCTTCAGAATGACTGATTGATTGCATAAATGGTCTAAAAAATGGAAAATGAAGTTTAATGCTTCTAAATACATCTTCTAAAGGTTTTGCACCAAGGGAACAGAAATCCAGGTGGAGCAGTGTTACAAGTGGTCCAGAATGAAAGACTTGGTGGTCACAACTCAATCAGATGTGAAATTTTATCCTTGGTATAAGATGATGGCAAGGCCACACTTGAAGAAATTACACTGAATTTGTAGAAAAGGCTCAGAGAAGGGTAACCAAATTGGTGAGTCATGCTAAATAATGTCCACATGAAGAATGGCTTAAAAAGTGGACTACCAAGTTTGGGAACTAGCATCTGGTGGTGGGGCTAAGCTTATAGAGGCATATAGGGCACTAAAGGAATCAGTGAAATGAATGAGGGAGGTATATTTTCATTGGCAAAACAGAAAACAACCGGTTAGCACAAATACAACACTAGAGGGAGCAACAGAAGGGTGGATCTCATGAAATATACCTTTGGGCAGCATAAATTGCCTGCTACAGTGGTTGAGAATGACTTTTTTAATGTTTAATGCAGAATTTGACAGGCACTTTTTGGTGATGGGGAAGATATGAAAGTTAAAGCCATTGCAAAAGCTTAGTTCATTTGGCCATTATATATATATAATAGCAGTATAGATACACCAAATGTAAAGGGCATCATTTCATCTGTATCTCATATTGTGCTAATCCTTCATGAGTTACCATGTGTTGCACTACCTCGAATAAGTAATGCTTCAAAATAGAGAAGACTATTGTTATTTATTCTCGGTGGGCACCGTTTCAAGGCTTGTTGGCTTTTCATCAAAGGTCTAATATAGGTAATGAAAAAATGCTTGATCTGATGTCAACTGAAATAAATATTGATACATGATCAGGTATTTCATCAGGGGACTACCCGATACATACTGTATCAAGTTTCGCTTGGCAATTCACTCCATAATTTTCTTAATTCATCATAACCTCTAGGATATTAACATTCTTTCATTTCCATTTATGCATACTTAATTCAATACATTAATACAACTTATATATACTCTTGCATCCTTTAATGCTGCTTTGTGCTTTTGGGTGCATCTGTCATACCTGATTTATTAATATTGCATTCACTGAAAAACATTTCATCAACTGTATACCTCTTTTCATATGTAACTCTTTAAACATTACCTTTAAGGGGTTACATTGAATACCCATTTATATATAATATTTATTTATATACATATATTCACAAACTGGAAGTTAATTAGCCTTATTTCTGTTGGGTATACTTAAAGATACACATTTGTTTTAAATGTTCTTTTTTGAACATACATGAATTGCATGAAATTTAATGTGAGGCACACAGTTTTTAATATAAGGATTTATTGTGGATAGGCTTACTCTCATCTCCTCTTCTATCGATTTCAGTCTCTCTCTCTTTTTTATTTAATCTCGTTTTAAACGGAAAACCCTGTTTCGCACACGTGGGAAATGGCAATAAAATTCAAATTGCCTTTTCGAAATTCATGGATATTAATTTTGAATCTTGCTAATCAAAATTTGCTAATATTAGCCTTATTAAAGTGAATTTCTAGTGACTGGTCACTACGGATCTCAGCCAATTCTCCTTCCTCTTGCAGATTAAGTTCTAACGTCGAAAGGTTTCTTGTTGCAGATGGGTCTCTTACCCACAAATATTTTTTGATATCAAGGGATAAAAAGTATTGCTCAATTTTTGCCTTTAACAGCTCTAATGTTTTGCTTATTACATTAATCATTTTAGTATTAGTAAAATAATAAGATGAGTATACCTCAATATAGTGCGTAGAACCCTTCCGTATGATACCCTCCAGAAATTAAAACGGAAAAAACGAAAAAATCGGCAAACTTACCGGTACATTAGAGTAAGAAATAAATAATTAAATAATCAATTTAACACAATACAAATCAATTTAAAACAATTAAATTAACGCAATTAAAAGAATCAAACGAAAATATTCAAAACAATTTTCCTTCCTGAAGCTGACAACGCTTTTCGACCGTATATCGTGATCACAGGAATGAAAATTACCGAATCGGGTTAAGGTATACAAACAAATTTTTGGATTACCAATGGGTTTGAGCCTGAGTGGCTTAATGTCAGAGATCTATCTCTCAACGATTGAGCAGATACATTTGACACCTTTTCGAACCCGTATCACATACTATGGGAGGTATTTAGATGATGTTCTAGTTATTACTGATAGTAATACTATCCAAGACATTTTACATTCGTTTAATAATATTCATTCTAGACTCAAATTTACATTGGAAAGGGAGGATACGGATACTAAGTCATTAAACTTTCTAAATTTCACGCTTACCCGGGACTCGAATAGAATACAATTTAGCATCTATCGAAAACCTACAAACACCGGTATGCTTCTACATTATAATAGCTATCACCCGTTCACCTACAAAAGATCGATTATCTTTAATCAATTTCTTAATGCCTATAAATATTCAACGACGGAATCTGCTTTGGACTCAGAAATACAAATATTAACTAGCAGATTCTTAAACAGGGGTTATTCCATTACCACAATAAACCGAATTAGGGTACAAGCTAAGGATAGGATACAAAATACTACACCAATCAACAATAGTAACATCAAAAAATACTTTATTTCTGTCCCATATGTTGAACAGTGGCACAAACAGCTTAACAGATTCTTTAAAGATACCGAATTTAAAATTGTAGCTAGGCCAATACGGAAGTTACACACTATATTGAACAATCGCTCGGTTCTTTCAGCGTTCGCAACACAAATTAATGATCTGGTATACAACATTTCTTGCGGTGATTGCGACTCGTATTATCAGGGTTCGACCCGATTTTCTCTTAATATTCGTGTAAATCAACATGAAGCCTCAGTTCGTGCTTCTCGTTCAGCAGCGTCAGAATTAGCCTTTCATGCCATTAACGAAAAACATACTTTTTTTATTTAACGAAGCCAAAATACTTAACGTTCAACGTAATTATACGCGACTATTAATTGCAGAAACCGTTGAAATTAAATTACACGAGAATTCTGTTAATGTTCGGCGGCCATATTTGATCTCCGATTCGTGGACCTTTACGCGCATGCGCGAAGACAAATAATCTCTATTTAAGTAACAGGTTTAACCCGATTCGGTAATTTTCATTCCTGTGATCACGACATACGGTCGAAAAGCGTTGTCAGCTACAGGAAGGAAAATCGTTTTGAATATTTTCGTTTCTTTTAATTGCGTTAATTTAATTGTTTTAAATTGATTTGTATTGTGTTAAATTGATTATTTAATTATTTATTTCTTACTCTAATGTACCGGTAAGTTTGCCGATTTTTTCGTTTTTTCCGTTTTAATTTCTGGAGGGTATCATACGGAAGGGTTCTACGCACTATATTGAGGTATACTCCTCTTATTATTTTACTAATATTATTATCAACGTAGAACATATTGAGTAGCACAGCTCTGATTCATACTATCTAATTAATCATTTTAGTATAATTTCTTTTGGCCTTAAAGGGAAACATTTATAATTTTTTTTCATTTACATATTTTTTCCATATTAACTTTTTTTTAAAGGCAAACAACTTGTCAGTAGAAGTGAATAAATTTTCCTCTGATCCTTGCATACTGATATTTAATTTATTTAGCTGCACTAATAAATCTTCTAGAAAAGCTAATTTACAGCCCCAAATTTCATCACTTAAATAATCACAAAATTCTGATTGGTCCAGTGAAAAAATAAGCATCTCCTCACACAACTCTTCCATTTCATTTTGATAGCCACTGAACCTCAGGATGCATTATTAAAGAAAAATGATCGCACTCCATTCCTCGCGTAATTTTCCAAAAACACATTGTGTGGTCTAGTTTTGATATAATTGACCATTTTAATCGCTTGATCAAGTACAAGTTTTATATCAGCTATGACTGTCTTCACTACTAGAACTTCTCTGTGTCTAAAACAGTGTATTGTAATAATATTTGAATTGCATAATTTTACTAAGTTTACAAATCCTTTTATTGCTCCTGTAATTGGGGGAGCACAATGGAAGTTGTGTCGGTACAAATGCCAACACGTGACTTCCATAAAATACCACACTTTTGTAAATAATTATTCATTAGTTCAAAAATATGGTTTGTTGTTCTTTTAGTGAGATCATCACAAAAAAAAAAAAAAAAAGAAAAAAAAAAAAAGAGATTAATAATTGTGTCGTTTTCGACAAACCTGACATGTTATTAATTAGGCTTTCCTGCTAATATCTGTAGAACTATCTACTTGCAATGCAGTCACCCAAAATTATTAAACAACTTGTTCTTAAATATCATTGGACATTTCTTTTATACACCTAATTATGCTGCTTGAAAGTGGTGTCATTATTTTCTTTTCAGCTTCCTCTTCCAAAATACTTTTTATGATTACCTGACATGCTGGTAAAATCAGACTTTCTGCAATCAGGTGAGATTTTTTTTTTTTTTTTTTTTTTGCCACCAGTTCAGCTACTAAATAGCTGGCTTCTTGCACTTTATCAGATATTTTAGCCATATTATAAAATTCTGTACCTTTTTTTCTAGTAGAGGCCTGCAGTCTTAAAATACTTCACAGTTTTGGACAATAAATTCTCATGTTTTGTAGAAAAATGACAGTGCAGTTTGGCACTATTGATTCTTTCAATAATTTTAAACCACATACCACACAAAGGTTGCGGATAATCTTGGTCACCAGCATACGAAAATCCCATCGCAAAATAATCTTTATATTTACATGTTTTCTTTTTTGATGGTTGCTCGTTTTTGTTTTTGTCATTTTCTCCAGGCTCTTTGTTATCAATTTGCCTCTTCTGATTTCGTTTCACTAAAAATTTACTCATCACTAATAATTTCTAAAAAAAATAAAGTTACTTCTAGAATGTACTAATATAGTTAACTGAAAATACCTGTTCTATATATGAATTAACTGAATATGATGTTTTAGAGATATAAAAACAGAAAGGGAATTTCTTACTATGCTGCTTATACAACTGCAGGGTGCCTGGGTGAGACTCAAGTGATAAGAATGGCTGAATAAAGGTGAACAGATCTACTACTAGGAATCAAAGGGTGATTAAAGGTGAACAGATCTAGTAGCAGGAATCAAAATGTGACAACACATTGACTAATGCTGCACCGATCCCAGCCTGGAAGGGGCTGGGATCAGTGCAGCATAAATAAACAAATTTTTTATTTGAATTTTCTGCGTGGCACACCTGAAGCATACTCGCGGCACAGGTTGAGAAACACTGGTTTAGTGTAAAAGAAACTTGGCTATTCTGAGGGATGGGCATCACCTCTCAACTTTTGCTTATGGTTTGCACCTTATTGGTCACCTTTAGTTGTTTATGATACTACAAATGCAGTATCATAAACTTTACATATGGAGGATATGACTATTGTTACTAACAGTTGTACCAGGAGAGACCTGGTTGTTGACGAATGACTACACTTTGATGCACTTGGTTGACAAGTAAGGCTTGAATATCAGCTACATCAGCATTTTATTTTCAATTGATAGCCTATCAGATTTTCTACAACAAACAACGTAATGCTAAGTAATCAGAGTTAACCAGTTATGAAAGAAGCACAGTGAAAAAGTAAATATGGAGAATTCAATAAAACTGCACCATAAAATTACAATAAAAGTGAAATCTGTAGCTTACTGAAAATTATTAAAGGAATGACACATATACCGTAACTTAAGGCAGAAACACACTATTATCACGTCAAGGGACTCTCGTCATGTCCGTTTAGTGTAAACTGCGAAGTTGATCGGATTTCACTGTAACGTAGGGTGGCCAGATTAAAAATTTGATCTCGAGGTACTCATGCTTACGTTTGGGGCATTCATTCCTTGTTTAGGAATGAATGAATTTAGGAACTCGCATTATATCTTATTTAAATTGTTCGAAAACCGAACAATTTTAATAACCATTTTATTTCTATATTTTGTTGATTTTTACAAGTTCGTGGAATGCAAAATTAGTCAAATTTTAATAAAATTAACCGAATTATAGCCCGTGCTTTAAAATTCAATAAATAAAATTGCAATAAAATTCGTTTAATTTTATTGCAAGAGTTATAAAACATTAAAGGAAATTTTTTATAAATATTAGCATCAAATGTTTTACATAATTGTTCACAATACACATTCAATAAACCTGATTTATTTTATCAAAAAGAAAATATTTAGCTAGCAATACTTTTCATTTGAGCGAATTTTCTTTTAACAGTTTTTCAAATTTTAGTACATATGTGTAAAATTCTTTGCATACCATATTGTGATTGGTTTTCGGAAACAGTTCTCCTTCAACATTCTTTAGGTCTAATTTATTTCTATCCTCTTTCCATGCGTTAAACATTGAGCTAAATACTCGCTCACTCATTGCATTTGGTTGAGGCAAAGCAAAAACAAAATATTTTTTTCTGTATTACGTGCACATTTAAAATTTTTATCCGAACATCTGTGGTATTTTTGAGGTCTTTTGTCTCAATATTTCTACGGAATGATTTCAACAGAACATATTCTTCATACAGCAAATTGATATTGGGAATTTTAAATAAAAAAGAGTTTGTTGCCTGAGCCTTAAACCATTATCATGAAATAAAAAAGAAGTCAAGTAGAATGTAAAAGGTTACAAAGTAAGCATAATATAAATATTCTATAACCTTCTTTGCAAATAGGATAGAATGTTGTTTTTTGAGTCTTTAATTAAGGATGCGTTTCAACAACTTTATCATCTGTTAATTCTTTCTTCCTAAATAATCATCCCAACATAGTGTTTTATGATTTCTGCTTTTTTCAAATACCCCATTTCAAATGTTAAAAACGGGGTATCTTGGAAATTTTATTATAATTCCAAAAAGGGTACGTCTGGCAACCTGTAACGTTGTATATGTGTCATTCTCTTTGAGGAAAGCTGAAGTGAAATAAATTGCCAAAGTTCATCCTCTTCAGACCTTGAAGATTTAGAAAATCATGCACTTTTCTTATAGCCGAGAAAACAAAGAGTACGCAGTGGATACATGACAAACTGGGAGAGAACAGAAAAAGGCGAATTCCATCATTTACTGCAGGACTTAGAAGATGAAAATCGTTTCAAGATGTACTTATGGATGAATAAAGAAGAATTTAATTTCCTATATAATCCAACCAATTAAGGATGACATTCAAGGGTAAAATATGCAATTTCGAAATTCAATCAGCACTAAGGAAAAATTAGTTGTATGTGTAAGGAAAGTTGAAACACTGCAAGTTTAATTTTGAATAAGGACTTATTTTGTCAAAATACGAAACAAAAAATTTTAATGAAATTTAATTACAACAAAAAACTACTTGTCAATCCTAAAAATTGAACTTGTAAGAAATTGTTATGAGTTGTGCAAATTAAAATGATAAGACTTCTTCGTCCTCTCAATTTGTTAATTGTAATTGGGTTGGTCTATTTCCCTCTTTTGGCCATTTTTGAGTGTCCCTGTGACTGGACATTTGCGATTAGTATGCTGAGTAGCTGGTCGAAGTGGAGGGTGCTTCGGAATAGGCACAGGAGCAACGTCCTTGATGTTGTTATTTGTTTTCAGATATTCTTACTTGTGCGCTCAAAACAGATTATTTACTTCAAATTTATTAGCATTTCCTCCATTTTTCTCTTGTCACGCCTAACGAAATTTCTGTTTCAACAGAAAAATCTGAGCTCCTGACAATGTCATTTGGCCTTGAAGCCTGATGTGTTATCTTGTGAATACAGCCAATGACAACAGTGCGTCTTCGAGCAATAAACTAATTGGTAAATATAGCTCCCCCACATTTGACGTCAGACATGTATACAAGTGAAGTCTCGTGAAGTGATAATAGTGTGCTTCCGCCCTTATGGTTTCATATATTATATGTAATTGTGTTACTGAAATGAATATTACTGAAAATGAAAAATATAAAAATATGCTTTATTTCATCACAAAACATTACATATTGCACATCAACCCAACTAACAAGTATACACAATTACAGTTTAACACTCAATTTTAAACAAAGCATTAACTGTCACTATATATGTATTGAGTTACTAGGAAAATAATACAGTCTCATACTGATAAAGTAATCCTACTTCTTTCAGTCAATTTGTTCATTAATTCAGTTTAGTAGCTTTTGTATGATTTTGCTTTTGTAATAAATTAAGTGTTAAATACTTTCATTACTCAGCAACGAGCAATAAATTCTTTTTGAAGTATACCCTTTCTAATATTTCATTACATGGTATTACTGTTGAGTCAAAAATAAATTAAACAATGAATGCTGCTCAGCATCACTGTCAGTTGTAAACGTGCACATGCAGGTAGTGGCACACCCATTCGCCATAAGTCCGGTACTGTTCTGCTCACCCCTCATATAGTTGCTAGAGGGGATTATTTTAAAGGAAACAGATATTTATGCTATCAGCTGTAATAAATCTGCATTGAACATTACAAAGAGATGAATGTAATCAGTGCCTATCATACCACAATATGGTGAAGATGACTCAGCTTGAGTACTGGATGAATATCAAGTTTTGAATTAAACTTGGTAAGACATTTATGTCGACATTCTTCTCTGTATTAGTGTCAAATGAAAATGTCCTTACTTGTGGTGAACAATGAAAGTGTGCCCCAGTGCACTGGTGGCATCATGAAACATGGAGTACCTGTTCTTCCTTAGCCCCATACCACATCTAGACTTTCACAGTCTTATTTTTTCCTAAAACATGAAAGTTAAAAATGATGTCCTACCACATGTTAATAATGGTGGAGAGGGTACTTGCAATGAGTATATGCTTAAAGATGACTCACAGAATGGATTACAGAACTGTTTCCAACATATTGACATTGACAGATGTGTGTAGTTTGAGGGTGAAAGCAGGCCACATACAGTTTCAATGAAAAATGTATAAATGTTTATTAATATTCTTCCATAAATCACATTTAGGATATACAATAGTATATCTTAAATGTTCCTAAAGGAAGAATAAACAAAGTTTATTCTTCCTTGAATATGTAAGAAAATGTCCACTTTCTTCATTTTCATGCTTTTGTATTCACAATTTACACCAAGGTGGAGAAAAGGGATGAGGAATTATTTTCAGCTTTGGTAACCTCACACTGATCTTCATTTCACAAGAATTTTACTGTTAAGTTCACCTTCCCAAGCCTAGTTCTGTCAGTCATAACTTAAGACTACCCCTCATATAGTTGCTAGATGGGATTATTTTAAAGGAAGCATTCTTAGATATTTATGCTATCAGCTGTAATAAATCTGCATTGAACATTACATTTATTTTTGACTCAACTGCTATTATCAAAATATCCCATTTTTTGATACTGCTACATTTTGATATTTTTAATAAGTTAATTAAATTGATTAATAAGGCCATTTTAAACTGTGCAATTTCAGATAAATATAACAGTTATCAAAAAAATAATCTCTTTTTTATGAAATTAATATATTCACAATATTAATTTTTTATAAAATTCAATACATGATTAGTAGCAATACACAGGTATGGGGGTGTGAGAGTGAGCACCAGACCCTGCAGCAAAAAGCCTCATTGAAACACCATGCCTTTCTCCATAGGGACCCAGATTCTAATTCTACACTGCTGTTGGTACAAAATGTTATGCTAATCAAAACAAATTTTCCTACAGTTTCCGGTGTTATAAAATGGGCCTGTATCCTCAGACCACTGACTGAAAACATATTTTGTGGACAAATAATGTAGCAGTATGGTGGAAAACAATGTCATGGATAGTCTGTGCTATCCATGACATTTATTGTTACATAAGAATTGGGAATGTGGTGTCACTTGTGAAGATATACATATGTGTAGATTGAAGAGGCATAAAAAATGTATATGGGAGAAGAGTAATAATACTATATAGTTGTAATTAAACTCAACAATAATTTTAAAGAATATAAAAAGAATATGGTTTTGTGTTCTATAAAGTTATAATTTTAGTAATTAATTCATATTCATGAGGAGAAAACTATATTTACTTTACATAGGAAAAAAATTCAATTAATTTCAGGAAAAAAGACCGAACCATGAAATGTAACACAATGCATATATTACCTAACTTGTCAATTACAATAGAATGGTGGTTTATGTTTATGTTATGCCTTTCATGATCATTTAACCCAACAGGTAGTGAGATGAGTTACTTAAGAAGCTCTTGCTCTTAATATTAGCTTATTTTTAATTAAATTGGCTGTAACTTAACTACTCTGTCTATCCCCAAAATGTCATTCTAAATTGCATGGAGCAGATGGAAGAAAGGTGATGTCAGTTTTATGATGGCCACTCAAAAAGGTTTTGCTCCACAATGAAAGAAATTTACTTTCTTGACAAAAATTTATTTAGAAAGGCTAAAAAATGTTTATAATATTTCTCAAATATCATCCTTCAGACTAAGAATTTCATAACATTAAAAAAAAAAGAAACATTGGAAAATGTTAATAAAGGCCTGAAAAATATCTATGAGAATGATGTTTTCAATAGAAACACAGCTATGGACTAGGCAAAGAATGTGCAATTGCATATGAAGAAGAATCATTCATGACAGTTTTCAGTAGTTTCTTAACTTCAACAGTGGCACTAAACAACATGCAATGTATGGACATCACTGAGTCACTGTTACACACAGAAAATGTCACTGCAGCTCGGAATTAGTGAAGGAATTGTAAATGCAATAATTAAACACTTGAATTATTCAGTGATGTATTTGCAATTTTTTTTCATAACAGCTAACACCAAACTACAAACTTCTGAAGATGGAAACTGCTTGAGTTTCTGGTATACCATCAAGTGGTAGGAGAAGTCTTCCTTTTATGGATCATTACTGAGATTGAAACATAGATATACCATTTCTGCATAGATATACCAAATTGCATATCTGAAACATAAAGACCAAAAGGCACCAAGTGATGGAGTGGCATCACCAAATTCCATATGTAAGAAGTTGGAGACAATTTCTTCAGCAGGAAAAGTGATGGTACCATTTGCCAAGATAGGATATGAAAAGCGTGATTTTGGTGGAAAAACTAAATTCTGAAATGTAAGTTATTATGTTGAACAACTCAAGAGCTGTTCACAGTAGGCCTGACCAGACAAAGACAATAAAGGTTTCCGTTTCCTGTATGACAAAGCAGGACTGCATCAATTTGCAAACAAAGAAATAAAACAATAAAAAAAATTGCTTTAAAAGAATAAAATTTGTGGAAAAGCTTAATGGAAAAGAATAATGACAGACTTACTGTTGAAGTGAAAAAGTGGCTCAAAGAGATGGAAAAGTTTACCAACAAGAGTCCCTGTGCCCAGGTTGCATGAACCCACAGAAAATATAAAAATTATGTAGAAAAATAGCGTAGACAAGATGCAAAAAAAAAAAAAAAAAAAAAAAGTTTTTTAAAATAAATATCTGCTGAGATAACAATTGTGGGTTTGGAACTTTTTGATGAACGCTGCTCCTCCGTACTTTAGAAGTGGTTTAAACTTTACACATCACATGTCCAGAACGGTTTTAGGTTAAAATGGTTTTATTTTATTTTTTTTGTACAAGTGATGTAGCTTATGTGAAAAGGGGAGCAGTTAAAGGGTAAATAAATGCTAGGGCATACTTCTCAAACTTATGAATAAACTAGATATTTAATGTAAGTGCATGCTGACTTAATTTCTGTATTGGACAGAAATGCCTCAAAACCACAAGCTGTTCTAAAATAACTTATTAAATCAAGATTTACTTTGAAATGTGCAATGCTATATTCATAATAAAAGAAACTAATGAAACCAAAACTTAAATGCATCACTTTTTACGGTAACCTGGCCTAAAACTGTAAAATCCCATTTTGAGATTATGTCTGCTTTCTTGAAATTACATCATCTGGATATATCTATGAAACTTTTGCACATCAATTATCAGACTGTATCTCAATTACTGTAGTTATCATCCATTTGTCCAGAAGGAAATAGATTATGTAAAACCAACTTTGAAGTGCACATCTTTTTTATGCATTCATCATTGGGCCATGGGTTACAGATTTAATCAGTTCTTTGGATAGTGGATATATATATATACTGCAACTCATCAACACTGAGATATAATAGCAAAAGGACATCTCAAACATTACAGTTACTGGCATATTTTTCAATAAAAAATATATCATTTGTTTTCCATTTATTAAAAACATTTTCAAACATACTGAAATTACTGCTGCATTTAGACAAACCCATAAAATTGGCACAGCATTAAATGTTGAATTTGTATCATACAATGAATTAGTGAATAAGATTTATATCATTCCTTACAAAAAGTTAGGTGCAATTCTTTCTATTTAAGTTCAACCCAATGCCCTTTAAGGGAAAGGAACCAGAACCATAAAATGAAGACAGCACAACAGTGAGAGTTAGCTGCACATCCATTTTTACTTGATACTAAAATGGATAGGCTAAATAACACCAATAAATTCAAAGTCTTACAACTGGGTAGTAATCTTAAGTTAATGTACAGTTTGGACAATACAAACTAAAAGAATTCAATAATAAAATCAACTTGGAAGATTTATAGTCTGATCTGAATGTTGCTCATAAATACAGATGCAATTATTTTATTTTTTAATGTACAATTCTTAGATCAACACTTTGAACACTGAATGTAGGTTAAAAAAAAAAATCATTTTAGGAAGTAGGCTTGCTCGAAATAACAAGAGAGAGATATTAGTTATTAGCATAAAGGAGCATTCTTATCAACAGATACTGGTGATCTGTAACTTACAATGTTTAGAAACCAAGCATTTCAATAGAAATCTCACTGAAAAAGTTAAAGTTTATCTGATGATATGAATCAAAGTATTGCTTACACTCACCTCACAAATTCTTGTTTGTTGCCACAACGGCCAATGTTGATAAGACATTCTGAGGATAGCAACATATCAAATGAGAAAGGCGGTGGAAACAAGCCTAAATAATTTAAAGGGGTGTGTCAAGGTAGTAAACTATAGAAGAATACTTAGTTTCAACTGTGTCTACAGTAATATCAGGAGTATCAATAAAATGACTGAATTTGAACTCTTGGTTAGGAAAACTAATGCTGATATAATATGGCTAACAGAAATGTGGTGCCACCCGGAAATAATGTATTTAGGGAAGGTAGAAGGGTTGGTGGGGCGAGGGGGGCATGCTTCTTATCAAAAGCAGCCTGAGCATGAAAAGAGCTTTTGGTGATTCTAAAGTTAAATCTGTCAGCATAGAATCTGAGTGGTGTGAGTTAGTTGGAAGCAAAGGAATAATGAGAGTAATATACAGACTAAGATTGTGAAGAATATGACAAATCTTTATATGTAGATGGAATGGGCTATCAAGTGTCAATGTCTCATTATGGGTGACTTTAATTTGCCCCAGACTGATTGGAATAAGTGGGAGGAAAACTTGCCATGCAGAAAATTTTTTTTTAAAATAAACTATATTATTTGTGAGAATATTTTTGACCTCATCAGTACTAATTTTATGTTGTTATTTTGGTTTTTTGGAGCATTAGCAACTAAGGCCATATTGCTCCGGGATATGCGGTGGTCATTCCCTGACCTTTCCGCATCCACCGTATTTGGTGGTGATGGGCTCGAATCCCGGTCTAATCAAGAAGCATATGCTACACACTGCTGCTCCTTCCCACCTGGCTATCAGTACTAATGAATCAGATGACATCACAAGGCTTAAAAGCACTGGAACCATTTTCAGGAAGTGATCATGCAATCTTCAGTTGAAGGATGAAAAAAGATATTGCAAAAATTAAAGGTGAAGGCACAGGTTTTAACTTCAGAAGAGGAGATTTTGGCAGTTTAAGGCACTATATGGCATCTATGAACTGGGCAGATTGCCGAGGGATGGTGAATACATTTGAATTACTTTTAAAGCAAAAATCACAGATGCCATGAACACATACATACATACCTTTAAGAAAATATTGCAGGAGGATGCCGAAATATGACTGTGGAGCTGGCCAGTCAAATACAGCAGAAAAAGATAACATGGGATAATTACACAGCAATGAAAAGTACTGAAGCCTACAACAGGTACAAACTGATCTGTAATAGTATCACATATAAGGTTAGGGAGGCCAAGGCCGCATATGAGAAGGCATTTGCTAAAAGAGCAAACAATGGGGACAAGGAATTTTTCATGTATGTGAATACAACGAAGAAGAAAGCTAATCAGATCGGACCCTTGTGGTCCTGGGTGTGAGAAAGGTCTTAGTAAAGGCCCAGCTGATGTTGAGAATTAATTGAATTGGTACATTGCACTGTCCTTTACCGAGGAAAGATCCTTCTTGCTGAGCCATATGAAATTAGACATGTTGTAATTACAAATGATTGTTTATTAGAAAAACTTTTGAGCATAAAGGGGAGTAAGGCTCCTGGAGTTGATAGCATATACCCAGTAGTTTTGAGGAAGAGTGTGAGGGAATGTATTGAACCATTGAAGTTAATTTTGAGGGCATCTTTGGAGAAGTGCCAATGTATCGCCAACACATAAAGGTGGTTCTAAGAGTGAAGTTGGTACCTACAGACTAGTTAAGGTTTACTTCAGTGGTATGAAAAATCTTAAGAGGTAATGATTAAGAGTGCAATCTAGGAACATTTAGACATATGGCATTCTGAAGGATGCGCAACAGGACTTTGTTAAGGGAACATGATTTGTTAAATTATGTTTAACTAACTTAGTAGGCTATTTTAACACAGTTGCTCATGAGCCGGATGTAGGGAACAATTTTGACAGTTTATTTGGATTTTAGCAAAGCATTTAAATTGGTTCCCTTGTGAGAGGTTACTGTATAAGCTTGAACAAGCTGGAATTACTGGTACGATTCTAAGATAGATTGTGGGTGCTGCAGGGCAGAAGACAGAGGATTGTGATTAATGGATATTCTTCAGATTTAAGTAGGATCCCTGAAGGATCAGTTCTTGGATCATTGTTGTTTCTCATTTTCATAAATGACATTGACAAAGGATAGAAGCCATAATGTCAAAATTTGCAGATGACATAAAGATTGGTAGAGTTGCTAATGATCAGTGCCAGGCAGCACTCCTTCAGGCTGACCTGAACAGACTTCAAAAATGGTCATAAGTGGCAGCTATGTTTTTATGTCACTAAATGCAAGGCAACTCCAAAATAAATCACACACTTGGTGGAGTTTAATTAATAACAGTGGCAGAGGAGAGGGATCTGGGAGTTATGATATGGGCAGACATGAAGTTTTCTGGACAGTGTAAACAGGCAACCAAGAAAGCCCATAGTGTCCTATCGATTTATCGAATGCTATTCTGAGATAGGGAAGGTCACAATCCCATTGAATAAGACAATTGTAAGACCACATTCAGAATACTGTGTTCATGTATGGAGACCTCATCTGAAAAATGACATTGAGCTTCTTGAAAAGGTTCAAAGATGGGTGACTCGAAAGATGAGATAGCAGAAGGACGACCGTATGAGGAAAGACTCCGATTATGTGGGCTACAGAGCTTGGCAACCAGGTATCTCAGAGGTGACCTGATTGAGGTTTATGAGGCTCCGAGCAGGATTATTAAAATGAATGAAGTTTTAACTCCCAGTGAGTCATTGATTGCTAAAACAAGTTGCCCTCACAGGTAGTTGAGGCTGACAGTTTGAATAAATTCAAATGTCAACTGGATAGTTATTTGTGAGGAGGGAAGCATATAATTTGTATTTTCTTATCTACTCTTTTTTTTTTTTTTTTTTTTTTTTCGGCCAGTGCTGCAGAGGCCTGTGGTTTTCTTGCACCTATGGTAAATACAATTACTATTACTATTTGTAGAAGAATAAGAGAAATTTACCTCAATATGATATGTAGAACACTTCCATGTCTCCAGAAATTAAAACAAATAAAAGATTAATGGAAAATGACTCCAGTAAAAAATCAATAGAACACAATTCAAAAATTAAAGTTAAACAAAAATTTTGAAAAACGATTTTCCTTACTAAATTTTGCATTAATCTTTGATTCGTTTTAATTTCTGAAGACTATCATACGGAAGTGTTCTACATATCATAGAGATAAATTTCTCTTATTCTTCTACAAATATTGATATCAACATAGAACATATTGAGCACCATAGCTCTGTTTCATACTATCAAATTACTATTACTATAAAGCTTTAAAAGAGTTGTGTGAAATAAATGAGACCTTCTATTCTCTTTCTTGGACATATACACGTAAGGGGACAAATTTAAAGTGAAAAAGGATAATTATGGAATAGATGTATGAAAAGACCAAAGACTAATTAGTTAAAGGCAAATTTATTGTTGTTATAAACTTCCACTTAGACACAGAGGTAGAAATCTATCTAAATTTAAGGAAGAATTGTAAATATATAGAATAAACAGAAAGGTTATGGTCATGGAGTGACAATCATGGGTAGGTGCACACACGCAACGAGATCAAGTTCATTGCTACGAAAAATGCATGATCCATTGTTAACTGCGACACTGTTATATCAGTTACAATAAAGCTGTCATGCAGTCACATTGAAGCCAATGCCTATTTTTTTCCATTCATTTATTTTTTTATCCTTTTGCTGATGGCACATATACTTCCTTTCTCACACTACTTTGCTAATTCTAATCAAATGAATTGTTTGCAAGCAAACCGACCAAAAATACATAATCTATAGGCACAATACACTGGTGCCTTAATTGCTTTGACACAATTAAAAAAAAAAAAAAAAAAACAGACTTTGTTCAAACTCACAATAACTGTAGGCAAGTCTAGTGACATGAGCAGAAACTATTCTCAGAAAAATTCTTAAGAATTATCCATTAACATTGAGAATGTCCCATGTTCTTTGCACCAGTTTCCAGATTATGAAAACTTTTAAAAGCAGAAACATAGCACAAAAACTGGTTACTCTATGTTTAGGCAAAACTACTGTTAAAAGATAACACATCTATTAGTTTTACATGTGAGTGTAAGCACTGCAGATTTTAAAATATATTTCTTTGTGGTCTTGGCATATTTATATCAGGTACAGTAGCCAAGCCAATATTTAGTTAATTCATGAGCTGAAATGTTTGTTCACAGATTAATTAAGTCTATAGCTGACTCTGGCTGTAAAGTTAATTAATCTAAAGTTGATATGTCATATATGAATCTTAATTTTCTCTTAATGTAGACTTATAACAATTACTGGTCACTTCAAGGGAGAAATTATTTGAATCAAAACTTTTTTTTAGGAATGTTTAGAATGCATATTGTGTAGTACTATATATTATATATATATAAAAGCTGTTAGCATACATAACTAAAATCCTAGAAAAAAAAAAAAAAATTTTTACACTTTTGGTTTCAGCTAAAAACAACCCAAATTTCTCTTCTAACTAGACAAAATAAGCAGCATATATCATTCAATTTTTTTCCCAATTTAATAAATATGATGTAAATGAAATAATATTCAGTTTTCTAAACAAAATTTACTGAAGTTATTAAACATTTCATGTATATAATTTGTAAATGTCTCAAAATATTCACGCAATATGAAGATTTAGAATTTATAACAGTCCATAAAAAATAATCTCTGCATTATTAAAGAGGCTGAAGGCCATATTTATAAAAAAATTTACAAAATATCTTAAAATATCACTCCTCAAATATGCGTGTTTTACTTAAGATTTATAACATGATTATAAAGAAGTCTTCGATGCATACACTAATCAATCAGAGATGTGGAGGGACAGTTTTAAGGGCATCTTCACGAGAACGATGCAACTCACAGTTCTGAAAAAAAAAATAAAAAAAAAAATAAATAAACAATAAAGGTTCATGTGTGTGTGTGTGTGTGTTAAAAAGCCAATGTGCATGTTGTGTAGGCTAAATATAGAATAATCACAGGGGCAACTTTTCTTCCTCCATCCAATATCAGCCAATACAGCTCTGACTGAAGGGGGCCTTGTTTTTAAGAATCCACTGATCTCCAACAAATGACAAGCAATGAAATCATTATACTATCACAAAGGACAAAACAGAATGTATATTTCATTCAGTTTAAACAGCATCTCCTGCAAAGGAGCCGTGTCTTAAAATTTTGAAATTAACACATGCATATTAATAGTAATCAACTTAGCCAGTTAAGGTAAGATATAATGCAAGTCTCGGAAGGAATATCTTGCTATGAGTATCTAGATATAAAATATTATTTTAAATAAAAATAAATATTTGTAAAATAATAAGAAGAGTTTACCTCAATATAGTACGTATGACTATATTGAGGTAAACTCCTCTTATTATTTTACAAATATTAATATCAATGTAGAACATACTGAGTATTACAGCTCTGATTCATACTATCTAATAAAAATAAATGAAACTGAAACCAGTAAAGTGAAAAGTAGTAAAAAAAAAAAAAAAAACATAGATAACAAAGCAAAAAAAAAAAAAAAAAAGAGGGAGGGGAAAGAGAAGAAATCAAGAGTTAAAAATTTTTAATCTATATAAAATATTATGTACAGTAAACCCTCGCTAATCCGGTTAGAGTTAATCTGGATAAAAATATGAAAAATTCTATTCACAGTTGAGTACTTTGAAAGACACGAGATTTAGCAAGGCAGATGAGCCACTCTGACTGTGCAATTGACTGAGTGTGCAAAACAGCAAGGAGATGTTTTCAGCACTTCCTTGTGCCAATGCAGATGGAACTCATCGGCTTAAATCTGTTGTGGTCAGCAAGGCTAAGAACCCAATAGGCAATATGCATATAGTCTTTTAATGCCCTTGGCATTAAAATACTGTATGTGCATATTGCCTATTGTCTACTACAACCCGCAAATGATTGATTCATACAAGAAATTACAAAGATTTGGTTCCATAATCACGTCATACTCGAAGTCAAAAAGTACTAGAAAGAAGTGTTGAAATTTTCAGATTACCAAATAAAAGCACTTCTAAATCCTTGAAAATGCCCCCACATCCAGATATTGAAAATATGTCCAGTTAGGATGGTAAAATAAAGTGCTTGGCTTTGCCACCAAACACAACTGCCCATGGACTAAAGCATCATTATGGCCTGCAATAGGCTCTACAAGCACAAGTTCCTTGATGAGATGACTGTAGTGTTGGAAAACAGAATGGATGAAGATAATGACACAAGAGGAAGAACAACTCCAGAAAATATCAAATTATACAACATCAAGTCTGCTATCTTCAGCTGGGAGAACATGGAGGGACACTATAAAGGAAACTTTAGTGAATGGCTGGTTATAAAAGAACTCTTGCAAAATACAGATGGTGATACTGACTTTAAGTGATTAGAGCCAGAGGACTTTCAGACTGTGTTAAGAGCAGCTGGAGAGACTGAAGTAATGCAAGAAAATATCCAAGATTGGCCTGCACTGGAAGAAGGCAATCCTGGATTTCAGCTTCTGACAGAGAAAGAAATTGCTGTAGATGTTATTAAAGATTCTACTATGGAAGAAGAATCAGATAACGAACTACAAGAATCTACAATTAAGAAGAAGAAACTTCTTAGCGCCGCAAGAGACGGCATTGATGCAGTCATCTTCTTTTTGGACCCTGTATCTCTATCTTTTCCCCCAGTCTTCAGTCTCCCTCCCCTTCTTAAACTAATTTACTCCAAATTGCTTTAGCACTACACCCAAAAACTTAATAACAACAAATCGCCCAACTAGTACTCCTTTTGTTTTGGCTGACCCCTATCTATAGCGTTTTTTTTTTTTTTTTTTTTTTTTTAGGTCCTTGCCACTGAAATCTTAGGAAATTAGGTGGCAGGACCTGTCAGAGTACATAACTATAATAGAGTAAATAACCATACTGGTGTACCTGATCTGCCTCCACAGGGGCAGAGTGGGGCAAAGTTGAGTCCCAGCGGCTAAATGACCAGAGGCACAAAGATACACGACACTACACATATACAAAATCCATTCACTTTTAAACCTCTGGAATTGACAGTGTTCTGTTTCACACCCACAATGTATAACACGTGGAAATGGGGGGGGGGAACCCCTGGTGCCATTTGACACTAAACACACCCTACCCGCAGGGGCGGATTAAGGTCGGTTGAGGCCCCGGGTGCTGAAGAAAATATTGGGCCCCTTAAAAAAAAGGGAGAGACAGGGAAAATAAAAATAAATACATGTTAACCATTTTTTCAAATAAATAAAAAATATTATGTACTATTAATGTTTTATTTCCAATAAAATTTTAATATATGTATAATATAATTAATAATAGCATAATAATAATCACAAAGTTTTGAACTAATATGTTCAACTAATTTGTTGGGGTGGTGCGTGGGCCCTTCAGAAGTCGGGGCCCAGGGCGCGCGCCCAGTGCGCCCGCCGTTAAATCCGCCTCTGCCTACCCACAGTCAGGTGTTGGGGGGTTTCTGAGCCCACTATAAGCATACCTTCTTGTTTCTTGCTGACAGGAGTGGAGCCCTATTTGATTATCAGCTGCAAATACCCATTCAGACAAGAATGATAAGTTGATATTTGGCTGACTGTAGCCTTTCTATTATCCTGCATAAGTCTTGTATCAGCGAGCTATTTCCAACCACAGGACTGCTATTGGCTGGATGTTATTTGGCTATTGGACCAATCTGGAGATCTTGCTGATATACTTGCACCAGCACATTTAGCTCCAACTACCACCATTCGTATTTTCATCCAGTTGCTTGATTCTTCTGCCTTGCCAATTCTCAAACTGAATTGCACATATACATCCTATGTATCTGCCTTATATATCACATGGTATATGAACTCATGAACTGGCCAATAGTGTACTATAGTTTGGTGGCCAGATGTTCTATTTTAAAAGGGATTGTCCCACTTGATGGTGTCCTGCTATCCTGACAAAGATGAGGTGGGACACAAAATAGTCCTATATATTTTTCTAATATGCCAAAAATATTTTGAATTTGCATCAAAATTTTGTTATACATATGTTTTTTTTCCCCCTATGCATTTTAAGCAGTTTTTTAATTTTTTAATTAGATTTCGGTCAAGTTGAACAACAGGAAACAACTACTGAAATTACAAATGTAATCATTTATAATCTAATATCTGTAATATTTGACTTAGTAAGACATATGAATAAAGTTTCAAGTTAAAAGTATTCAGAGAAAATAATCATAATAAAATAAGGTCTATTGATTCAACTTCTGTTCCCAACAGATATGAGTTTGTAATACACACTAGCAATGCTATATCAAAGCATACGGTCATCTGTGACAGACACTATACCAGGGAATAGCCAAGCTTAGTAATCCTGAGAGCTGCACAATAAATCACTAAAAACTGTAAACCACACAAGATAATCTTCAAAGTCTTGGCACCCACAAGTCATCAAAGTGCATACGTGACTTATTAAATAAAATTCATACATGCAATAAAAATTTAAATTTACTTTGCAGGTCGACTCATTTAAAACTCATGATCAATAACTCCATTTTTATCAACATAACTCTTTCACTGAGGAGTGCATACATATATACATAAGAATTTTCATGTGGGGACGCCGTGGAGTATATACCATTTTCATGTGTGGGCTCTGTGGGATATCAAAGTATTACAGTAGGCCCTCATTATAATGTGATTCGCTATAACTCTGTTCTTAATTATAACCCGTATCTCACTATAACACACTTTTACCAGCATACAGATTGAATTTTTGGCATGTTTAACAAAAACATTTCATCTGATGTAGTCGATAACATGAGAATGAATAGCATTTCCCATGCTCAGTAAAATTTTCTCCCATGCTAATTTAACTGCAGTCCAGTGACTTGTTATGTAGGTCCGAGATAAACATTTGAAAAAAATGATAAAGTTAAGGAATATGCAGTATTGCTTGTAATATTTGCATTATATGTATTTATACAAAGTCTAGTCATCACTCAGTACAGTGTTAGACATCGTCTGTAATGGACAGTTTACTTGAACATTCTATCATAATAAATACAACACAGTTACATTTTCTGAGAGTTAATAATGGCGGACAAGAATGAAAAAGCAATAAGGTACAATGTGGTACAAATACTACAAAGGTAAGAAAAAGATTGAAAATTAAATTAGACATTTTGAAGCAAATCGATTATGGTCAACAACAAGTGGATCTGTGCAATAATTTAGGCCTTGCAGGTTCAACTGTAAGAACAATTGTAAAAAATAAAGAATTAATTTTAGCAGCAGGAAAGACCGATCGTTTGCAGGCAACTAAATTGACTAGGACCAGGTCAGTTATTATGATTGAAATGGAGACTTCTAAATAATTTTATTGAAGATGATATCCAACACAGAATTCCATTAAGTTCAATCATTATTAAAGAAAAAGCAATTAGCATATATGAAAATCTAAAGAAAGCTCAAATTAAAAAAAATGTGCTTTAACCTAAACAACATAGCAATCCAGGGAGAAGCCGCAAGTGCAGATCAAGAAGGAGCCAAAACTTTAAAAAAAAAATTGTTAAAATTATTGAAGAGGGGTGTTAATACTGCTCAACAAGTTTTTAATATAGATGAAACAGGACTTTTTTTTGGAAATGAATGCCTAAAAGAAGTTTCATATTGAAAGAAGGAAAACCCAAAGCTGCAAAGGATCGGTTGACTTTATTGTTGGGTGGTAATGCTGTGAGGGATTTTAAATAAAAACCCTTTTTAGTTTACCATTTAGAAAATCCATGGGCTCTTAAAAGTTTTACTTAAAGCTTACCACATAAGAAATACTCTTTCCCAAGCTATTAAAGCCATTAACACTAGTGAAAATTTACTGAGCTGGAAATCCTACATTAAAACTTCCATCTACAACATTTCAAGTACCCGGGATGAAGTGACTCAGAAAACCATGAACAGAGTGTGGAGAAAAGTTTGGAAGGATTGCATAAAGGATTCCCAAGGATCTGATGATTCGGTTGAGAATATTAAAGTGCCAATTGTTAAGTTCAGAAAAGAAGCAGTGGATGAAATTGGCGATGATGTACAAGAGATGATCGACAATGACAGGGATGGCCTCTCTAATGAAGAGCTCATGGAAATGACAAAAGAACAATGAATGAAGAGTTTGGAAGGACAATTTTGAAGAACAATGAAATTATTGAAGAGGGGTGTTATACTGCTCAACAAGTTTTTAATATAGATGAAACAGGACTTTTTTTGGAAATGAACGCCTAAAAGAAATTTCTTATTGAAAGAAGGAAAAACCAAAGCTGCGAAGGATCGGTTGACTTTATTGTTGGGTGGTAACGCTGCGGGGGATTTTAAATTAAAACCCCCTTTAGTTTACCATTTAGAAAATCCATGAGGGAGAAGATGATCGAGATCCTACAGATGAAGAACCAATAAATTCACCAACTGCAAAATGACTTAGTGAAGCTTTCGAACACTTTGAAAAAAATGTGTGATTATTTACAGGAGAATGACCCTGACTTGGAACGAAGTTCCAGGGTAATAAGAAATTTAAAGAAAGAAATGAATCCCTATATAATTTTGTATAATGAGAGGAAGAAAGACAAAGTACAACCGAAAATCAACACATTTTTCTTTCCAAAGATATCAAAACTTGACAGGTCAGGTCCATCAGATTAATAAATTCATGATTTTAATTGGCATTTTAAGTTTATTTGATACGTAATGTAGTTATATGTACAAATTTTTAATATTTTGACCGACATTTGTGCGTCTTTTCACTACTGTTTATTATTGATTAGGAAATATCCTATGGCATAGACTGCAAATGCCATAGGTCTGCTAAGTGAATCAGCACTCGCTTAGTGCTGATTCACTTAGCGTTCTGTTTTTCAGGAATGAATTATCAGAGTTAAGCGGGTGTCGCCTGTATATATATTTTGAAAGCCATTTCAAATAATGTGTATTTACACATGAAATGTCTAAAAACATTTAAGTGAGTGATGATAACTGATCTATGTTTCCAACTAATTGTAAATGCAGTTTATAATCGATGATGGTAAGAAAAATAGGAAAAATAGCTTTAGAATAACACCTGACAACATTATCTTTAGGCTGTCCAAAATAAAATACAAAATTGACTCAGGTGATACACAAATTGATGTAGAAGATATTACTGCATTGAAAAAAATTATTTATGATTTTTAAGACAACTTTTTTTAAAAATTTATTTTATTTGTAACAATTTGTGGTGCTAACTAATACTCTGGGATTACTGCTGCCCATATGTTGTGCGCTGCATTTATAAAGGTTAAACACCACTGAGAAGTGGCAATTCTCAGCCCACATGGCTAATTTTTCCAGGTCTTGATGTAGTAGTATACCTTGATTCCTGTTATTAACCATTCTGCCACCCTTTGTGTCATTTGCAAACTTAGACAATAAGTTTGATACACCATCAAATATCTAATAAATTTTGTGAGAAGTAAGGGGCCCAAGCACTGAACCCTGAGAGAGACTGCACTAATAACATTAGTCCAAGAACAGCAGTGTCCATTTAACACCCTCTGTCTTCTGAAACTCAACCATCCCTTAATAATAGCAATAACTTGCCCCTAATATCACAATGTCCCAATCTCTATATAGCAGTCTTTCATGAGGAAGTGTTAAAAGTTTGCTGAAATCTACATATATGGATGTCAAAATTATTTTTCATATCCAGTTCCTTTGTACTGTATCAAATAGCTAATCAGATTGGTCAGACACTATGTTGGGGTTTAATTCTGCCACCAATATACAAAGTTGTGTGACATCACTTTGATGTCGCTTCACCTGTGTAGCATTCATGTAGACTCTATATTTATTAAAATTAAGTTCATGAAAAGTAGCTAAGTTACTTTTAATTATTATTATTATTATTTTTTTTTTGTAAATCTTACACCATCCAATAAACTCCAAGACAAAAGTTCATGAAATTCTTACATCAAAATTTCATTTAGTTTTGTTAAGGGTAAAGTTATAAATTATTTTGACATTTCTGAAAACATGAGAGAGAGAGAGAGAGAGAGATAGAGAGTGGGGGGGGGGGGGGTTAAAAATTAACAAAAATAATAACTTGTAACTTAACTGTCAAATCAGATGCTATAAAAAGTTTAGTAGTTTCTATGAGTGCATCCCATTTAGAATTTGTTGGTGGTAACATCATCAGTGGAAAATGTCTGAGACCACTGCAGCTGCCTTTATGAAAGCAAAATCCCTTACTCTAGATAGCAGTTGTATTATCTTTAAATATATCCTACATCAGGCATGTCAAACTTGTTTTGCACCACTGGCCATATAAGCTATTTTGCATTAAGCTGAGGGCCACATGCCTTCAATACTCAAAAAATAAACAAAATACAATTTTTAGATTTACTGTATTTAGTATATAGATATCCTATTAAATTAAAAATACTTTACAATATTTAATAAAAAATAAACAATAAAACCACAATTTATTATTATATCATTTTTTAGAGGACACTTGGCATCATTTTCCACAAAGCAGATCATCAAAATTTGATTGAATGTCTTGAGCTGATGTAATCTTTAAGATTGATGGTTATCAGTTAATCTTTATTTTGTTTTGTTATTTTTCATCCAAGAAAACAGTTGCTTGTATAAGTCTGTGCTCCCGAACATAGCCAGTATATACGTAGTGAAAGATAACATTTTTGGAAATCAATCTGCGGGTAAATAAGCGTAAAAGTCTGGAATTCCAACTTCCGTATATTTCTACTTTAGCAAAGAGTCACTTGGATTAAAATTAATTCCATTTGCAAGCTCTCATCTTTTTTTTTTTTTTTTTTTCTTTTTTGGTAGTTGTTGGCGCATGGGCTTCTGTGGCCATAATGCACCTCCCAAGGTTTTTGCAGTACTTTGATCCAAGCCCGAGGCGGGATTCGAACCCGCGAAAGCTCTCATCAACAATTTCAATAGACATAGGCGAAGTGAAAAGACGAAACTGTAATTCACAGTTTTTGAAATCAGAAAATCTTCTATCGAACTCCATTTCTAACAACTTAATTTGGCATGTATATTCTTTAAATTTTAAGTCAGGTGATGTTAACAACAGAGAACGATAACTTTTAAAATGAGATAAGTATTCTTTTTCTATTTGTTTGCCCCAAAGTAATAATTTTTCTTTGAAAACATTATTATCATCAAATAACATTGTAATAATGTGATATTTTCCTTGAAGTTTAAGATTAAGTTGGTTAAGACGACTTGTAATGTCAACTGAGAAGGCCAGATCCTTTATCCATTGTACATCTTTTAATTCAGTACATTCACAATTCTTTTTTGCCAAGAACATTACGATTACATCCAGCAGCTTGAAGAATCGTTTTAAGACTCGAAATCCATCTAACTTCTGTATAATATGGTAGATCAGTGTATTTACTTTCTATGTCTTCCAGAAATGGAAAAAATAGTCGATGATTAACATGCTCAAATAAAATTTATAATTTTGGAGACTTTTTTTAGCACGTCCAATATTTAAAACCTTGGAACATAATACTTGCTGGTGAATAATGCAATGAAAGTGTTCGAAATTATTATTACCATGTTGTTTGCATGTTTCTTTTAGTTTTGCAACAACTGCCCTTAGTAAAACCCATCATGGCAGGTGCACCATCAATTGCAAGACAAACCAACTTGTTCAATGATAATTTATATTTATTCAGAAATTCAATGAGTGCACCAAAAATATCAGCTCCAGTGGCTGTATCATGCATAGGAATAATTTCTAAAAGCTCTTCACTTACTTTCAAGTTCACATCACACCCATGAATAAAAATGGCCAGTTGAGCAATATCTCAAATGTCTGTACTTTCATCAATTGCAATAGAATAAGCTTTAAATGTGGATATCATTGAATTGAGATGATTTCTTAAATTCTCAGCTATTTCATCAATCCTATCAGCTACTGTGTTTCTACTTAAGCCTACACTTTTGAAGCTTTTTACTTTCTCTGGACACAACACTTCTGTTACTTTAATTAAACACTCACTTATAAAATATCCTTCTGTAAAAGGTTTTGATTTGCTTGCAATTAAATGTGATAACAAGTAACTAGCTTTTACAGCTGCTGCATTTTCCTCAGGTTTGGTAAACAAGTTTTGCTGTTTTTTAAGAATTGATTTCAATTCTAATAACTTACTTTCACAATGTTTCTCAATATATTTATCATAGATTTCTTTATGATGTGTATCAATGTCTCCTGATATTGTATTCTTTGCAGACTGAAATAGATTTACTACATACTATTTTGCTCTTTTTCTGGTAGTGTAGCTCCCATTTCTCTTGGAAGTTACAGCATTCTTCTTCAATTGTTCTTTTCTTATTGATATTGGTATTAGGGGTTGACATAATGTTTATTATTATGCATCTTTTTAATTTAATACAAAAAATAAATAAATAAATAACTGCACATAGTTAATTTTTTTTTGCATATAATTCACAAATATGCAACTGCTGACCGGGCTAGCCGGGTGGGTAAAGTGCCTGTTCGATTCCCGCCTCGGGCTTGGATCAAAGTACTGCAAAAACCTTGGGAGGTGCATTATGGCCACAGAAGCCTATGCGCCAACAACTACCAAAAAAAAAAAAAAAAAAAAAATATATATATATATATACAACTGAGCAAACAAAACACTCTGCAGTCTGTAGTACTCGAAGCTGCAGACGGAGGCTTAAAAATGAAACATTATGTCATATCTTTTCTCTCTTTTTCGAGCGCTGCATTGAAAATTGCTTAAATGTAAAATTCAAAATAAATTATGTGAAAATAAAAATATACTTGATTAGTATTTTTTCCCATTTCTTTTAATAAAAAAAAAAAAAAAAAGATTTTCAAGAAATCTCGGCGGGCCTCAGCCTTTTTGTTGGAGGGCCACATGAGGCCCGCGGACGTGTTTGACCTGCCTGTCCTACATCAATATATGATCACTGGTGGTTCCTTTATCTGGATATTGCTCCATGCAAGAAGAGTCACCACTGATAATCAGATCAAGTTTTCTACACCTGCATGTTACTTCTAATGTTGGTGTAGAAAACTTCTGCTACTGTGCGAGTGAGCAACCCAAAATTTTCCAGTCAATACTTGGAAAGTTAAAGTCCCCCATTATAAAACATTCCAATATACTGATCCACTCTAATTGCCCGTAGAGTATTTTATTATACTCAACCCCTATTTGACCTATAGCAGACTTCTACTTTGATTGATTTTAGTTTTCCCAGTCATATGTTAAACCTAATGGAGTCAACATTGCACTGGGCACTCACTTCATCTGGATTAAATGGTTTATTGGCACAGTGGCTACTAAGGCAAAAATTATATAGATTTATTAAATAGTGGGAAATATAATATAGATTTATTATTTTCAGATAATTGAAAATCTCTGCTAAGTTGGCATCACATCTCCAATTATGTGACTTAGTTGTAATGGCTCTTTTGGGATAGACAGTGATCAGAAAGATGCCTTCTAGTAACTGAAGCGTGACAGTGTAAGCAGTGTAAGGGATCCTCCCTCTAGCAATAAAAATTGATGTGTTAAGTGACCTTATGTCCAATTTGTGCTCTGGCTAGTATGATCTCTTTTTTGCACTTCTTTAACTGGAAGCTGGATTTCCACAACTGTGGACCCTATTTTAGTAGAAAGAGTTTGTTCATTTGGGAATGCCATATTTGATTCCACTATTCAATATGTATCTGTTGTCTGACTACTTTATGATCTATAAAAGGATTCTTAATAGAGTTTATATCAAAAAGGTGCTTTTCTGCTTGATCTCTGCATTCTTTCCCAGTATTCCAGCATGAGCTGGAACACAAAAGAATTTTATAGCCCATTTATTTTGATTGAAGAGAAATAGAAAAGATTTCATTTGTTTTGATAGTGGATAAGAAGTGAATGACATTATTTTGTAGTTATTTTGCAGCACTGTCACTGCACTTAAAGAGTCCATACAGATTATGGTCTGTGAACTGAAAAGGTCTTGAAGAGCAGTTAAGGCCAACTTAACTGCATACTGTTCAGCAGTGTTCACACTGCATTCCAGCAGTATGAATGTAGAGATTGTAGAGGTGGTGAGGATGTGTTCAATGTGTTCAATGAAAGGTAGGACACAATTTGTAAAGGAAATACTTCACTAGTTTGATTGAAAAATGGTTCATTAAACTGGATTAACATTTAAATTTAACTATACAATTTTTAAATTTAGAGATACTACACATTCCAACCCCTCTTTATGGGTCTTCTTTAGTGGATTTAAAATTAAAAGAACCTTTACTTACCCTCCAAAAAAAAAAACCTGACTACTGAAGATCTCATTAGAATTAGTTATAAAGGCTGATAAAGTTCACAGTCTCATGAACAAATAACAAAATGGATAAAGGGTTGAGGATAAGTATTGTAAGTTGTGTTGATACTAGTCTTCTTGCAATGCATTCTGTCTGAAACACCAGACATCACTGAATGTTGGACATCCTTAGTGGGTTGACTCCACATGGGACCTGGCTTCTGTCAATCTGCTAGCTCCTTTTGTGGTCTTGTGGGGTGTCTGCTTGCCTTTCCTGCCTCATCTAGGTACGGCATGTTTCATGGTAACTATTCTCTGTTCTTGTAACTGACCAAATTCAAGTTTACTTCTTGTGGATAAAGGTAGGGTGAGGGTATTTGCTTCCTGCATACGCTGATAAGAAGAGAGAAAATCACTGGAGAGGTGCCGACCTCCTCCTCCTCTATTAAGCTTCCATTTTCAGTAAGACTGGCTTATGTATGTCTTCTAAGACATACATAGGCCAATGTTCCTTGACATGCCAGTCTAGTTAATAATAGAGAAAGCACATTTTTTCTCATAAGCCAAAAAAATAAATAATAATAATGTAAATAGTTTCAAGGGCTTCTCAGGATGTTCTTGGGTTTTTCTGTGGCCTTTTCTCTACGGCATAGGTGATATGGGAGTGGCACAAGATCTTGGCTTCCTAGGGGTGTTAGTTAGTCTAGTTTTTTGAAGTGTTCTATAGTTTGTCCATTATTTTCTTTATGAAGAGGGAAGATTAACTGTTTCTGAGTAGTATTTACAATGTTCTTGGCAACTCTATTTCAAGGAGGTGGTGACTGCATACGTGAAGAGTTCTTAGTGTGAAGCTCTTAACAATTCCTGCTTTTAATTCAGTAGATTTGATTGAAATTAAAGTTCAGGAGCCTGCCTGTGTCTGTGGATTTCCTATAGGCCAAAGTTATTAGGCCTTTTATTTTCTTCTTTATGGATACATCCAAAAATGATGAGAGTTGTTGATACTAATTTCTACAGTATACTTTTTTCATAATGAAGACCCCCAAACAAATGATATGAGAACCCACAGCACTTAACACTGCACTGTTTGCAGCCTCAGGAGAGGACAGAGGATATTTATTGATATTACACTTGAATTTCTGCAGACTGTAATTTTCGGAAAATAGGAAAATACAAGTGATGGAAGGTTGTCCCAGTGAAGGAGGTAAATTTGGTTCTACAAGTGTGAAGGCTGTATAGTGATGGATATTGACTGGGTGCGACATCTCTGGACCGGTTTGGAAGAGTACGGCAATTCAGAACAGTTCCCATGGAAGGTATTCATAGAAAAGGCATGCAGAAAACTGGAGACACTTTATAAGAAATGGGATAATTAATTAACCAGACTGTTCAGTTTTCAATAGCCTAGCACATTGGTTCCCAAACTGTAGGATGACTAGTTCTTGAATGATAAAAAAAAGTTTCTGAAAGATTCATTCCTCATGAGTCTGAGGAAATAAACCATTGGGCACATTTGCCCCTGTCAGCTAGTGGTTAAGGTGCTGGCTTCAAGACCTGAGGTTGCTAGATCAAATCCCAGCAGATGCAAAATGTTAATTATGGGGCATAATAATAATCACATAAATGGCGAACCCCAGGAACAGATAACATCCATAACTACTGGTACAAGGTACAGTTGAACACACTGGCACCTTTTCGTTGTTGCGGCACACTTTGAAAGATGCTAAAATTTTGCAAAACATTAGAATCGCTATTATACTCATATATATATATATATATATATATATATATATATATATATATATATTATAAATAAAAATTATACATATTACGCCAAGTTTTTATGAAGGTTAGTAAAGTTTAATGTGGGCACCTTTGGTAGCTCGACAGATGTCAAAACGATACTTGAGCTCTTGCCAAGCATTTTCCAGCATCTGAGGCGCTATTAGAGCAACTGCTTCAACGACACACTGTTTCAAATCGTCTAAAACCCGAACATTTCTCTGGTACACTCTTTAATAAAGCTCCATTCAAAAAAGTCTAATGGAGTCATATCCGGAGATCTAGGTGGCCAGGCAGTTGGGCCTCCTCTTCCGATCCAATGTCCAGGAAAAGTCTTGTTCAAAAATATGGTAACATCTTGATGGAAGTGTGGTGGAGCACCATCTTGCTGAAATCTGGGGGGAATCTGTGGAACAGCAAAGATCTGCAGCAAGTCAAGGCAAGTGTTTCCCATCACTGTGGGCTCTATGAAAAAAAATAATAAAAAAGGACCAATTTGAAATAGCATATCGTTGAAGCAGTTGCTCTAATAACGCCTCAGATGCTGGAAAACACTTGGCAAGAGCTCCAGTATCATTTTCACATCTGTAGAGCTACAAAAGATGCCCACTTTGAACTTTACTGACATTCATAAACACCTGGTGAGTTACTCTGTATAATAACAAAAAAATTATTTTAATATACTTTATAGATGCTGAGATATATGTGCGTGCATGTGTGTATGTGTGTGTGTGTGTGTGTGTGTGTGTGTGAATTGCATGAAATTTAAAAAGAAAATATGTAAAAAATTACCATAATTATATAAAAACAAATAAATATACAATTATACCATTTTAATCAGTGAGATGGTTGGGTTTGATGAGAGGCACAATTTTTTAATATATGAGGGATTATTGTGGATAGGTTTACTCTCAGCATCTCTTCTACCGATTTAAATAGTCTCTCTCTCTTTTTTTGTTTAATCTCGTTTAAATCAGAAAACCCTGTTTCGCACAAGTAGGAAGTGGAAAATGGCAATAAAATTCTAATTGCCTTTTCAGAAATTCGTGGATATTCATTTTGATTCAAAATTTGCTAATATTAGCACTATTAAAGTGAATTTCCAGCGACTGGTTACTACAGATCTCAGCCAATTCTTCTTCCTCTTGAAGATCAAGTTCTAAAGTCAGAAAATTTCTTGTTGCAAATAGGTCTCTACCCACAAATATTTTTTGGTAACAAGGGATGGAAAGTAATGCTCAATTTTTGTCTTGAACAGCTCTGATGTTTTGCTTATTACATTATTTTAATCTAATTCGTTTTGGCAATCAAGTGAAACATTTCTAATTTTTTTTTATTTACATATTTTTTTTCCATATACTCTACTTTTCTTTAAAGGCGAATAACTTGTCAGTAGAAGTGAGTAAATTTTCCTATGGGCCTTGCATACAGATATTTAATTTATTAAGCTGCACGAATAAATCTGCTAGAAAAGCTAATTTACAGCACTGACTGTAAATTAGCTTTTCTAATATTTAAGTGACTGACATAACTTAAATAATCACAAAATTCTGATTGCTCCAGTGAAAAAAAAAATATGAGCATTTTCTCACACAACTCATCCATACACATAAGTACATTTCCTTTTGATAGCTACAGTACCTCAGTATGCATCATTAAAGAAAAATGATCGCACTCCAGTTCCTCGCATAATTTTTCAAAAATACGTATTTTTTTGTGGTCTAGTTTTGATATAATTGACCATTTAACCACTTGATCAAGTACAATCAAGTTTTACAACTGTCTTTGCTACTAGAACTTCTCTGTGTATAAAACAGTGTGTTGAATAATATTTGAATCGTGTCATTTTACTAAGTTTACAAATCCTTTTAGTGCTCCTGTCATTGCAGTAGCACTGTCGGTGTAATTGAAAATGCCAACACACCTGATTGCAGAAAGTCAACTTCCATAATATACCACACTTTTGTGAATAATTATTCATTACTTCGAAAATATCTTGGCTGGTTGTTCTTCAGTGAGTTCTTTACAACAACAACAACAAAAAAAAAAAAATAAATAAAAAATAATAATAATAATTGTGTCGTTTTCGATAAATCTGACAAATTCTATTAATTGGTTTTTCCCGGCAATAGCTGTAAAATTATCTACTTGCAATGCAAACAGTCGCTCAAAATTATTAATATTTTGAACAAATTGTTCTTCAATATCATCGGACATTTCTTTTATGCTAATGGTGCTGTTCGAAAGTGGTACTGTCATTATTATTTTCCAGCTTCGTCTCCCAAAATACTTTTCGTGATTACCTAACATGACGTGACCACCAAATACGGAGGATGCGGAAAGGTCAGGGAATAACCACTGCATATCCCCGGAGCAATAGGGCCTTAGTTGCTAATGCTCTTAAAAAAAAAAACAAATAACAACAACCACCTGACATGATGCAGGTAAAATCAGACTTTCTGCAATCAAGTGAGATTTCTTCTGATTTTTTTTATTTTTTTTCCTTTCTTTCCCCACCACAGTTCGGCTACTCAAAAGGCTTCTTGAGCTTTATCAGATATTTTAGCCATACTATGAAATTCTGTACCTTGTTTTCTAGTAGAGGCCTGCAGTCTTTTGAAATATTCCATAGTTTTGGAAGATACATGTTTTGTAGAAAAATGAAGCTGCAATTTACTCAGCACCACTGATTTATTCGACAATTTTAAACCACATATAAAGGTAAAGGACAATCTTGGATACCAGTATACGAAAATCCCGTCACCAAATAATCATAATCATATTTATGACATGTTTTCTTTTTTGATGTTTACGGTTGCTCGTTTTTGTCATTTTCTCCAAGCTCGTTTATCAATTTCCTTCTGATTTCCTTTCACTAAAAATTTATCCATCGCTAATAATGTCTAAAAAAATTACAGTTACTTCTAGAATGTACTAATACATTAATTGAAAATACCTGTCCTATGTGAATTAACTGAATATGATGTTTTAGAGAGGCGCACTATAGCCATAGCAGCTAATGCACCAATAAACACACGCATGCACGCACGTTTTAGAGATATAAAAACACAAAAAGTACTTTTAAAACAAAGGAAATTTCTTACTATCTGCTTACAAGTTGCACTTATACAACTGCAGGGTGCCTGGGAGAGTCTCTCAAATGATAAGAATCGCTGAATAAAGGTGAACAGATCTACTACTAGAAACCAAAAGGTGAATAAAGGATTAAAGGTGAACAGGTCTAATACTAGGAATCAAAACATGATATCACATTCATCGTTGGAAGGGGCTGGGATCGGTGCAGCGTAAATAGAGTTTTTTATTTGAATTAATTTTTATTATAAAACTTGGATTTATTAATTTTTTTAATTGCACTTTCCGTGGTACACAGGTTGAGAAACACTGGCCTAGCACATTGGTTCCCAAACTGTAGAATGACTAGTTCTCGAACAATAAAAAAAAAAAAAAAAAAAGTTTCTGAAAGATTCCTTATGAGTCTGAGGAAAGAAACCGTTGGGCACATTTGCCTCTGTCAGCTAGTGGTTAAGGTGCTGGCTTCCAAGACCTGAGGTTGCTAGATCAAATCCTGGCAGAGGCAAAATGTTAATTATGGGGCATAAATAATAATCCCGTAAATGGCAAACCCCCAGAAACAGATAACATCCATGGTAAGAGAGGTACAGCTGAACACACTGTCATATAGTGTAGCAGTTCACCCATATAATAAGGCACCCCGAAACAATCCCAGAGTCTCTGACTCAAAGATTCACCTACCTGAAAGCCAAGGACAAATATATGACAAACCCAACAGACCAATCACCTATCTCCCAACAATGTACAAGATCTTCTCTAAGAAGTCGATCAGACCACTTGAAGAGCCAAAACATCCTGGCTGGGCAGCACAAGAGATGTAAGCAGATGAGTAAAGGATGCAAAGAGCAATTGATCATTGATGTTGCAGTTATGAAGCAAGCCTCCAAGAAGCACTGTAACCTGCTTCTGTAACCTGTACACTGCCTACATTGACTACTGCAAGGCCTTTGACTTCATGCCCCATAGATGGCTGATAGAGACACTGAAGACCTACAATGTCAACCTGATACTTCCTAGAAACAACCATGGTGAAATGGCAGACCATCATCATGGTCGAGAACTCCATGACCAGACCGATCCACATCAGCAGAATCTTCCAGGGAGATGCCCTGAGCCCACTATGGTTCTGTCTAGCACTCAAACCACAGTCCACCACGCACAATAATAGCAAGTATGGATATGTCCTAAAAGGGAAGAACTTGTACACCTTCTCTCATCTGATATACATGGACAACATCAAACTCTATGCTGCAACTGAGAATCAACTCCAACAGTTACTCCAGATCACCGAAACATTCAGCACCGATATCGGGATGCAATTTGGCTTAGACAGATACAAGGCCCATGGAATACAGCTCAAGACCAGTGAAGAGATTGTTTGTTTGTTGTTTGGTTTTTAGGAGCATTAGCAACTAAGGTCATATTGCTCCGGGGATATGCAGCGGTCATTCCCTGACCTTTCCACATCCTCTGTATTTGGTGGTCACAGGCTCGAACCCCAGTAATCAAGAAGTGCGTGCTACGCACTGCTGCTCCTGCCCACCTTGCTACGGAGGCACCTGAAGAGATTGAAGCAATGACAGAGGTAGAGACCTACAAATATCTTCTTTAGGGTGGTGGATGCCAAAAGTTTCTCAACACTCTAACAGAAAGCTAAATGCTTTTGTAATAAATGTGAGGAAAGTGGAAGAGAAATTGTTGAAGTTAAACATAAGAAAGGCACCTGGGGTGGATGGGATCTATAAAATTATATTAAGGGAGACAGCAAAGGAACTATATAAACCTTTATCATAATTATAAGAGCATCCTTGGATTCAGGGGAGGTTTCCACAGATTGGAGATGTGCAATTGTATACCCATTCACAAAGGGGAGATCAAATAGTGACATGAGTACTTACAGACCTGTTAGTTGTTTAACTTCTGTTCTAGGAAAAATAATAGAATCACTGATCAAGGAAGCATTCAGAGAAGACTGCAATAATAATTCGGACACAGCATGGGTTGTTGTTGTTGTTATTTGGTTTTTAGGAGCATTAGCAACTAAGGCCATATTGCTCTGGGGATATGCGGTGGTCATTCCATGACCTTTCCGCATCCTCCATATTTGGTGGCTCACGGGCTCGAACCCCGGTCTAATCAAGAAGCGTGTGCTACACTGCTGCTCCTGCCCACCTGGCTACGGAGTTTGATTTGATTGGATACTATGATGTGGTCACAAAGGAACTGCATGCAAAAAATTATTTTGATATCATATACTTGGATTTCAGGAATGCTTTTGATATTCTTGCACATAAAAGACTACTGTACAAATTGGAGCAATGTGGCATTAACGGCAAATTGCTGCTATGGATAAAGGGATGGTTGAGTGGGAAAAGAAAGTTGTATTTCATGGACTAATGGGTCCAACACGAAATCCTGGAGTCCCCCAGGATTTCATGTTGAGCCCATTATTGTTTTCTATATTTATCAATTACACTGATGAAGGCATATCAGGCTTAATGTCCAAGTTTGTGGATGATACTTTGGTTGGCAGGGTGGTTAATGCAACAGGATCTAAACAAGTTAGGCAGATGGGCTGGGCAATGCTGTTTGCAGTTTAAGAGTGATAAATGCAAAGTACTGCATATAGGTAGCAGTAACCACCAGAATAACATACCAAATGAGTGGTACTACATTCAGAACAGTGGAAAATGAAAAAAACCTGGGAGTAATTGTGCAGTCGGATTGGAAGTTCTCTGAGCAATGCAGACAGGCTGCCAAGAGGGATTTTGTCAACGATATACAGGAATTCTGCTAGCAGGGATAAAGAGGTAATTATCCCATTTTATAAGGCAATGGTTGGGCTACAGCATACAGGCCAAGTACAGCATACAGGCTGGAAGCCACATTTTAGTAACATGTAGAGCTGCTGGAATGAGTACAGAGAAGGGCAACTGTCTGAGAAATGGCAGTTGAAGTTTAACACTGACAAATGCAAGGTACTGTTCATAGGTAGCAATAACCCAAGAGTAACTTATCAACTGTGTGGAGAATGAAAAAGACCTGGGATTAAATGTGCAATCAGACATGCTGCCAGCACAGCTCAAGGGGTTTTGTCAATGGTATACAGAAACTATGCTAGCAGGGATAAGGAGATGATTATCCATTTGTATAAGACCATGGTTAGGCTGCCCCTTGAGTACTGTATACAGGTCTGGAGGCCTCACGTTAGGAAGGATATAGATCTGCTGGATCTGGTGTAGAGAAGGGCAACCAGATTGGTGAAGAGATCAAAGGGTGCTCTTACCTAAGAAAGGCTTCAGTTCTTCAAATTGCAGCATCTTGAGAGGCACCTGCAGGGAGATCTGATTGAGGTGTTTAAAGC
Source organism: Mastigoproctus giganteus (assembly GCF_048544385.1). NCBI lineage: Eukaryota > Metazoa > Arthropoda > Arachnida > Uropygi > Thelyphonidae > Mastigoproctus > Mastigoproctus giganteus. Next base: position 151,623,540 of record NC_143587.1, on the reverse strand, counting down.
CTTGAATGTATTGAGTAAACCAAATGTAAATGGCATTGTTCTACATGTTGAGAATACACACATGGGGGGCATAAATTCAAATTGAGGAAGGATGGTTGCTTGCTGGAACAGGCTTCCATCTGTTGTTACTGATGAAGTAGATGGGTTCAATTAATTCAAGGAAGAACTAGACAAATACTTGGAGGGTATGGATCAGTGAACTACGTAGTTTTTTTTTTTTTTTTTGGCTGATGCTATATAAGCTTGCTTTCATGCATCATTTGCCAGCCATTACTACTACTATTACTATGAGATTGGTGAGGGGAACAAAGGGGTGCTCTTACAAAGAAAGAACTTCATTTCTGTAAACTGCAATACATGGAGACTAGGCACCTGCAAGGTGATCTGAATGAGTTGTTTAAGGCTTTGAATGGATTGAGCAAGGGGATGATGCAGGTTCACCAGTTGGAACACACATGGAGATAGAGGCCTGTCTGACTGAGAAATACCATCAGAGACTGAGAAGTCTGCTAAAATCAAAGCTGACTGGCAGGAACATGGTCACAGCCATAAATACTTTTGCAGTCTCAGCACTAAAGTCCTCCTTTGGGATTATATATTGGACCAACACCAAACTGAGGAGATTATCAGATTGACCAGGAAGATGACAATGAACAGCTGCCAACACCACCCAAAGTCGGCCACCAAGAGATTGACCATAGTCTGGAAACCAGGAGGGAGGGGATTGACTGACTGACTGACCTCACTGAACAAGAGATGACGATTGAGAGCCTGCTGGATTATGCCCAGGAAAACACAGCACCAATCTATCAAGCCATAAAGAAAGATAGATAAACAGAACACAATGCTCAACCTTAACTAGGAAACCCCCACTCACACAAATACAAGATCAAAGATGGGCAAAGAAGATACTCTATGGTGGACCCTACAATGACTTCTATCAAGACTAGAAATGCATCACTCACAAACTGGAAGCTCTTTCCCAAGACTGAAATATCCATGCTCACCATCCAGCACCAGGTAATCAACACTGGGAACTACACGAAATAATCAAGGGAAATCATCAAGGACCCTGGAGTGACAAATGACATCTCAACGTTGCCACCTGGACCCAGAAACAATTAGGAACATCACTGTGGGATTCATAGTGATCTTCCAGATGGTGTACACTTACAGACACGACCAGGTGGCTAGGATAATACATCAAGAGCTAGTGCAAAAATACCAATTGATCAAAGAAAGAGTACTGTATTACAAGTCCCCAGGCTGTACTACAGACCCCTATCACAAATTATATTGGCATTGCACCATAATAATGGACAAGATGATCCTGCACAACAGACCAGACATAACCCTCACTGACAAAGAAGGGGATATCTTCTGATCGCCCAACACCAGTAACCTCCAGAAAACCTACAAGGAAAAGATCAGGAAGTACACAGACCTAAGACATGAAATACCATCATGTGGAACAAGTAATGGCCACCCAATCACTGTGTCAACCACCAGTATGGTGGTTGACATAGTGATTGGGATGGCCAAAGAGCCTCCATAAGAACCTAGCAGCAATAGGCCTCCAAGAGAGCACTTACATGGAACTTCGGTAACAATAATAACAGTAACTGGACACAACCAACCCCATACACTTGGTACCAGTACTTTTTATGGCACAGAATATATCCCATAAAGGAGAAAAGATTTTAAAAAAATAATGATAATAATAGTTAAGATAAAATTTAAGATAGTGAATACACTGATTATTGCAGTTCATTTTCTTCTGAAATTTAGTTACCATATGTTCGGCATATAAGTCAAGCTTTGGAAAAAAAAAAAAAAAAAAAAAGCTAAAATTTTAAGGTTGACTTATATGCTAGGTATAAAATCTCAAGAGCTTGAATTTAAGGTCAGAAAGAAAAATTAATAATCAGGCCAAAAATTGGTAATATATCTCAAAAATATACACACAGTAAATATATTTAAGAGAAATATGTTTATTACACATATACTGTATATCTCACAAATAGACATTGTAAACCTTTTAATAAGAACTGAAGAATTTGCTCCTCTTCTTCATTAGGCAAGAAAGTTCATGGAATTTGTCAGATGTTTTCGGGTTTACTTTGAGTTCTTCCAGATTGTCAGTTTATAATAGCAAAATTTGCTTCGTTATTGATGCATTGCTTACAGATTACTAAGCAGGCAATGGTTCAGATACATAATCAAAGCCTTCAATGTATATACAGCTTCAATTAGCAATGTCACAATCTAGGCCTGTAGGCTTGGTTTAGCGACCTGCTACACAAGAAATTACTTCATATACATTTATTTCCTTCTTTATAGCATAGCTTTCCAAAGTTTTTATATGGTTACACCTCACTATGAAAAAATAAAGCTGTAATATAATTATATAGTATTTACGTATCTTTTAGAAGGGGAATGCAAAAAACATATTTCCATTTACAAACAATTTTTTTTATTAAAAAATTGTTCAAGTTTAGTGCCTCACATGTCTTGGTGAATCTTAAAAATTTCTTTTATGTTAGGAAGAATGTTGTGGGTCAAGTTCACTTGTATTTCTTCTGCCCAGGGAAAGCCTGCTAACAATCTGATGAAACAAAAGGATTTCTTATCCAGTCATATACGTTTGCATTCAAATCTGGGAAGAATCCTTCAACTGTATCTCTCTCAGTAATATCAGATATTTACAAACCAAATCTCTTTTATCTTTCTTCAAATAACTATCAGAAGTTTTTGGTAACATTTCCTAATTTTCATAACTGACTTTCACGGACCAAATATTTAATCTGTCTCTGTGCTGAAATTTTGTCTGTCGTAGTCAAAATGATCTTGTCCCTTCCTTGCATACTGGAATTTGTTTTGTTCAGGAGTTAAAATTTATCAGAAAAGCTAATTTTGTGTACCATAGTTCATGTTTAAGTAGATTTATAGCCTCAATGAAATTCATCCCCTTGATAACACTAGCCAACAAAAAATATTTTTTGTCATACCTTTGCAATGAAAATATGTGACTCTGGAGGAAATAAACACGCCGATTCTGAAAATCACCACAAAAAGTCTATCACATCTACATCAAAAGATGTACCAACGTTTAATATTAAAATAAAGGGATATAATTCAAGTTTGTAATACAAGTGTAAAAAAATATTATACATTCTCTATAAGTCATTTAACTTCGAGAAAAATATTATAATCATAGCAAAATACAGTAGTTGTATTTCAATAATATATAATCAGCATACCTGTAATTTTCCTTAAAATGTTTGCTGCTAAGGGATTTTCTCTTGTATTCCTGCTTACTCTACCTTGCAAGGAACCAGCAGTAATCCCCTATCATTACAGGATCCCAGCGACCTTGGTACCACTTTTCCATCGTGGAAATATCTTTATGAAACCACTCCCCTTGTTCACCACTTACATCTACCAGATTAGCACTTGAGTAAATTAGACACCGACATTTCATAGTTTTCTTCTTTCCTATTACCCAAAAAACCATGTACTACCACCTTAAATGATCGCCAAGTTGTCAATTCAACCTTCTTTACTGGGTTTCAAATACATCATCTTTCAGGAGTTTCTTAATTTTGAGTCCTATGAAAATTCCTTCCTTAAATTTGGCATATGTTAAATTAGGAAACACTTCTGAAGTATGCAAATCCATTACTTTCTTTATCTAGTCCCTTCACAAAATTTTTCATCAATCCAAGTTTGATGTGCATGGGTGGAAGAAGAACCATGTTTGATTGCACTAAAGGAATAAATTTTACATTACACATTGTCCTGGTATGAACTTGTCCCAATGTTGCACAACGATGCTCTTCAGTCGTACGGCTATCCCACAAACACAAAAAATGATATTTTGTGAACCCCCCCCCCCACACTGCAAACCAATAATCTTAAGATCACTGAATATGTTCCAACCATAACCCTGGTATTTTATAGCATGTAGAACCTTAGACATGCTTTCACGACTCTAAATGAAACACACGAACTGATGGAAATTCGCGATTCATCTGACTTATGCACGGCACCTAGTTCTTTCAGAAGTCCAATGATGTCTTTACAAAAACACATACTGTCCTCTATAGCAAAATATTTCAAAAACTTTTCATGTCTTTTTCAAAACACTGAAAGCTGTGTTCCTGTTTCTAGTATATTTCACTGCTGTAACCTTGAACCTAACACTTCAGCTTGTTCTTCCGGCAAATTTAAGTCTTGAACCAAATTATTCAACTCATCTTGTTTGATTAAATATACCTCACTACCTGAATTTACTGGCTGACAGTCGACTCTTGTGAAGTGGAGGCTTCCGGGAAATCCTCGACTTGAACACTATTATTTTCCCCACTACTGTTACCTTGTTTATACTAAGGCACGACCACCAGGTCAGCGGAGTTTACCATAAACCATCAATACATATGTTAATCACATTTAGCAGTCACAGGCTTTAACCCCGGTCCACTCAAAGAGCACATGCTACTGCACTCACATTCCAGACTACAAATACAAACTTGCCTACGTTTTGTAATGTGACAGATATTTTTTCTTTGAGCCTGTGGAGTAAACCGTCCATAAACATAACAAAAATTGTCTGGACGATTGATACACTTTCTATGTGTCTGCTTATTCATTGTAGCACTAAATGAATTTCTGAAGACGTAAATTCAGTTTTGAACACTACAATATAAAAACAACACAAATTAAATTTTTATCATTACACAGATGTGGAACTTACTAGTTCTACTTGTGCGAAAACACTTCTACTCATTGGAAGGAGAGATTTACAACCTTGAAAACATGTCACAATCATTTAATACTTGGAAAAACCTTGGCACAGCCTCCAAAAATCCTCACCAAAAACGGTAAGTGTGCTGTCTTCAAATTGTAAACTGTTGCATCGGAATCTGAACCTAAGAACCACAGGTAGAAGCCTGATTATGTTTATCACAAGAAAACCCAAGGCCAGATTAGACTGCTAAAATTACGAGGATTAGCTTATATCTGTTAAAATAAATCAGTATCTCATACGTTACTGGCTAGATTATGTGAAATTGCCATATTTTGGTAAAGTGTAACTTCCTCTACATTTAATAACTGACATGATGTGAAATTGTCATGATGATTTTTGAAATCTACACATAAAAATTGGTTAAAAACAGCATTGAAGTTCTTAGAGGTAAAAATCATATTGGCTAGTGTAATCAGTGCACCTTGGTATGCAGGAGAAGACTGTTGGATTTTGTACCAATTTCTTTGCACATATGCAAAGAAATGGGTACAAAAAATGGTTTCTTTACATGAGCAAATATGCAGATTTAAGAGACCTGCTTTTATTAAAGTTTACCATCTGCACAGTCTTGTCTAAAACTATCATTAAGTCTTCACCAATAGTTTTTGCAACCAATACAAAAAATGTGTGGTTAGTATTTTCTCATTTTGGTTTTTTTTTTGCCAAGGAAATAAAACCTTTTGTAGACCCTATCTGTGCAGGAGTACCATCTGTGCATATTTCAAAACAATTCTTCCAACATAAATTTATTTTCTGCATGTACTCATTTAAAACCTTAAAAACATCTCTTGTAGTAAGCCTAATTTCTTTGCAGCATAAATACTGTTCAACAATTTTTACTTCATTAATAAAATGTATGAAAGCCAAGAGTTGAGCAAGTCCACTAACACAAGTAGATTCTTCAACTTAAATTGCAAACATGGTAACTGTATTGTTTTTTCCAACTGTATCTCTCATCAGTGTTTTCAGATATATCCTGAATTCGTAGTCGAATTGTGCTGTCATCCAAATGAATCTTCTCCACTTCAGCTTCAAGACTGAACATAGTTTTCACTATGGCAGCACATGACAGAATTATTGTTTTCTCAACAATTTTTTGGCAGTGTATTTTTTGCGATTCTCTCAGCTACTAGGTAACTTGCTTCATGAGCTTTATCTGAATCTTAAACTTCTTAGTAAATAAAACAGTGTTGTTCTATGTTTCAGCATATCTTTGAAATAATTCACAGTTTTCTGTTAAATGGTTATGTTTGCATTACTTACATTAGCCAGTTTTCCCTCTGTAAACTAAACACAAAGGCATAGGACTGCCTTCACCACCACACTATGTAAAGCCCAATTTCAAATACTCTTCATTGTATAAACATACTTTACAGATGTGTAAATTTGGTACTGGTTTTGCCCAATGAGGACAAACACTCTGCCTTACTTGTTAAAGCTTGGATATCCATTTTGGTAACATTAATTGCTTTTTAGTCTGTTGCGTCAATTTTTTCAACATCAGGAATATTTCTTTCTCACAAAATTTATCCATAACTAGGGTAATACTAAAAAGTCACTTTCAAAAATGTAAAAAAAAAAAAAAAAAGTTGCAAACATTAACACTTTTAAATCAAAACCTAGAAAATATAAAACTATTGCACAATGGCATACAACAGTGTATCTGTTTTACTGAACGTACACCAGCTACACTGGTGCGGGCAACAATTACTCAACAGTAGAGTGGCACTGCAGGTGTCAGAACCAACAAACTAGATTTAACCATGAATAGAAGTCAGTTGATGTAGACTTGTTCGTTCTATTCAGTGTTACCACAATGAAAATAAAAAGTACCATAAAGTACTGACAGGGGTCTCTTATCCAGTTGTATTTGATTTCAGCATGAAAGTGATGAAAATTCTCTCACCTTTCAACATCTTACCTGTGCAAGACAGGATTCTCAGCCATTGCAGTGCTAAAAATATTGTGCATACAAAAAGATCTTTCCACATCCATTTTTGGACTCAAACTGCAATTTGAGAAATTATTCTCTAAGACGCAACCACATCCTTCTCAGTAATGTAGGTACACTCCCCACTTGTTTAAAAATTATTGAAAGTAGGAACAAATTATTGTGACATTGTATTAATAAAGATGATTTATTACATTTTCATTTTTTTTTTTTTAATTTTTGGAAAAAGGGAGGGAATATGAAATTCATAAAAAAAATTAAAGGGGACATAGGGCAAAAGAATGGGAAACCCTAGTCTAGAAGCTTCATAAGGATTTGAGGGAAACACCCAGATGTAGGAACATTTCACAGTAGGATACATTTGAGATTTTTACAATTGTTTAGAAGAAAAGTAACAATGAGAGAAAGAAAACAGATCCTCCCCCTTTTTTTTATGCAGAGAAAGCAATATTTATGATGTGCTTATGCCAAGAGATTAGAAATCAGGGTATCATTGAAGATGTGCATAGAATCATTAGACTCTTTTTGATGTGAAAAATCATTGGCAGCACATAATAAATTTTGGACTGAAGTAAAACCAATATGTCATGAAAATGTGAAAAGGAAATGACACAGTGGACTGATGTAACATGGTAAGTAACATGCACACCACGATGGAAATGACATCACTTCTTAAATTATGCTAACTCAGTCACTTCATGTGGCAGATGGTTTTATGTGAAACATACTTTGCATTTTTTTAGGTATTTTGATTTGTATATATTGATTATGAAATAAGAGCTTTTTTATTGCAAATATTTTGTTCCCCCCCCCCCCCCCCCATGATAGAAATATGACATATACGACAGAAATGAATTCTAGTAAGTATTGAAGTCAACTTAGTTCACTTCAGCTTTTTTTTCTTCATTGAAGAATAAAACATTACAGAAATGGGTAGTGGATATTCAAGAAGTTGAAGCTATTTGTGGTGTGCAGGTGTGCAAGGTTTCTCAAACTGGAAGGTGGAATGTAGGGTGTGCTTGATAGAAAAGTAAAGGTCTTGATAGGGTGCTATAATCAGCAAAACTACGGACAGGATTCCCAGTCAATAGAACGTAATTAATACCTTAGAATGACAAGAGAAAATTGGTTACCCAATTACAAAAATGATGCAATAGTTTGCAGTCCATAAGATGGGAGTTTTTTTAGAAGATATTTATACCAAAAAAAATCATAAGCCTTAAAAATGTTAAGAGAAACTGCTTAAGTTTCAAAGTTTTCCACTGAATTTGTCCAAAGATGAGTAACATAAATCAGTGGACCAACACTGACAGAATATATATTGACAATCACTGATCAGATGGAAGGTTTCAAAAGAGTTTAAGAGTTGGTGGATTTCTCCATTACTCTGAAATATATTGTGCTAAAAGGGTAGGTGGAAAACAGGACCAGTGTATGTCTGACAGGAGCAAAAGTTGATGTTGTAGAGCAGATATCCTTTAAGGGCACAAAGGGTGATACTGTTGTACATGTTGGCAATAATGACATCATGAGTAGGAGATCTGTACTTACTTAACAAGTACACATTAATGTTGAAAAAAGTCGAGTTACAGTTAAATTTGAGCGTGTGAAATTCTGCCCAGACATGATAAGAGGGAGTATATGATGAGAGCCTTGTCGATCAATTCAGCCCTGGAGAGATTGTGCAAGGCTCGTGGGGTTGAATTTTTCTCAGTGGTCTGTGCTTGTTAACAGGTGAGACTGCTTCTACAGGGATGGGATACAGTTGGATACTCAGAAAACTGCTAGCTTGGGGGGGATTCACAGACTAAAACATTGGTTGGTTTTGATTTTATTGGCGCATTAGCACAGACTAAAAGATTAACAGTAGTTACAGGTAGAGGTAAAAATGATTCTTGCATTGCTTCTATGGGAATAAGCAGCAGCCTGGAAAGCAAGGTGCTGGGGATTTCAAGAACTGCTGGGAGTTATCATGGAACAAGTAAATCCATGTGCTGTGTTAGTGTAACTAAGAGTAAGAACAGATGCATGTCTATGAGGAGGTATCAAAACGTTCGTACCTTACCTAGAAATAATAGCCCTAGAAAGGTGAAATTTCACAGGAACTTGAATCCTTTTCTATGTACTCTCAATGTATAGTTATACATTTCTCCCATCTATAGATCAATTGTTTAATGCCTTGATCATAGAAGTCTGCACTTTCTGCGGAGGTGTGCTTCTGCTGCTTTGATATCTTTAGTCTCCGGATCATACTGGTACACTCAGCATTCGTCATTTGTCATTGCTTCTGCAAAGGCGTCAAGCAATCAGTGAGACTCACCATGAGGAGACCTTAGACAGGTGCATATGGCCATGTAAAATGCTGTGGGCAGACCAAAAAAATGAATCCCCATTGCAATAGCAATTAAATGAATTGCCACATGTCTGTCACTCAGCACCAGCTGCTCAACCTTTGCAACCATCTCACTGTCTGTGGTGTTGTTGATGGCCTTCCTTCTCTTAGCTCACCAAAGACACTTGTACGACTGCAAACTGGAACTCCTGTTTCCACTTTTTTACAGTGTCATAGGATGGACAATTCTGCCCATATCCAGCTTTCATTTCTTCGTCAATTTCCTGAGCTTTCTTGCCCTGCAAATGCAGGAAATTGATCATTGCTCGATACTCCACTTTGTCAACCATAGCTTCCTTCCTCAGATTACAGGCTCCACCTCTGGTGTACGATCACCTACGAGAGTGAAATTTCACATATTAGTTATTGAATATGTAGACAACTTATATTAAAAATTGCATCTTCCTACTGATGTTTTATCTAGGTCAGGGTAAAAACTTTTTGATACCGACCCTTGTACTTGCTTGTACACCAATGCTAGGGTTATAGTAAATAAATTTGATGAATTTGAGGTGCTGGATAAGACATCAAAAGTAGATACTGTTTGGATATCAGAGATGTGGTGTCACACAGATATAAGGAATGTAGAATTGGAATTTGGGAAGTACAATGTATACAGAAAAGGAGGTTATCAAGCAAAAATGAAGGTAGGAGTTTGTTACAGGCCCAATGACTCTGATGAGTAAAATGAACAATTATACAGAGAAATAGAGTGGGCCAGTAAATCAGTGTCTTATAATGGAGGATTTTAACTTCCCAGATATATAGACTGAAACTTGTGGGTTAGTCACTTGCACACCAGCAAGGATTTTGTGGAAGATTGTTTTCAACAGCAGCACATTCGAAAGGCAACCAGAAGGAGTAATACCCTTGATCTGATTATCAGCAGTGATTCTTCATGCATTAAGAACCCACAGTTAATGGAATCACTAGGTGGCAGAGATCACAGTGTACTGATGTGGTAATCACTCAAAGGTGTTAACTACCATCAGGGGTAAAGGGAAGGGTTGTTGCTTTCGAAAGGTAACTACTGTGATCTCAGACAGTTTAAATTCTACTGGGTGGGACAAACTCATGCTGCTACCAACAGAAAATTCTAAATGGGAAGCATCCAAGGAATTAACCTTGGAAGCTACTAGGCTTTTCATACAATTAAGAAATACTGTTCAAGGTTTAGGCCTAAATGGATGTAAGATGAACTAAGACTCGTGGCAGAGAAGAAAATGCATGGCATGCATATAAATTATTATTTATATGCATCCCATGGAAGCCTATGATAGATGTAACCTGTAACCAAGTCACAAAGGAGGTTAGGCAAGCAAAGGCAGATGAGAAACCTTTGGCAAAGGATGCAAAGACTTCTTTACTTATGTAAACTCTAGAAGGGGATGAATCTGATTGGTCCACGATATCAGTGGTCCAACTGCTGATGATTCTGCTCAGGTAGCTGACAAACTGAATGAGTATTTTGCATCACACATGTTGAATTCTGTAAGGAAGTGGAGGACAGAAGCTTATTAAACTCTAACAGGGGGCTAAATAGCTTTGTAATAGCAGAGAGCAAAGTGGAAGAGAAATTGTTGAAGTTAAACATAAGAAAGGCACCTGGAGTGGATGGGATCTAACCAGTTGTATAAAAGGAGGCGGAAAAGAAAGTAAGCATACCCTTAGCCATTTATATGAGAGGAGTCCCCACGGCCTGGAGATGTGCAAATGTATCCCCAATTCATAAATGGGGATCAAAGGGTGACTGAAGTAATTACATACCTGTTAGTTTAACTTTTCTTCTGGGGAAAATAAGGGAGTCACTGTTTAAGACACACTGCAGGATCATCTTAACAAAACCATTAGCATTAGTCGAGGCATATGATGCAAGAAAGCAAGCTTATTCAGCATCAGCCAAAAAAAAAAAAAAAAAACACACCACTCCCATTTCACCCCTCCGTTCGTTCGAAATACCTGTCCAGTTGAGCTTTTCAATTTATGCCCTCTGAGGTGATTATTCTGAGCAAGATGAAGAATCCCATTGGCATTGAGCATGCTCAAACCATTCAAAGCCTTATACACCTCTATCAGATCACCTCGCCGGTGCCTAGTCTCCAGACTCTGTAATTTGCAAAACTTAAGCCTTTCTTCGTAAGAGCAACTCTTTGTTCCATTCACTAATCTTGTTGCCATTCTCTGTACCCGTTCCAGCAGCTCTACATCCTTCTTGAAATGAGGCCTCCAGACCTAGAGGGAGCAATACTTTTGATTTGATTATTAGTAGTGATTCTTCATGCATTAAGAATCTGCAGATACAGGAACCATTAGGTGGCAGTGATCACAGTGTGGCGAAGTGGGATTTACTCAAGGAGATAACTACCATCAGGGATAAAGGGAAGGGTTATTGCTTTCGTAAAGGTGACTACGATGGTCTGAGACAGTATTTAAATTCTATACAGTGGGACCAACTGATGATGTTACCAACAGCAAACTCAAAATGGGAAGCATTCAAAGAACTTATCTTGGAAGCTACTAAGCTTTACATACCAACTAAGAAATATTGTTCGAGGTTCAGGCCTAAATGGATGTCAGATGAACTAATGAGACATATGGCAGAGAAGAAAAATGCATGGGATACATATAAATTAACATGTGACACAGAAGCCTATGATAGATATAAGTTGATCTGTAACCAAATAACAAAGGAGGTTAGGCAGGCGAAGGCAGATTACGAGAAATCTTTGGCAAGGGATGCAAAGAAAAACAGCAAGGAGTTCTTTACTTATGTAAACTCTAGAAGGAGGGGGATGAATCAGATTGGTCCACTTGATATCGATGGTTCAACTGTTGATGATCCTGCTCAGGTAGCTAACAAACTAAATCTATATTTTGCATCTACATTCACACATGAGGAGTTATTCAGGAAGGGGAATGCCATAGATGAAGTTAAACACTGGCAGTGAGCTAGATGATCTTGTAATAATTGAGAGTAAAGTGGAGGAGAAATTGTTGAAGATAAATACAAGAAAGACACCTGGGGTGGATGGGATCTATCCAATTATATTAAAGGAGGCAGCAAAGGAAGTAAGCAATCCGTTGGCCATAATTATGAGAGCTTCCTTGGACTCGGGGGAGGTACCCACAGACTGAAGATGTGCAAATGTAACCCCAATTCACAACGGAGGATCAAAGGCTGACACAAGTGATTATAGACCTGTGAGTTTAACTTCTGTTCCAGGAAAATTAATGGAAGCACTGCAGGATCATCTTGACAAGAATTCAGTTATAGCTCAGACACAGCATGGTTTTGTTAAGGGAAGGTCTTGCCTGACCAATTTGATTGGATACTATGATGTAGTCACAAAAGAATTGGATGCAGGGAATATCTTTGATATTATATATTTGGATCTTAGAAAGGCTTTTGATACTTTTGCACATGGAAGACTGCTGCACAAATTGGAGCAGTGTGGCATTGGTGGCAAATTGTTGCTATGGATAAAGGGATGGTTGAGTAGCAGAAGACAGAGAGTGGTAATTAATGGACACTGCTCATCGTGGACTAATGTTATTAGTGGAGTCCCTCAGTGTTCAGTGTTGGGTCCATTGTTGTTTTCTGTATTTATAAATAATATTGATGATGGTATATCAAGCTTAATGTCCAAGTTTTCAGATGATACAAAGATTGGCAGGGTTGTTAAGGACGCTACTGACACTATGCTGCTGCTGTAACAGGATCTGAAAAGGTTGAGCAGATGGGCTGAGAGGTGGCAAATGAAGTTTAACATTGACAAATGTAAAGTACCAAATATGGGAAACAGCAACCCCAGAGCAACGTATCAATTCTGTGGTACTACACTGACAATGGTAGAGAATGAAAAGGACCTGGGAGTAATTGTGCAGGCAGATATAAAGTTCTCTGAGCAGTGCAGATGGGCTACAAGAGTAGCTCATGGTGTCTTATCAATGATATACAGGAATTTTTCTAGCAGGGATAAGGTGATTATTCCCTTGTATAAGGCAATGGTCAGGCCACACCTTGAGTACTGTATACAGGTCTGGAGGCCTCATTTCAAGGATGTAGAGCTGCTGGAACGAGTACAGAGAAGGGCAACAAAGTTAGTGACCGGAACGAAGGGTTGCCCTTACGAAGAAAGGCTTAAGTTTTGCAAATTACAGTGTCTGGAGACTAGGCACCGGCGAGGTGATCTGATAGAGGTGTACAAAGCCTTGAATGGTTTGAGCATGCTCAAAGCTGCCTCTTGCTCAGAATAATCACCTGAGAGGGCATAAATTCAAATTGAGGAAAGACAGATGTAGGATAGATGTGCGGAAATTTGCCTTTAGCCAGCAGGTAGTTGGTTGGTGGAACAGACTTCCATCCCTTGTTGTGGAAGTTGATAGCCTAAATAAATTTAAGGCTCAGCTGGACAGGTATTTCGAACGAAGGGGTTGATTGATTGTGTGATTGGGAAAAAAACTGCAGAATATTCATTTCAAAAGCTGCACTGTTTTTTCCCAATCACACAATACATGTGAAAGGAAGAAGACCATTCCTTTTCAGAAAGTATCCTTTTTGTACAAGTCAAAACTCTTTAACAAAGAAATTTAAAATTATATTATAATTGTGTTATGTAAAAAAATGTCTTATCTCTTTTTGTAATCCTTACAGATCTTTGGAACTTTACTTTAGCACTCATTTTCCTTCTCCATGCAGTAATATGGACATCACCCTGGTTTTGTAAATCTTGAGTTGTATCTCCCTCCTTGTTTTCCCCTTTGAAGTCCTATAAATAGTACTGCAAATTTCTTGGTAATTGTAGGGTTTGTTTTAGAGTTGTCTTTTTTTTTTTTTAAATGTTATTTATTTACACTATAAAATAAATTTAATATATGAATGTTGTATAATAAATTCATAACCTAGCAGCCTCACAATCCTAGACAAATTTCTTCCAGACAAGTTAGTTTTTAGTTTTGAGAATGGGTGGAAATCAGATATGGCTAGATTTGGTGAGTATGGTATGTGGAGTAACAGTTCACAGCTTTGATGAACTCCAGCAATAGAACAGCCAATGTGCAAAAATTGGCTGTTCTATGGTTGCACAATATAAGTTTGAGAGAGAGAGAGAACTTAGCATTAGCATTAATAGAGGCATATGATGCAAGAAAGAAAGCTTATACAGCATCAACCCCAAAAAAAAAAAAAACTTCCCATTTTACCGATCCTATTCATTCCAAATGTTTGTCTAGTTCTGCCATGAATTTATTTAAGCTACCAACTTCCACAACAAACAGATGGAAGTTTGTTCCAGCAATCAACTACCTGCTGGCCAGTGGTGTATTGAGGCCAGAATGCACTGGAACAACGTTCCGGTACTTTTTTTCTAAATGTCATAATAGAAAATCATTAAATTTATACACCTAATATTATGAATTTATGAAACAATGGCATAATCAAAGGGGAGGGAGAAATATCTATTTTACCCATTGCTACTAAAAATATATATTAATAGTAATCTTTAAAATTAATTGATTTCTTTAAAAATTTATTTAAAAACAAAAATATAAATTTTGCAATGAAACTTGAACGTTTCTAACTAAAGTACAATGTGTTAGATAAAGAGATCCAACGAATGAGATATACTGTGATGTGTGCGAACACTGCATTTTGATTCGCCATGAGCTGAACACTAGAACTGGTTGTTCTATGAACCGCGAGTATGAAGTCTGAGTCTGATTCAGGTACTGTACAGTTGATGTGGCGTTATCATATAGCCTTCTGGAGAAGGAGCGTTCCGGTACTATATTTTTTTTTATGACAAGCATTCCGGTACTATTTTTTTTTAGCAATACACCTCTGATGCTGGCTAAAGGCAAATTTCTGCACATCCATTCTACAACTGTCTTTCCTCAGTTTGAATCTAAGTCTCCTCAGATTTGTAAGCTGAGCAAGAGGAAGAATCCCATCAGTGTTGAGCCTGCTCAATCCTTTCAAGGCCTTATACACCTCAATCAGATTGCCTCGCAGGTGCTTAGTCTCCAGAAGCTGCAATTTGCAGAACTTAAACTTTTTCATACGAGCATCCCTTTGTTCCCCTACTAGTCTTGTTGCCCTTCTCTGTACTCATTCTAGCAACTCTACATCCTTCCTAAATGAGGCTTCCAGATCTCTTTGTAGTACTCAAAGTGTGGCCTGACCATTGCCTTATACAAAGGGACTCCAGCTTGTTATCCCTGCTCTCAAAATTCCTGTATAATCATTGACAAGACCCCATGACCTACACTGGCAGCCTGTCTGCACTGCTAAGAAAACTTCATATGTGACTGCACAATTACCCCCAAGTTTCTTTTCATTCTCCATTACCCTGAGTGTAATGTATCCACAGAAATGGGTACATTACACTCAGACAAGATAAATGTACCCAGTTGGTACATTTCTCTCGGGGTTACTGCTACCCATATGCCGTATTTTGCATTTGCCAATGTTAAACTTCAGTTAAACTCACCAATAATACTTGAAAGGATCTATGCTATAAGAAATTTTTGATGAAATAAGGTAACTTGCTTCTCAAATCAAGGGAATGGAGACCTCTCGTGATACTGAAATGATATGTGGCATCAGAGGCTTTTCCTATGTCAAGTGTACCACAATGAGATATTCATTTCAAATAAATACATTCCGCTTTAATCATGAGATCCAAGAATGATTATTTTTTTGAAAGACAATTGACTATTACTGATCATGTCTCAATATTCATGATACCATGTCAGCTGATGATATATGACTTTTTCTTTTGCCCAAGCAACTGGTAATAAAACGGCCTATAATTGTGAGGTTTCTCAGCACATAGGAATAGTACCAGTAGCTAGGTAAATCTATAATCATATCAAAGATTTGATTATAGAAGGTCAGCAGAGAGGATAATGATTTTTTTTGTCTAAATATGTTGGAGCATTATAAATTATATTCCACTGGGATCAGCAGCAATGTTTGTGGTAGTTATGGCTGGCTTCTTTCAGTTCAAGCAATGTAAGTAGTTGGTCATAAGGCAAGGGACAAGTAGCTCTGAAGTACCACTGGTATTTTTCAACTACAGCCATTATCTTTTGAAATGACTCATCATATGGATCTGAGGTAGAACACTAAGAGAACCCAGTTCCTGGGGTTTTGGCAATCTCTGAAAGACTAGAAAGCTTATGCCTATTCCAGTTGAGAAGTGGAGAGGATAAAGAGGAAATCTGCCATTTAGATTTATCTTGCATCAGTGCATTGAGGTTCTGAATCGGATCCAGAAGTGGGGTTTTTTTTTTTTTCATGATCTGACAAGCTTTCATTTAAAGTCTCTTTAATTTACTAAGGCTGGTAGTGGTAGGGTGTTTGCATAATAGAGGCTATGTTCAGTTTTTATTTATTTATTTATTTTTTCATTGTTACAATCTTTGAGTATTTGATTCTTAATGCGACTAGTATCAACAGAGCAAAGGTCTGATAATTTGATTATCAAAATATACATGGGAAGCGTATTTTACTCAGTATGCTTGGGAAAATTTCCATTCTATGCAATTTTTTTAGGACTATGGAGTGATGTTTGAATTCTACACATCAGTTGGTATGTGATCAATATTAAGCAAACTGTCAAGAAAATATATGCTCGATATTAGGATAGAGGATTGGAGATGCTGTCCTGCAGGAGGATGGATGCAAGTTGGTGAGCCGGTATTCAGTACGATTATATTGAGTGGGCCAATTAACATTTTGATAAGCTGTCCTTGTCTATCAGCATTAGGAGAACCTGACTGGAGTCTTCCCAATAAACAGAAAGGAGCTGATAATTTCAGAACAAGATCTTCAAGTTCATGAATGATACAAGGTTGAGTCAGAGTGAAGAAGATAAAGACAAGTATCAAAGTAATACCAATTACTATGTGCATAGTAGCAGCTTCATGGAGTTTTGTAAAGAAACACATTTTAAAGCAACTCTCAAGTTCAGGAGTATAGCTACCCAGCAGTATTTGTAGATCTGCCTTGTCAAAAGTGTGTGTGTGTTTAAGAGGATGGGGGGTATTAAATTTTTCTCTTGTAAGCAGATGCCAGAGGGATTATAATACTCATTTATTTCATCGATATTGCTGCAAAAGCCTCTGCAATTCTGTCGAACAAATGTTGTTCACTGGGCCCAATCTCTAGGTTGGTTTATTCTTGACTGGAACAGTCCAAACAGAAGAACAGAACCTGTGCTTTCTGTTTAGACCCCAAATCATTCTGCAGGCCACCTTGATGAACTACAATTTTCCGCGGACCACACATAAAATAAAACAATCTTTTAAAAATAAAAAATCAAATGCCATAAAAATTTATTTTATTCATTCATTTTTATTATATATCTACATCAATGAGATATTTGCTTTTCTTTGCAATCACTTAATTTTTTAAATCTACTTCAATATTGGTAATTGCACATCTTAACTGATTTTCATCTGTTATTGAAGCTCGAGATTTACTTTTAATAAATTTCATTTTTGAAAAGAAAGTTTCACAAATGTATGTGGATCAGAAGGTGCACACAATTTTTTGTATAAAAAATCTTAATTTGGGATACTTTTCTGCTGTGTCACATACGTGAAGTAAAAGTTGATTTTTGATGTAGTGGTGTGAAGGCGTTTTAATTAATTGTACTGTAAATCAATTACTTTCATCTGCAGAGTTTCTGGTTCGAAGGGAAGGAGTGGTGGGGATTCAAGGAAGTACAACTGGTCTAGTATTAACTTTCTCATTATTTATAGTGCCTAGTGCAGCTAGTGAATTACTTCCCACTGATGTAATCAGTAGTATAAAAATCATCTGGCAGGTTGCAAAAAAACAATGTGGGGGGGGGGGGGCTGCATGTGGCCAGGTCTGGTTTAGACTGTTCTTACAGGAATTGTATCCAGAGTAGATGACATTGAGGATTCTGGTGTAGATGAGAGCAATGACCAAGCCCATTCAGAAACTGAAGACTGGTAGATAGACATGAAGTATCAGTTTGAACAAGCACAGACTGAAATCTTTGAGAGGCATCAGCATATGTATGTGTTGGCATATATTGCTATAACTGTTTTTTCACTTCTGGACAGGACACCCAACTTTTTATATGCCGCCCACATTTCCACTGCTCACAAGTTCTAGAGAAGGCGGGATGATTGCCTTTGCAGTTGGGACAATGTGAAGGCTGGACATTATGGTTAACACACGTATGCTCCTGGGATCCACAGTTTGGACATGTCTCCTCAACATGTCCAAACTGTGGATCCAAGGAGTGGACCATCTCAAAACCCTCCATCAAATGAGGAGTTGGAGAAGAGAGTTTATGAACAGTGGTCTCAACTAATATATCATTTTATTTAAGCTTTCACATCATTCATAGGGAACTAGCTATGCCTAAAACATTTCTGTATTAAAGAAAGTAAAAGACTGTTTCTTAAGAAATGTAGAAACAGGAAGGATAGATGTTCAATTTGGGGTGCATCCAGCCTCAACTTCTTTGGGTTCAAAAGATCATAATCAGGTTGGCACAAATGGAGGCTGGACTTGCAGTCTTAATGAGTGGAATATTTTCATAGCCTATAGTTTGTTCCTTTTGATCCTGGTGTTAGCTTTACCGCTGAGGTTTCTGGCCCTCCCATGGGGAGGCAGGAGTATTGCCCCAAGGTGATCAAGCAGTTGAGTTAGTTGTGTTAACAGTACAAGGGGGGGGGAAGAAAGTGAATTTTCTTTCTGGGCCTCTGTATACTTTTGTAGTACAAAATAGTTACTTTAATAAAAGGAAAATGGTATTTAGAAAAAAAAAATCAATTTACAGCAAAAGTTCATGAGAGAGAGAGAGAGAGAGAGAGAGAGAGAGAGAATGCTTAGAAACACTAAATTTGTTTGGCTACAGGGAACCTATGGGAAGAACATATAAGCATATATAGGAAGATAATCTGTAGAAAATTATCACACAACCCTTGTACAAAATGAAGTAAAACTTCATCTGATCCCACCACATATTACACCAGCATTGTGAATTTTTTAATTCGCAAAACTGGTGTAATACGTGGTGGGATCTTAATCTAGCATGTGGTAATGATTGGTTAAGCAGTGGTAACCTGCCATCCAATAAGGAAATAAATAACCACACAGTTCTAAAATATGTCAATATTTAATCTATCTGTGCTGTTGTACAATGTACATGTCAGAAATATTATCATACTAACACTTCTACAGATTGGAAGAAATCAGTGTAACGTTTTTTTTGCACCTGGGTGCAAACAAGAAAATGTCCCCCTGCAAGTATATATGAAAAGGTCACGGGTAACAGTTATTTTATAATTTTTGTGCTACTGAATTCATTTTACTGCTTTGAAGGCAATCATCAGGATGTATTTTACATAAGTATAAAAAGTCGCATGTTCAATATGCTATCTAGAAATGGAATTTGGTGCAAAGAAGTTCAAGTTAAAATTTAATAGGTGGCTAGCAGTTGCCATTCACATGCAAAGGTAATTATATTTTCATTCATGTACAGTAAAATATAAGAAATAAGTCAATTTTGTTGGCAATGAAAAGAATGTCGGAAATACAACTAATGTATGAGCTGCATAAAAGTGATTCCTTCTTTAACTAAACCCTACCAAGTGAAATATATTGTTCTGATTTTCTGATGATTTTTTTAAAAACTTCATAAATTCTCAACAGAACAGGAAGTATAAAACAATTCTTTTTTTTTTTTTTTTCACTGACAATTTATTTCCAAGTCAAGCCAACACACACAAAATCAAATGAATAGAAAAATTCTACTCTTGTAGAATTCTGTAAAAAACATCACCCCCACCCCTCTCTCTCTCTCTCTTGTTACAAAAGGCGTAATCCTACTAAACAAACATTTTAAATTAGGATTAAAAAAAAAAAAATTCACTGTAGCTTTATGAAATATATGGCTTTCTCACGAACAAGTGTGTATCTATATATATATGAAAACGAAGAAGTGGAAGGAAAAAAAAAAAAAAAAACAAGGAAAAACAGTACGTGTACCTGAATGCGCAAAGCAGCAAAACAGGATACATGTATAATAAAGAAGTGTCACCAATGAAAGTAAAATAAAATAAAAATAAAAATAAATATAGATGGAGAAGTTATTAAACACAAAATGCCGAGCCTAGTTGAAGAAAAAAAAGAGAAAAAGAATATTAAGAACCTATATAAAAAAAAAAAAATTTTAAGTAGAATTAAATCTGAATTAATGCCGAATTAACAGGCCAATCATATGTACAAAAGCTGAAAGAAAAAGAGGGGAGGGTAATAGAGATAAAAATTAAAATTATAAAATAAAAATTAAAGAATTAAAAATTAAAAATTGGTACATAGATCAGGTATTTCATCAGGGGGCTACACCTGATATATATATATATATATATATACAAAGGGGAAAAGAGCTTATATTCTATAAAAGTTATTTAAATAAATGTAAGTGAGGAAATATGATTATACAGGGATTAAAAGCAAGCTGTGTTCTTTTTTTTTTTTTTTTGCTCACTTCATGGTTAAAAAAGAACAAAGTAATCATTTAAAATACAATCTGTCCCCTTTATATTACATTGAGCATAATCAGTATATGATTAATTAAATAAAATTAGTGTTTATTATATTTTAATTATTTCTGTACAGGAATGAATAACAAGCTGTGTTATAGTTAAATTTTTCCAATCACTTTTTTTTTTTTTGGAAATTTGCCATCACTTACCACTAAAAATATAATAATTTTAAATCTGCAGAATTATATTATAACTATATCATAAGATGTAAATGTAAACTTATATAATTCAAAATATAGATGTTTATTTTATCAGGAAAATATTCGTAACACAAACCAGTCTTGTCTGCATTGAATACATTGCCAGGGCAATGTATTCAATTAGAATTTCAGATAAAGTTTTGTGTCATTCATTACAGACCTTACTGCTAACAGGTGAATGCTGGAAAATTTCTTTTTTGGAAATTTATTAGCCATCTACTAGTTGCCTTGGATCCTTCAAGATTAAGATTTTTAGAATGTTGACTGTTCAGCTTTTTCATGAAAAAGTGTTCTGTTAAAACCATTTTAATATACATCAAGATAAACCTGAGCTTCTCATTCTTTTCTTACTGATAAGGGATTGGATATTTTCAACCACTAAATTGCATCCTTATCTACCAGAGAGCACAATAGGAGGAATTGCAAATTCAATAAAAATTCAAACAGATGTCACCATTTTCTAGAGCCTGAATAATTTCAACTGAATGTGGTAATTCAATTGAATGACCACAATTAGCTTCCAATTTGGTGCCATCTGCATGAGCTTTCACTAAAATATAGATATATTTACTTCAAAAATGACCAAAGCATACTAAGCAAAAACACTGCTAGTAGTGTTCTTGCATCAATTTACATGACAAAATCATGCGCTTTTGCCTATATGTCTGAATGCATATATAGCAGTGTACTGTACTCGCAATGTAGTTTTTTTTAACACCAAGAAATGCTGAAACAGTTCAATTTAAACAAACAGTATTACTACAATCCATTTCATGTCAGACTTACTGATAGACTAAGTAATTCTGTCAAAATGTTACAGACAGAACACGTGAATGTCTTGTAAACTAATATAGTCAGTATCTTTAAATTATAACTCTTTAATCTCCTGGTATCTCTCAAAACATACAATTTATACATAAATCATTATTTTTAAATAATAAAAAACAACCAAACAAACATTCTGTAATTACCACTAGATATAACAAAACCAACAGAAATTATGATATAGAACTTGTTATACAGTTGGCATTAGCAGAGGCATTTGATTCAAGAAAGCAAGCTTATGTAGCATCAGTCAAAAAAAAAAAAAAAAACCACTTCCACCTCACCCCTCTGTTTGTTCGAAATACCTGTCCAGCTGAGCCTTAAACTTATTTAGGCTATCAACTTCCACGACAAGGGATGGAAGTCTGTTCCACCAACCAACTACCTGCTGGCTAAAGGCAAATTTCCGCACGTCTATCCTACATCTGTCTTTCCTCAATTTGAATTTATGTCCTCTCAGGTGATTATTCTGAGCGAGAGGAAGAATCCAATCAGCATGCTCAAACCATTCAAGGCTTTATACACACCTCTATCAGATCACCTCGCTGGTGCCTAGTCTCCAGACACTGTAATTTGCAAAACTTAGGCCTTTCTTCGTAAGAACACCCCTTTGTTCCATTCACTAATCTTGTTGCCCTTTTCTGTACTCGTTCCAGCAGCTCTACATCCTTCTTGAAATGAGGCCTACAGACCTGTATGCAGTACTCTAGGTGTGGCCTGACCATTGCCTTATACAAGGGAATAATCACCTCCTTATTCCTGCTAGAAAAATTCCTATATATCATTGACAATACACCATGAGCTATTCTTGCAGCCCATCTGCACTGCTCAGAGAACTTCATATCTGCCTGCACAACCACCCCCAGGTCCCTTTCATTCTCTACCACTGTCAGTGTAGTACCATAGAGTTGATACGTTGCTCTGGGGTTGCTGTTTCCCATATGTAGTACTTTACATTTGTCAATGTTAAACTTCATTTGCCACCTCTCAGCCCATCTGCTCAACCTTTCCAGATCCTGTTGCAGCAGCATAGTGTCAGTAGTGTCCTTGACAATCCTGCCAACCTTCGTATCATCTGCAAACTTGGACATTAAGCCCGATATACCATCAATATCATTTATAAATACAGAAAACAATAGCAATAGTGGACCCAACACTGAACCCTGAGGGACTCCACTGATAACATTAGTCCATGATGAGCAGTGTCCATTGATTACCACTCTGTCTTCTCCCACTCAACCATCCCTTTATCCATAGCAGCAATTTGCCTCCAGTGCCACACTGCTCCAATTTGTGCAGCAGTCTTCCAGGTGCAACAGTATCAAAAGCCTTTCTAAGATCCAAGTATATAATATCAAAGTTATTCCCTGCATCCAGTTCTTTTGTGACTGCATCATAGTATCCAATCAAATTGGTCAGGCAAGACTTCCCCTTAACAAAACCGTGCTGTGTCCGAACTATAACTTAAGTCTTGTCTAGATGATCCTGCAGGGCTTCTTTAACCAGTGTTTCACCAATTTTTTTTTTCATCAACTTTAACCAATAATGTGTTTCACATTTAAAAAAATAAAAAGCTAATTTAAAAGCAGAATACAGTGTAAAAGTAGTGGGATGACAGGGTAATTTTTCTGAATTAGATTAATTATTTTCATATATACTTTAAATTATTTTAATTAACCATTCCAGATAAAATTATGTTACAAACTGTAAAATTATTTTTATGTATAAATTCTACAGTCTTTACAGTAACTTTAAACTTTACAGTCTATGAAAACTTAATTAATGGTCACAATAATCCAGTCTTTCAAAACTGGATTATTGTGACCATTAATTAAATTAAGGCCTTCAGGCCTAATATGCCAATCAAATTATTATTGTTATTTGGTTTTATTTTTTTTTTTAACTAAGGCCATATTGCTTCTGGAATATGCGGTGGTCATTCCTGACCTTTCCGCATCCTCTGTATTTGGTGGTGACGGGCTCGAACCCCGGTCTAATCAAGAAGCGTGTGCTACGCACTGCTGCTCCTTCCCACCTGGCTACGGAGGTGCCGCCAATCAAATAGTATATCTTCTGCATCTCATTGGTTGGCTTGGATACAAACATGCACGAGTAACAGTTATGCTATGAATTTTTCTATATTGGGTAGTTCTGCAGTTTATCTTTTAAGTGACCTGAATTCATTTAATATAATTGGCATAACATAACCTGACATAATAAATATGCCAGCTGAAGTAGTGAGGTAGCCTAACTTGGTTCATTAAAATTAATTGACTCACCCACATAATTTTGTAGCAAAATGCAATACAAGATCTGAAATTAAGTTCTAGGACTAAGTTCATTGCACATACATAGAAGTAAATAGGACTATTAATGTAACATGCATGGCCTACATTGACTGCTTCCCTGTACAAGGTCATCGCATATGTCATATGATTATAGTCACATAACAGCCACTGTGTTACTTAAGGCATTGTTAAATGATAGAATGAAGAGCGTACATTAAATTATTTTTTTGTGACCACAACTGAAGTTATATAAAAAAAAAAAAAAAAAAAAAAACACCCACTAGACAAAAACAAAACATTTCACACCCACACATATACACACACTGGACAAAACTTGGCTCTTTCACGCAGGGCCAAATTTGGAAATGAAGGCTCCAAAGCCATGGCTTATAGCTAAACCATGTAACAATTTCAATAATAGAGATAAAAGACAATCCACGTGTTTAACCCACTTAAGGACTTGACATTTCATTAGACTTTAATACCTTTCTAGGACATTGCTGAATTAGTTGAGGGTTTCAATCCTAAGAATACAGGGTATTGGAACACTACTGGTTGTACATATCTCACTTATCAGCCTTTATCTCTGTTAATGTAAAAAGGATATAACTGAAGTATGATAAATTCTCTCCAAGTTAAACACTCAAAGCAAAACTTTAAAATAGTTTCTCTCTCTTATATACTTCATTAGCTTATTTTGAATAAATTAAGGGAAGTTATTTATTTATTATTATTTTTTTTCCCAAAGGTAAATTCAACATCCAGTTTAAAAACTTAGCACTCTAAAGAGCCATTGCATCCTTTACTCTTAATTTAAAAATTAATGGGTGCCCTATTGTTATAAATATCAGATTGAAAGGGATGAAATACAAATTCAAAGCAAGATGTCAAAGTCAAGTAATTTAAAATACACTGACAAATTACTTAAATTGTCTTTTGGCTTCTGTTTGAATTTGCATTGCATTTTTTTTTTTTTTTTTCATTCTGATATTTATACTACAATGCCCATTTGTTTTTAAATTAAAAATAAAGGTTGAAGTAGTAAAAAAAAGATAATTTTATAAGTTTCTAAAGTGAGTGTTGATTTCAGCAGTACTCTGAGAAAAATAAAAATACACGTCCTTTAATTTATTAAAATATTCTCAAATTCAAGGTGTATTAGACTTCTGTTGATCAACTGATCTTTAACCTATGTAACTACTCTCGATTACAGAAGAATATGAATTTCACTGTCATTTGCCTACACCATTAATGGAAATCCTGTAATGTAAATAAACAGACAGCCAAGTAACTTTAACTTTTTATCTATCAAATTTTCTATAGATGAGGCTGTAAACTGTTGCTGGCTACTTGTTGAACAATTAATTTTTAATCAGTTTTAACTTTGAAAAGCTTTATTCAACTGAAGCAAAAAGCTACCAGAGGTGTTAATTTTATTTTTAATACTATGTACATACAGACATAGATAAACATCCTCTGTTTAGTCAGAATGAATTGTTTTTAAATGTTCTTCTTCTACTACTCCATAGCTTACAGGAACAAAACAATTTCAATTCTTCAAATAGATCATTTTCACTGAAAAATTAGCAGTCTTGTAAAACCACATGAAGATCCTTTCCATTGATTCATAATGAATGAGATTTGCATCATCCATATATTTAAAATCACCAATGTGTAAAAATCCAAAAGTATCAATGCAATTTTCAAATAATTCATATTGTTTTTTACAATACACTCCACACCCTGAGAAAGTCAAGCAAAGTCAGATAACAAAAAGAAATATGTGAAATCCATTATAAGACATTTATATTTCTTGTAATGGTTTATATTGTAATATAAACTATAAAATAAACTATAATATATAAACAAAAATTGTTTATATTTTTCTAATGTTATTGTAGACAATAACATTAGAAAAATACCCTTGAGTTTCTCAGAAACCTTATCCTCACTTTTTTTTTTTTACTATGGTTAATTTGTTTTTATATGTAACTTGTTCTTTCTATTGAAAAAAAAAAAAAAAAAAACACTTCAGCTTGTCAATAAATATGAAAAAGTGTTTTTCAATGAGTCTCCACTTAACTACCTGGAACAAAGGCACCACTCTCATTGATAAGATGCTTTGAAATTTGCATGTACCATATGCAAGAATAGCAAACCAAGGGAAAAAGCAAATTTTATCTTTCCTTTTTTTTTCAAAAAAAAATAATGTGCATATTAAATTATGTCAAATCTTACCATGCTGTGGTATACATTTATAAACACGAATATATATATGAAGTGGACAAAATAATAGAAACACCTGTGATTAGAGTTACAGGTATGTACCAATATGGTATTCGGCCACCCTTCATTTTTAAAATAGCTTACATTCTACATAGAATAGATTCAAATAAATCTTGAACTGTCTTAAGAGGAATATTGGACAATTCTTCATGGAGGAAGATTAAGCTTCTTGAGTAATGAAGGTGGAGGAAATCTGCTTTTCACTCTCTTCCCCATCTATGCCCACAGTGGCTCCATATTTAATTCTGGTGATTGAGAAGGCCATGGAAGATGTTTAGCCTCAGTTTCATGCTTTTCAAATCATAACTGGACACATCTGGCTGTGTGTGTATTAGAGAATTATCATTACAGCCATTACAAAAACTATTACTTTCAAATCAGATGCTTCTATTATTTTGTCTGCCCTCTGTATGTAAACAACTTTACATTTTATTGCATTTATGAGCCTATCTTTTACTTTAAAGATTGAGGTTTTAATCATCTGGGCATATTTATTTCCCAGCCAACAAGGATAATTGGGAGTTTATTGTAATTTAATTGCTGAATTCATATTTGAACAGCTTTCTTTTATTTGATGAATTCTTCATTTTAAGTTCTGGACAATAAAGTTTTTGCATAGCTGTGTTTTATTATTATTATTATTATTATTATTATTATCTATATGGTGCAAGGAAGACTAAGGCTTATATTGCACCAGGCAAAAAAAAAAAAAAATTTGTATGTTGGGCATTTTGAAATTCATTTGAGTGACCTTTGCTAAAAAAAAAAAAACATATATATATATATATATGTTTTATGATAGCTGCATAGCCATATTTATTTATTTTTATTACTTTTGCCTAACTTTTACCTCACTTAATATATATATATATATATATATATAAAAATAAATAAAATAAAAAAAAAAGAGAGAAAAAAGAGAAAAAGACAACACTAATGCTTTTAAACACAAATAGCAATGTGAAATTTTTGAAATATTTCAATAATATTTGAAATATAAGTATATTTGAAATATTTTTCCTGTTATAACATGAAAAATATTTGAAATATACTTATAAGTAAAGTCAAAAAAATTAAGACCCTATAAAATGTGGTATGCAAAAAAAAAAAAAAAAATAAAATAATAATAAATAAAAAAAAAATAATAATAAATAAATAAAAAAAAAAAAAAAAACTAAACTAAAATATCTGGAGGTGCAGTTGCAATTGCTCTTGCTAATAGATAGGATCATTAAAACGAGCACCTGTTCAATCATTAATATTGGACTAACAATATTAATGTTAACGTAATTAGAAAATTTTGTTCCAAAAAATCACACTCCATTTCATGACAATCATTAAGAAAAAATTTTTTTTTAAGAAAACTATACTTTGTCTGTAAATTAGTACTGAATTCGTACTGCTTTCCAGGATCTATAAATGAGGACCATTCAGGGCTTCTTTAAATTATTTATAATAACTCACTCTTATGCTACAAAACTTAGCCAAATAACTAGCAGCAACTGAAGAGACAAAGTTAATCAAAGGAGACAGAGCCATTATACAGGGTAGTTCACAAAATGTTTTTACACTTATTTTCTTTTTTTATGTTCGAAAAAACAGGGCAATTTTTTATTCATCATACCATTTTTTTCATCTAAAGAACATAAAACATTGTTTGGAAATAGAAATTAACATCTGAACTATATTTAGCAGTGTTAAGAAATTCATGACAAAATGTTCAGTGTGTTCTCCATTTATCAATAATGTGTCACGGTGGAGTGTGATGTTGCAAAGCATACAAGTATGTTCTGAGGTTTCTCCCAACACTGATATTTCATGGATTCTTCAGAAACAACTCTGCCTTTGAGATAATTCCAGAGAATCACATGGGATTAAATTAGAACACATTGGAAGGAATGTCCTTTGCCATATAGTTCAGAGTAGTGTTCAGAAACCACCCTGTTGTCAAAGTCCATCTAAGAACTCTTGAACAATTCCTGCTCTCTCTCTCTCTACAGAGTAGTGATGTTGTTGGTAAAAAAATAAAACAAAACTGCATTTTGTTATATATATAATAAAGATTTTATAAGTCACAAAAGTACAAGTACCAGCCAATGGTACTATTCTTTGAGTTCCTGCACTCTCAACGTGGCACAACTAGTACTCTCCTGGTCACTTTGCTTATGTTATCTCATACCATACTATACAGTTATTCTTAATAAAAATTCAAAAGATATTTAGATGTTCTTTTACTGACAATTTCTGATTTAATTTTAGGATCTGCAGCAGTGGTACTCAGCATGTTTTACTATGCATATTTGAAAAAATATACTGTTTCCATGCTGTCTATTCTGCACTTCCACCACATTTCTGACAACTGGCTTTGGTGATAACAAGGAGAAAACCATCCATAAAAATATGGTCATCAATTAAAATAAGTTTGTGAAGGTTCTGTTTTTAGCAGCGTGAGGGGAATGGATGCATGTATGCCTAAACTAATACATCAGCATGCTACTTCACAACAATATCTGCTTCAGTTTTATATGCTTTTTGTTAGGATTGTGCATGTGTATAATTTTTGTATAATATTTCAAATAGACGGTGTGTCCAAAATGAATCAGAATGCACTGATTCAATTTTTAAGCATTAAAAAAAAAAAAGCAAGAACCACAATAAAAACATTTTGAATCACATTCTAAGTTTTCTGGATGTAATGGAGACATCCTCCATCTCCGAGGGTAAAAAAATGTTGATCCCAGATTTCTGCTAAAAGGGTTATTTTTGAACCTTTTTATACAGTTTTTTTTATTGTTATGTTTTTCAGAAACTGATGCCAACACAAAAGTGATACTACAAATTGCCCCACCCCCAATAAGATTCTGGAATGTACCCTTGCCAGTGATCTCTAACAACTGTACCAAATCAAACTGCTGGCTCTTTCATGGTTGCTGCTTTTCATTTGATTTTTCACAGTTAACTGAAGGAGTGAGAGACCCAGCAGTGTGGAAGTTTTGCCACAGTGCCAACATTAACTCAGAATGGCATTCTTAAACTCTGAAACACTTGCATCAGATTTAAATGACTGAAACAAATGATGAGTGTTCTGTTTATACTCTGGCAAGACTTCATAGGTCAAAGTAGTTTACAACTAGTTATTAAAAAAAAATGTTATCATAACCGTATTTAGCAGTCTCATACCACACAGTTAACTCAAGCATGTACACTGCTTGAATGTAGATGCTTGCATTCTGTGGTGACTACTCCAGTTATGTCATTTTGCATCATGAAAGTGCCAGCCGATATGCTGCCCATCTGATTTAGGCCTCCTTCAAAAGATATCAGCATGCACCAAACATTCAGCGTATACAGTTCAGATTTAGTGACTTTTGTGTTTTTGGTCAATTAAAAAAAAAAAAAAAAAAAAAAAAGGCATTTTAATTTGGACATCAAAGTCAAAATAGCCATTGAACAAAAATAATTTCAGAAAAAGGGATATACTGATTAATGAAGAAAACTAATGAGTCAAAGTTAAAGGTGAATTTTTAAAATTTTTGGAAAGTCTTAAGCATGTTTTAATTGAACAACCCTAGTACATAATGAAATGAAACAGAATAAATTATATTATGTACACCGTCATTTTTATAATTACTGCTATCTAACTGATTTTTCAGAGTGCATTTATAGACGAAAATTCATTTTCTAAATTCGTGTCAATTGCAATACATGGAGCCCTATAAAAGGTAGGGCCCAAAGCAACTGTTCCTGTTACCTGCCTCCTGGACTAGTCGTGGAAATGAGGATCCACCAGACACCGAATGCTGTGGACATCTGACAATGTTTCAAGCTGCAGAAAGGGTTGAAAAGTTTGTATGTTAGCATTAGCAGAAGTATATGAAAAAAAACAAAAAATCCCTTCCCATTTCACCCATCCAGTCACTCCAAATGTTTGTTTAGTTCAGCCTTAAATTTATTTAAGCTATCAACTTCTACAACAACAGATGGAAGTCTGTTCCAGCAATCAACTACTCGTTGGCTAAAGGAAAACTTCTGCACATCTTTTCTACAACTGTCTTTCCTCAATTTGAATCTATGCCCCCTCAGGTTCTTAGTATAAGCATGCGGAAGTATCCTGTCAGCATTGCGCCTGCTCAAACCATTCAAGGCCTTATACACCTCAATCAGATCACCTCGCAGGTGCCTAGTCTCTAGATGCTGCAACTTGCAGAACTTAAGCCTTTCTTCATAAGCGCACCCCATTGTTCCTCCACCAATCTTGTTGGCCCTTCTCTGTACTCGTTCTAACAACTCTACATGTTGATTACGTGTAACTGTCAAATGGTTATTCAAAAGATGGAAGAACAACTTCACATTAATAGAGAAAAACATTTATGCAATTCTGACACACAGAATATCTGCAATGTTCATTCTGCACTGTTTGACTGATTAACAAAAGCAACTCAGGCTTAAAGCATGCAAGGATCCCACACTACTCAATTTGATCACTAACAGGTCATGATTCAAACAATCCACACACACACACAAAATTATAAAGCATGATATGTCAATCAACAGGCTCTTCTGAGAGAAAAAAAAAATTTCATTTTCAAAACTGAAAAATGAAGTGATATTGGTCACTTTCTTCAACAGCAAGGGAATCAATTCATCAGGAATTTGTTCTGCCAAGTAAGTTAAAAGGAGTACTACGTGCAAATTTTGAAGCATTTAATTAAAAGATTCTGAGTAAGATCTCAGTTTCAAGAAAAGGAAGCCAGTACTTATTGAACAATGCCAGGTTGCATTCTGTGAGAGCTAAGAAGTTTTTGTCAAGGCATGAGACTGCAGTGTTAACCACAGTCTCATACTCTCTCACTAGCTACTTCACACTCCCCATGCTGAAAGGGCAATGATTTAACCGTGCAGAGCAGCATTTCGGAGAGTGTGCTCCATGGGCCACTTGTAATCCATTATATTATGAATGGTGGTCCACAGGACTTGATAATAACATAACATATACACTGAAAAGACAGAATTCATGGGATACCTGGTTCCTGGGCAATGCGACACTGTCACCTCTCTCTCACTAGTGGACAAACCCACCACTTGGCAGGTATATAGGTACACTGCATTCACGTAGATGGTAATTCAATGTCAGTATGGATAAACATAGTGGGTTAACAGACTTTTAAAGAGGGATGATAGTGGGTGCCCAACGATGCATGGGTCACTCTATCACGGAAGTGGTACAGAAATTGCACTATCCCCGTTCGACAGTATCAACAGGGTATTGGAAATCGGGAATATGCCATTTCTGGAATAACAACTCATCGTGGACAGCGCTATGAGTGGAGAAAGGTGGTTTGTTTGTTTGTTTTTTGGTTTTTAGGAGCATTAGCAACTAAGGCCATATTGCTCCGGGATATGCGGTGGTCATTCTCTGAACCTTTCCGCCTCCTCCGTATTTGGTGGTGACGGGCTCGAACCCCGGTCTAATCAAGAAGCGTGTGCTACGCACTGCTGCTCCTTCCCACCTGGCTACGGAGAAAGGTGGTGGATGAATGTGGCCATCAACAGGTCTCACATTGTTTCAGCCAACCGGGGAGCAACAGTGACATAAATCACTGCCAACTTCAATGATGGAGGTGCCAGAAATGTCTCCACCAAGACCATCAGGCGATCATCAGGTTATGGGAGCCACCAACCCACCAGAGTCCCATTGCTAACATCACAACACAGGACTCTACACCTCAAACTGGGCAAAAGAACATCGGCACAGGACCTTGGATGATTGGAAATGGGTCTCCTGGTCGGATGAGGCCTGTTTCCAGTTATTTTGAGTGGATGGGAGGGTGTGCACATCTGGCAGAAACCGCAAAGCTATGCACCTGTCATGTCAATAAGTAACTGTTCAGGCAGGTGGGTGGTCGGTAATGGTCTGGGGTGTGTTCAACTGGCACACGTTGGTACCTCTGGTATGTCTAGATGCATCTCTGAATTGTCCAGGTTACGCATCCATCCCTGCAGATCATCTGCATTCTCTTCATGGTTATTGTACACCCACAGTGCAATGCATTCTTCCACCAGGACAATGCACCGCTCCACAGAGCCGTGGTGACTAGAACATGGTTCGAAGAGCATTCTGCATGGAATGGCCTCCACATTCACAAACTTTGTGGAGCATCTTTGGGACGCTGTGGAAAGGTCTGTTCGAGCTTTGGATCCTCCACCCAGGAATGTGAGAGAATTATGGACAGCAGTGCAGTAAGCATGGATAGAAATATCTGTGGAACGGTTTCATGCACTAGTGGACTCAATGCTTCGTCATGTGACTGCCCTCATCTGGGCGAAAGATTGGCTTACCCATTACTAGGTATATCTCATGATTTCTATCCATTCAGTGTACTGCATATGTTAGGTATAAGGGGCAGTCAATAAGTATTTACCCTCACCTAGATATATTAGAATTTGATAATGTGTGCGTGCACACCACTAAATCTCTTAAGTTAATGCATATTTATTTCTTTAGCATTAGCAGAGGCACACGATGCAAGAAAGCAAGCTTATACAGCATCAGCCAAAAAAAAAAAAATAAAAACACTTTGCATATTACACAGCCACTCACTCCAAAAGTTTGCTCCAGCATTCAACCATACCTGCTGGCTAAAGGCAAAATTTCCACATACCTACTCCACAACTGTCCTCAATTTATGCCCACTCCGGCGTGTAATCCGAACAAGAGGAAGAATCTCATCAGCACTGAGCTCGCTCAAACCAATCAAGGCCTTCTACACCTCAATTAGATCATGATAGTCTGCTGACAAGGCTAGTGGGAGCCAGACGTGTTCAAAGCCGCTAAGTGGATTTTCTTATTTATTGATTTGAAATTATTGTTGCTCTAAATCTTTTGATTTAAATTTAGTAGTATAGCATTATTTTGTGATTTTCTGATTAATTTGGTGTATTTATTCTTCACTTGGCCTGGTAATTACATAAAAGTATCGGTAAGGTATCATATCTACATGTTACAAGTTGCAGCTCCGCTGAACGAGAAGTTTTTTAGCCATATTTAGCCGCTTTATTGACCAACTGATACATAAAATTATTTTCTATAAGTAGCTTATAGACCTAGTCAGGATCGTAGTTTATTCTGAATTGAGACAGTGAGATTTGGAAGTTAATTAATACTTAAGTGTCCGTAGATTTACCGTTCGTAACTTGCGCCATTGTTATATGATACGTTATATCCCGAACTAGACAGCGTTAGTATAGTATAGTATAGTATATAATATTGTCAATTAATCAGCAAAATCTATTAATTCTGTTAAACTTCTTTGTCAATTAAATTGTACTTTTAACTAAATACATATAACGACTTAGATTACAAACATAACATAATTAATTAATACGTAACTTGATATGGAAGTTATATAAACGGAACTCGTAGATAATATTTGATACTGAAAAATATATATAGCATTATAACTGTGTTGGGATACAATTTTAGGGTTATAATTTTTGTACTGAAATTGAAATTTTATTGAAATTAAATCGAAATCATGACTCAGATCAGAGCAGCAAAGCAAAAGGCTCAAGCTAATGGGAGTGCAGTGGCTCAGAGAACTGAGGGGGGCAGTTGCCCTCTGAATCACAGCCTTTTAAAATGCACTGCTTGCATAATGTTTGTGGAGCAATCGGGTACGGAACATGATATTGCCATGGGGGATGTCTTTGTGTGTGCGCAATGCAAGGAATGTAACGAAATCAGGTGACAACTCAGCTTTGTTATGGGCCTATATGAGAGCTTGAAGGACAGGGTGGATGCCCTCGAAGGATCTAAAGTGAGGGGCCCATCAAGCTCTCAGCTGTCCACATCAATGCCAGAGCTTGCACTTGGTCATCATGCAACACAGCAGCAATCCTCTAGGCAGAATGCGCTGGTCCCACAGGAACTAGTAGTTGTTGGTGACTCTATTGTCAGGGAAACGGGGAACATGCTTTATAAAAAGGATAGGTGGAACAGGACCAGGGGCAAAGGTTGATGATGATGTAGAGCGGATATCATCTTTTAAGGGCACAAAAGGTGATATAGTTGTACACGTTGGCACTAATGATATTAAGAGTAGGAGACGGCAGAATTACTTAACAAGTACAGGTCACTGTTGAAAAAAAAAAGCTGTGAATTAGGGTTGAATTTGAAAGTGTCTGCAATTCTGCCCAGACATGATAGGAGGGAGTATATGATGAGCCTTGTCGATCAATTCAGCCCTGGTAGAATTTTTTTCAGGCTGGTCTGTACTTGTTAACAGAAGGGACTGCTTCTACAGGGATGCGATACACTTAAATAGAAAGGGTGCAAGAATGTTTGCTGATGCTATCGAGGCAGTGTTAGGTGGGTCAGAAAACTGCTAGCTTGGGGGAATACAAGGACTAATAGATTAACAGTAGCCACTGGCAGAGGTGAAAGTGATTCTTGCACTGCTTCTATTGTAATGAGCAGAAGCCTGGAAAACAAGATGCAGGATATTTCAGAGACTGCCGGGAGTCATTGCAGTACAAGTAAATACATGGGTTGTGTTAGGGTAGCTAAGAAAAAGAACAGGTGTACGTATACTTGCATGTACACCAATGCTAGGAGTTTGGTAAATAAATTTGATGAATTTGAGGTATTGCTCAAAACTTCAAAGTCAGATATTGTTGGGATATCAGAGATGTGGTGTCACACAGATATAAGGAATGCAGAACTGGAATTTGGGGAGTACAACGTCTACAGAAAGGATAGAAAGGGAGGAGGGGTTATGCTATTAGTTAAGAAACACATAAAATTCAAGGAAGTGAAGTCAGTCGACATCGCTGGAGAGTGCAGTGTCAAGTCAGTTTGGTGTGACATAAGCATTGGGAGATCAAAATTGAGAGTAGGAGTGTGCTATAGGCCTAATGACTCTGATGAGTATAATAAGAAACTGTACAGGGAAATAGAGTGGGCCAGTAAATCATAGTCTTATAATGGGAGATTTTAATTTCCCAGATATTGACTGGAATTTGTGGGTTGGTCACTTGCACACTAGCAAGACTTTTGTGGATTTATTGGATGATTGTTTTCTACATCAGCATGTTCGGGAGGCAACTAGAGGGAACAATACTCTTGATTTGATTATCAGTAGTGATTCTTAATGCATTAAGAATCTGCAGATAGAGGAACCACTAGATGGCAGTGATCACAGTGTGCTGAAGTGGGATTTACTCAAAGAGGTAACTACCATCAGGGGTAAAGGGAAGGATTATTGCTTTCGTAAAGGCGACTATGATGGTCTGAGACAGTATTTAAATTCTATACAGTGGGACCAACTGATGATGTTACCAACAGCAAATTCAAAATGGGAAGCATTCAAAGAACTTATCTTGGAAGCTACTAGGCTTTACATACCAACTAAGAAATATTGTTCAAGGTTTCGGCCTAAATGGATGTCAGATGAACTAATGAGACATATGGCAGAGAAGAAAAATGCATGGGATACATATAAATTAACACGTGACACAGAAGCCTATGATAGATATAAGCTGATCTGTAACCAAGTTACCAAGGAGGTTAGGCAGGCGAAGGCAGATTAGGAGAAATCTTTGGCAAGGGATGCAAAGAAAAACAGCAAAGAGTTCTTTACTTATGTAAATGCTAGAAGGAGGGGAATGAATCAGATTGGTCCACTTGATATCAATGGTTCAACTGTTGATGATCCTGGTCAGGTAGCTAACAAACTAAATGAGTATTTTGTATCTACATTCACACATGAGGAGTTATTCAGCGAGGGGAATGCCAGAGGTGTATTCAACTCTGGGCAATAAGCTAGATAATCTTGTAATAACTGAGAGTAAAGTGGAGGAGAAATTGTTGAAGATAAACACAACAAAGGCACCTGGGGTGGATTTAATATAACTGTATTTCTATCCAGTTATATTAAAGGAGGCAGCAAAGGAAGTAAGCAAACCCTTAGCCATAATTATGAGAGCTTCCTTGGAATCAGGGGAGGTACCCATAGACTGGAGATGTGCAAATGTGACCCCAATTCACAAAGGAGGATCAAAGGCTGACACAAGTAATTATAGAACTGTGAGTTTAACTTCTGTTCCAGGAAAATTAATGGAGGCACTGGTTAAAGAAGCACTGCAGGATCATTTAGACAAGACTTCAGTTATAGCTCGGACACAGCATGGTTTTGTTAAGGGGAAGTCTTGCCTGACCGATTTGATTGGATACTATGATGCAGTCACAAAATAACTGGATGCAGGGAATAACTTGGATATTATATACTTGGATTTTAGAAAGGCTTTTGATACTGTTGCACATAGAAGACTGCTGCACAAATTGAGCATTGGAGGCAAACTGCTGCTATGGATAAAGGGGTGGTTGAGGGGGAGAAGACAGAGAGTGGTAATCAATGGACACAGATCATTGTGGGTCCATTATTATTTTCTGTATTTATAAATAATATTGATGATGGTATATCAAACTTAATGTCCAAGTTTGCAGATGATACAAAGGTTGGCAGGGTTGTTAAGGACACTACTGATGCTATGCTGCTGCAACAGAATCTGGAAAGGTAGAGCAGATTGGCTGAGAGGTGGCAAAATGAAGTTTAACATTGACAAATGTAAAGTACAACGTATCAACTCTGTAGTACTACACACAGTGGTAGAGAATGAAAAGGACCTGGGGGGTAATTGTTCAGGCAAATATGAATTTCTCTGAGCAGTGCAGATGGGCTGCAAGAGTAGCTCATGGTGTCTTATCAATGATATAGAGGAACTTTTCTAGCAGGGATAAGGAGGTGATTATTCCCTTGTATAAGGCAATGGTCATGCCACACCTTGAGTACTGCATACAGGTCTGGAGGCCTCATTTCAAGAAGGATGTAGAGCTGCTGGAACGAGTACAGAGAAGGCAACAAGATTAGTGAATGGAAGAAAGGGTTGCTCTTATGAAGAAAGGCTTAAGTTTTGCAAATTACAGTGTCTGGAGACTAGGCACCAGCGAGGTGATCTGATAGAGGTGTGTATAAAGCCTTGAATGGTTTGAGGATCTGATGGGATTCTTCCCCTTGCTCAGAATAATCACCTGAGAGGGCATAAATTCATATTACGTTCTTAGCGTTTTTTCACCAACCTTTCATGGAGTAAAATAAAATTAAAATAAAATAAAACAAAACAAATCTTGATAACTATATTTACAATAACCTGTATTTACAAAATTAATATACGTATTACAATATTAAAAGTATTAAAACACAAGATTAAAATGCATTAAAATATACTAAGTTAAAAGCGATAAAATCCCGTAGCTTTCAAAGGCTCCAGCCTTCTTCTTCAGCAGTACTCTCTATTATTCAGTACACCTTTAAATATCAGCAGGGTAATGGTAGGCATCACATGTTTCCATTCTCACGTGTTCCGCTCTCTTGCATTGTGGAACCGGAAGTGGCTCGAACGGAAGTCGTACGGAACCGTTCATCCTTTTTTAGGATAATAGTCTCTAAAAGGGGGTGAATCCGTACACCCCTATCCCTATTAATGTTGGTTGTAGAGCTGATCCGCAAACTCTCGAGCCACTTACGGTCCCAGAACCTATGCGCCCGATCGGTGATAGTGGCATCGTCTGGGGAGATGTGGTTACCCCCAGAGGATTATAGATAAATTTATTAATGAAAATCAGAGGAGAGATGAATCTTTTATACCAGTATCTACTGCATACATTCCCTATTATCCGGGCTTGATGGATTATATAACTAGAGTATTAAGAAAATATCAGACACGCTGTGTGCAGCTTCCGGGACGAAGACTGCGCACAGTTGTGTCTCAAGTTAAGGACCCCATTCAAAAAGAGGATGCTAGTGGGGTCGTATATAATATTAGATGCCCGGATTGTGGGGAATGTTATGTAGGAGAGACAAAACGTCGTCTCAAAGATCGTCTGGGGGAACACAAAAAAGCAATAAGAAATGCGGAATATGACAAGTCCGCCGTGGCCGAACATTTTTGGGAGAAGCAGCACCAGATCTCCCCAGACGATGCCACTATCACCGATCGGGCGCATAGGTTCTGGGACCGTAAGTGGCTCGAGAGTTTGCGGATCAGCTCTACAACCAACATTAATAGGGATAGGGGTGTACGGATTCACCCCCTTTTAGAGACTATTATCCTAAAAAAGGATGAACGGTTCCGTACGACTTCCGTTCGAGCCACTTCCGGTTCCACAATGCAAGAGAGCGGAACACGTGAGAATGGAAACATGTGATGCCTACCATTACCCTGCTGATATTTAAAGGTGTACTGAATAATAGAGAGTACTGCTGAAGAAGAAGGCTGGAGCCTTTGAAAGCTACGGGATTTTATCGCTTTTAACTTAGTATATTTTAATGCATTTTAATCTTGTGTTTTAATACTTTTAATATTGTAATACGTATATTAATTTTGTAAATACAGGTTATTGTAAATATAGTTATCAAGATTTGTTTTGTTTTATTTTATTTTAATTTTATTTTACTCCATGAAAGGTTGGTGAAAAAACGCTAAGAACGTAATATGAATATACCCAACCTCAGAGGCCTATTTGAGGGGGCATAAATTCAAATTGAGGAAAGACAGATGTAGGATAGATGTGCGGAAATTTGCCTTTAGCCAGCGGGTAGTTGGTTGGTGGAAGACTTCCATCCTTGTGGAAGTTGATAGCCTAAATAAATTTAAGGCTCAGCTGGACAGGTATTTTGAACGAACGGAGGGGTGAAGTGGAAGTTTTTTTTTTTTTTTTTGGCCGATGCTGCATAAGCTTGCTTTCTTGTATCATATGCCTCTATTAATGCTAATGCTAATCTCGCAGAATCTTTTTTCTAGATCCACTGGTTACTGAACTAGAGCTATGAATACAGTGAGATGATATGCTGGAAAAGGTTTACCTTGCAATTTTGCCTTGCAAGATAAACCTTGCCTTGCAACTGGAGAAATTTTCTCCAGTTGCAAGGCAAAGAAGCAAAACAAATCAAAAAGGAGAAGAAAGCTACATATGATGAGGACTGCCCATCATATCAGACTGAACAATTAGAAAAGACAGTTCGGGTGTGGGTGAAGCAATGTGCATGATGACACAAGAGAAGGAAGACACATCTTAGCCACAGACCCTGCTATTGTAATTATAAATTTTATAGTAAATTAAGTGAACATTAGCCATGTGGTGCAAACAGTTTGCACCACAATGGGTTCTAAGATTGCTGACACCTCCTCAAAAGCTCCACAAGAAAAAGTGTTCCATACAACTGTGGGAGCTTTGTAGAGAGAACTCTTATGATTTTTTTTTTTTTTTAAATGAATTGACGATGAAGAATGCTGAGCATATCACTACGACCCAGAAACAAAACAGATGAGCAAACAATGGAAACATTCATTTTCACCAAACATGTAAAACAAAGTTCAAATGACTGCCAACAAAGTATGTTGTCAGTCTTCTGGGACATTAAAATATCATCATTTATATATTACCACCCAAAAGGCAACAGTATCACTGGGGAGTACTACACAAACCTCATAGGAAAGCTTAGAGAGGCTATCAAATTGAAGAAACACAGGAAGCTATCCAAAGGTTCCTCCTGGCCAGCACAGCGGACTTGGCATCACTTTCAAAATATGCAGCACCTCTCTTATTCTCCCACATCTTCAGACTTCTTCCTGAAGTGAAGAAAAAATTTTAAGCAAAAAAAAAAAAAAAAAAAAAAAAATTCCCTAAAATGAAGGGGAGAAAAAAAAACAAAACAAAACATTATGAAGCTGCAGATTTCAGACTGATAAGGAGGTGATCAATGAAGCAGAATCCTCATTTTCTGCTCAAAGCAGTGCAGTTGTGCAAAGGATAAAATTACCAGCCAAGTTTTGAAATCCCTAACTAAAATCTTTCTAGGTGAATGTAAATACTTATTGACCACTCCCCTGTACATATCACTGTATTTAAAAAAATAGTTATTAAGGTATCTGCATGTACTGTTTAACATCTTTCATGATATCTGGCTTCCATCTCAAATATAAAAATGGTCTGTATTTAAAAAAAGGTTGGGGACAAGCTCTATAAACAATTGCATAAATTGGTAGCTGCTCAAGACAATTACTTTCAAAAATATTAAAAATCTTTTTTTAATTCTAAGATCTGGCTTTATTTAAATTGACTCAGTCCTGGAATTTACTGCCAAACCTGATTGATTCTTTTAGAAAAATTTGCTGAGCCATCCCAAATTTCATTAAAATCAGACCAATAATTGTTATTTTTTTTTTTCACAGACATCACATAAGTTATCCATATACCATACATTGTAGCTGAAGCACTGGATATTATGTTTGTTGCTGCTCTGCTCTGACTGGAGGAATGAGTGGGTAATAGGGCAGACATGAAGAAACAAAATGGTCTCAGTTCATGCATAAAAGATGCTGCTTTCTTTCTTTCTTTTCTTTATGTATGGATCATGAATTATTACTATTTGCTAATGTGCCTAAAACTAATTTGTTCCATTTCTTGCTGTAACTATTAATATCCTGGAGCCAATCTGTGAGATATCTATGAGATCACTGACTGACAGCCATGATAGACCAATGAGTGAGTGGGACACTTTGTACAAAAAATAGTTTTGGCCACAAGCATTTTTAGATTGCTCAATAAATAATACTACATTACACACATTTTATGAAAAAAAAAAGTGAAAACTAATAATGCATATTAAACTCAGTGTTAGCAGAGATGAAAAGGCTATGGTTATTATCAATTTATTCTAGATATCAAATTTAAAAGGAATCAAATAAACCATTAAATAAAATGTTTCTCTGATATATGATTATACAAATTACTTCTAGCTTTTTTTTTTTTTTTTTGAATCTAATCTAATAATCAAAAATTTTTAATGTCTTTGTAAATCCAATCTTCAGAAAAAATCTGAATCACATGTTCAAATCCTAAAAATATATTCTGCTCTAAAAGAGCTGCAGTAAACACACAAAAATTAAAGGTGTCTCTAAAACTGACTGAAATTTAAAAATTCACAAAATGCAAAGTAAATATGACAACCTGGAGGATGGAAATATGATCACAGAATCCATAATAAATAAAAACATATAGGTTTAAAATTGTAAGAAACAATACATATGCAACAAGTCTTTTTAGTGTTATTTATGTAATCAGTTATATTAGTCATATATTGTATGCACTAATTTAAATCATATCTATTCCTGCAAACATAACATCTCTCTCTCTCTCTCTCTCTCTCTCTCTCTCTCTCTCTCTCTCTCTCTCTCTCTCTCTCTCTCTCTCTCTCTCTCTCTCTCTTCACCCCCCTTTTTGCACCTCCTTCCCCATGTAATATACATATCACAGAAGTAAAATTGTAGACTTCATTTTCAGTGGAATATAGAGATGTCAATATAACCTTATATTTAATGGAATAAATATCATTAAGAACAATACACTTATAACACTCATCTTTACAAATTTTTTTTTTAAGTCACTGCATGATAATCTTCTTGGCCATGAAAATGCTTATAAATTTATAACAAATAATCCCCAAAATATCTGAGGAATACCCAAAACTTTACAGCCCCAACTTAAGTACTTTTCTTACAAACAAATGAATTAAATTATTTTACTCCTCCTACACATAACTGCTTAAAAATGGAACAGTGTCTACTAATGTGCAAAATCTCTACCTCTTCACAGAATCACAAAATTAGAATACAGAGACAAATAACAAATGTGATACTCCTATTCTTAGGAAAAGACTAAAAATTCCTTAAATACACACCCCCATGACTTCTAAGAATTTACGTATATACAAATATAAAACTCTAAATTTTTTTTTCCATTGTGAAATTTTATATAAAAGACCTAATTTCCTAATCCTCTTATATTATTAACACTCTAATTTAAGAATCAAGGGCAAGCTCTCATCAGTTACAGAGAAATCAAATATAGTAAAATAACCAGCAAAAGCAACAATAGCATTCTTTCTAACATATATAATGGCTTGAGGGAAGGG
Source organism: Mastigoproctus giganteus (assembly GCF_048544385.1). Lineage (NCBI taxonomy): Eukaryota > Metazoa > Arthropoda > Arachnida > Uropygi > Thelyphonidae > Mastigoproctus > Mastigoproctus giganteus. The sequence continues at coordinate 151,581,165 of NC_143587.1, read as the reverse complement.
TAAGAAATTTAATCCTTTCTTTGTTTCTTGTTTACTTAGAAGATTCCAAGTTGTATTTTGCCATATTTTTTGAGCTTGAATCTCTCTTCTAAAGATCCAGGAATCTGCAAGAGCAGAAAGAGCTCCTAATATAATGCAATTCCTCTAAACTAATATTTGAAGCTAATTTCATAATTCATTTTTAATTTTTATTTATTTTTTTCAAATTAATGTCTTCTTTGATAGTACATTCATTCAAAGAAAACAATAAAAAAAAAAAAAAAAAGGAAACAAAAATGTGAACTGACACACAATGCAACAAATGGTCTTTAATAATATTTATACTTAGACCATGCCTTTTAAATAAAATAGTGATATGCAAAAAATGGAAGCACCAATATATTAAAAATCATGAACAAAATAATGAACATCTTAAAAATCAAAAAGAAAATGAGAAAGAAAAAATAATAATCACCACATGAACACACACACACACAAAAAAATAATAATAATAATAAATAAATAAATAATAAAAAAAAAAAAAAAAAAAAGAAATTTCCAAAACTATTAACCTGAAACTAAAAATCTCCTCCTCAAACAAATTTAAAATTATAAGGGAGAGAAAGGAATATTGAGACCAACATCGAATTATTAATTATATTATTAATATTCTGATTTAAGAATAAAGGTCAGGCCTCTCATCAGTTACAGAGAAATCAAATATAATAAAATAACAAGAAAAAGAAACATTGCATTCTTTCTAACATATATGGCTTGAGGGAAGGGTTAAAAATTTAATCCTTTCTTTGTTTCTTGTTTAGTTAGAAGAGTCCAAGGTGTATTTTGCCCTATTTTTTGAGCTTGAATCTCTCTTCTAAAGATCCAGGAATCTGCAAGAGCAGAAAGAGCTCCTAATATAATGCAATGCCTCTAAACTAATATTTGAAGGTAATTTCATAATTCATTATTTTTTATTTTTTTTTTCAAATTAACATCTTCTTCGATAGTGTATTTATTAAAAAAAAAAAATAAAAAAAGAACAAAAATGTGAACTGATATACAGTGCAACAAATGGTCTTTAATAAAATTTATACTTAGATGAAGCCTTTTAAATAAAACAGTGATATACAAAAATGGAAGCACTAATATATTAAAAATCATGAACAAAATATGAACAATCTTAAAAATCAAAAAGAAAATGAGAAAGAAAAAAAAAAGTCACCCCATGAACATACAAAAAAAAATTAAATTTCCAAAACTTTATTAACCTGAAACTAAAAACCCCCTCCTCCAACAAATTTAAGATTATAGGGAAGAGAAAGGAATACTGAGACCAACATCAGAAGAATACTAGGTAAGCTTTTCTTTATGAAGAAAACTCAAATTACATTTTCCACAAATAAAACATCAAAAAATTGTTCAATATTCATAGCATGCTCATGAAATTAACTTAGACCATCAACTACATTAAAAATTAAAATTAAACCATAAAGACAGTATCATCATTATTCGATTTAGTTGGGGAAGGGGGAGAATTTTTCTTGATAACAGCCTGCAGTTTAACCAAATGTTATATTATTTGTACTGCAAAAAGTCCCTTAAAATATGCAAATCTAAGACTAATTAACCAAGTTATAATGCTAAATGATTTTCTGATAACTGAGACAAAAGTGGAAGAGATATTTTTGAAACTACAAGTAAATAGGATACCTGAAGCTTAAATCTATCCAATTATATTAGAAGAAGCAAAGGATGTAAGTAAACTCTTTAGCCAATCCTTAGATCAGGGGGAGGTCCCTATATATTGGAGATGTGCTAATGTCCCTTCTATTCACAAAGGGGGATCAAAGAACAAAGTGAATAATAACAGACCTATCGACTTCTGTTCTACAAAAACAGCAGTAAGTGATTAAAGAAGTATTGTAGGATTATGCTGAGAGGAATGCAGTTATATAGAAAACATACCATGGTATGCTACAGAAGATCTTGTTTTACTAATCTGATTAGCTATGATACTGGAAAAAAATAAAATAATAATAAGTTTGACACCATATATTTAGATTTCTTTATAAAGCTTTCGACACTGTTCCACATGAATGACTGCTATAGAAATTGGGGAAGTGTCACAGTAGGAGCAAGTTACCACTATGGAAGAGAGATGGCAGCTATAAATGAGCAGCGCACTACTCAGACTAATGTTATTAGTAGAGTCCCTCGGAATTTAAGTGCTGGGCCCTTTACTGTGACAATGTGATACTGATGAATGATATCAAGCTTATTGTCTAAGTTTGCAGATGGCTGGGGAAGCTAATGACATACCACTGTAAATAAGACCTGGCACTGCAGCATGACCTAGAAAAATTAGGCTGATAGGCTCAAAAGTGGCAATTCAGTTTAAACACTGGTAAATACATGGTACTGCATATAGGAGCAGTAATCCCAAAATAACGTACCAATCAGGTGGTAACCACACTCAAGAGACCTAGGGATAATAGCACAGCCCAATATGAAGTTCTCTGAGCAGTAAAGAGAAGTTGCAAGGACGGTTGATGGGAGTTCCTTCAATGATATACAGGCAGTTCTCGCTTTACGAGTTCCCAGGTTTACAAATTTTTTTTTTTTTCAAGTATCAACAAAATCGAAAATATGAACATTAATTGCAAAAAATTAATGTTAAACATTCATAAATACCGCAATTCAAACCACGTGCATAGCTATACAATACAGTGTACCCCACTTCATGATATTAATCCATTACCATCACATCATGAAAATATCGTAATGTGAACCCAATAACACTGTTTTTTGGTAATTCACTCCATGACCTCGGAAGTTCAAATTTTTGCTATATAACTCCCTAAACGGTCGTTTTTATCAGTGTAAATTATATTAGTTATCAATTCAAATCATTAAATGCACTACACTTTCATCGCTATCATATGTTATAAGAATCAATTTTGAATGGCTTTGTGATATTTTTCTAAAGCACATTTCTGGAAGTCATGACCATAAAACAATTTGCACTTTCCAGTTTATTGGGCTTTTCTGTTACTGCAAGCAATTATAAACGGGTAGTAAACTTGATGTTATTACATTTGTGAAAATACCGATAACTGGAATTGTGTGGGTTTTTTACGCTATTATGGTGAAATGTGTTTGTCCTTTACTGAAATCTTCAATCATATAAAAAACATAAATAAATTTTCAGAATCTTCTCTTTATTCCTTTTTGTTTTTTAAGCTTTGTAAACTGTTACTCCACACAAATCGTGTTAGTTGCAATTTGTGTGTTCCATTAAAAAATGCTTATGCATGCTATTGAAATTTATAAAGAAAAGAGAAGGTTATCTGAAATAACGCCTCTTGAAACATTTCTGAAAAAGATTACTTCGAGTGCCGAGAAAATAATGAGTGATCAACGAGTGTGCATTTATTTGATGAAGAAGAAGAATAAACATTCTTTAACATTTGTAGGTCATAAATAATTTCTATATTATTATAATTTGCTTGATTTTACAGGCTACGTTTTCATTTCTTTGGACAAATTAATCATTGTTTAAGCAAACTATTTAGATAACCAATTTCACTGTTCATAACGTAACCCTATTTTTAACATTATGTCTATGGGAAATAAATTCCCGCTTTACAAGTTTTTGCTTTATGAGCGCGCACTAGGAACAAATTAACTCGTAAAGTCGAGAACTACCTGTACATGAATTTTCCCAGGAAAATTCATGTCAAGGCAGTGATTATCCCATTGTATAAGGCAATGGTAAGCACATCTTGAGTACTGCATATAGGTCTGGAAACCTCATTTTAAGAAGAATGTGGATATTGTTATGGGTGCAGAGAAGAGCAACAAGAAATAGTCACAATAGAATATTCTTACCATGAAAAACTTCAGTTTTACAAATTTCAGTACATAGACATTGGGCACCTGTGTAGTGTTTAAGACTTTAAATGGACTGAGTAAACTAAATACTAAAGGCATTCTTACTCTTTTTTGGACAACATATATAATGGGACTATGCCTGTAGGACAGATGTGCAAATATTTGCTTTCAGTCAGAGAGTAATTGATTGTTGAAACCAGCTTACATCTGGCATGTGGAAATAGGCAATTTGAATAAGTTTAAAGAAGGATTAGACAAATTACTAGAGAACAGACAGATGATGTGAGCATTTTTTTTTTTGGCTGATGCTATATAAGCTTGCTTTCTTGCATACTCTACTATGAGATATTTAATACTAATACTAATTCTATACTTATCCCATTTTACTTTAGTACAATTCAGTACTAACAATTTGTAGTGGGTTAAAAGTTAAATATTTACCATTCAAAGAACCATCATGTTATTAATTATAATTGAATCAGTGCACTTAATACTGGCTAGCACACAATAAGACTTTAGACTTATAATGTCTAGTCATTGTGTCTTTTTAATCTTTTTACGTACTAGCCCACTTAGTAACAAAACTCAAATAATGATAATCTATTGAGTTATGAGACCCAAAGATTTTCAATAAAATATTGAAAAAGGCGGTATGAAGAGACTGGAAGAATACTAAAGACAATACACAAAAACAGTTATCCTAACACCCACAAGGAGCTAAAATTGAAGTGTTTTAGAGAATGGCACTTCATTGGATGAGAGCATCATAAATCCAGAATGAAATTCAAGTATGAAGAGAAGAATAAAATTTTTATAACCATATTAGTATTATCTGCACAATGCTCTTGTTACACCAGCACAAAAGAAGGCTTCAGTTGAAAACACTATGTGTTTTCCTCTTCTCATAGATACCTATCCAGCAGGCCTTTGAATTTCTCCAGGCCATCAGCCTTAACTACCCATCAGCCCATAGAGGCAACTTATTCCAATTGTTAACAATCAAAAAGTTCTCTACAGTAACTCTCTTCATCTGAATTAATGCCCAAGTTCTACAGGGTGGCACAGAATATGTTGACTTTTTTTGTATCATCAATTAAAACTGAACTATGTTTAATTTTATTTAAGTTGGTGGTAGTCCATGTTGGAAAATTCACTAGAGAGAGAAGCAATAACTTGCAGCACTTTACATGCTTCTATCAGTAAACAAAATGGTAGAGAAGTCAAACCCCACAAAATACAGAGGATAACTGCTGAGATTTCAGGCTTATTTTTTCTTCCTGCACCCCCAAAAACATATCTTACTTATCCTAGCAGTTTGAAGAGGAAGACTGTAAAGGGCGAAAAAAAAGCAAAGCCTCAAGTGGGTAGAATTTCACAGCATTCTCCTGAAAATGCTGAATCCCTGAGTTGTAATGCAGTGTAGTCCAAGAAATTCAACAAGAAAAGCAGCCCATGAACTTGGAATATCTAGTCATTCTGTTCAATGAATGCTTCAATTGCATTCAAAAAAATTTCTGTACAAGATTACAATGCTGCATAAGGTTTACAAAAAAAATGATAAGCATAGAAGACTTCAATTATATACGCATGGGCAGAGGGAGAAATGCAGCATATTACATAAAGTCTAGTTTACAGATGAAGCTAATTTTCATACAGACAGGACCGTGAAGAACAAAGTTTTGGGCAACAGAACCTCTCTACCAGCTTCAAGCGAGAAGTAGCCATGGAGGAAAAGTGACTATGTGGATAGTCCAGTCATAGTAGTACCTACATATGCTTCAGAATGACATTCTACAACAGATCATGGCAACTCAGATTCCCATAGACAACCAGTGGTTTATGTGAGACAAACGATGCCACAAAAGCTAATGGATTTTAGACAAAAGCTAATGAAAAAAAATCACGTTGGATTTTTTCACACTGTTTCTCCTCGAATATCATTATCCTCATCATCACAAATGTGGTATTTCTGATTACCTCTGAGTTCAGACTTTTTCCCTTGTGACTTTTTCTTGAGGTTTCTTAAATGACAAGTTCTGCAGGAAACTTGCTACACTGACTTGAGAGCCACGACAGTTCAGTTGAAATGCAAGTGATGAAGACATGTTGTCTAATTACAAACATTGCTGTATGACTTCAGGAACCTGTTTGTTAAAATGGAGGTAAAATGTTTGCTAAAATGGAGGAGGATGTTTTCCAAAAATCATAGCATGAAAATTCATAACATTTGTAACAAGAAATAAATGAGTGTCTTAGGAAACACACAATGTGTCACTATTTTATGCACCGCCCTGTAGAATCATTTAATACCATGAAAATTTCACTTTTATTCTTTACTGTCCCCTTCCACCCATAGCTTAATAAACCTGAATCAGATCCCATCTAAGTTACCTAGTTACTAAGTCCTGTAGTCCTATATTTAAAGTCGCATTTTTGTAAAATATAATAAGTTATAACAGTATAAAGAAAAGTAACAAAATAGCAATAATGATGAAAAAAAAAAAAAAAAAGTACGAACAAACATATGAGTAACACAATATTTTTGAGAGCATTATAGGTACATATGGGACCCTTTATCCTGCATCACACTCTATGAAAAATGTTCTGAACACTAGCAATCTTTTCTATTCTGGCTAGCATACATGATTGCCCACACTTTTTTTTTTTTTTTTTGTATTAATCTAGAATAAAATTTCTGTTTATGCCCTGGACAGCCAAAGAAGAATTAACAAGACAGAGGATACAAGAACATAACCATATTTTGCATTATGTGAAGGTGAAAATGCATCAATAACTACATCACTTGACTGATATCCGCTGTACTAACTGCTATACTCACACCTACAGTCACTTACACATTACGTTCAAATATAATGTTTGCTCTGTATTTTTCAACTAACTGTATGTTCCTGATTCAGCTTCTTGTTCAAGGAATTCTGCAGTAATTCAAGTCACAATATGAGACTAAATTTTTGAAAAAATGCTGATAGAATGGAATAAAGGAATTTCAATATAACTTTAAATATCAAAGACATCATCTGAAGTGCTGCAAAAACCTGGGACAAGGCTGATCAAGACAATTTAATTAATGGATGGCATAACCTGTAGCTGTTATTTTCAGATGGCAATGGCAAACAAGAACCTGATTCATCTGTTTTTGGGGTATTGAGAGAAAAGAAAAGTGTTGCAGAGTTGATTAAATATGTCCAAGGTTTGTCAAGAAGCTCACTTGTTGGATGAAGAGGCAGTGAAAGTGTCTCTCAATATTGGCAATAATGCTCAACCTACCCTTTTGCTGAATAACTGTACTGCACATGATTATGAAATATTCAATATAAATAATGAATGAAAATCAAGATGATTATGATGATAATGATGCAAATTCCTGTTCACCTATAAAAGAAAAGAAAAAATTTCTGCTGACAGGATAAGTCAACGGAGGGATTGATTCATGGGATGGAACAGAGGAGGAACATTACTTCAAAGTATCATATACTGTTTGTTTATAAAATTCAGAAATTTTTACTAAAACAAAGATCCAAATATCTAAAACAACTCAAATATCTCAAAAGTTTTACTAAAAATAAACAATGCAATCTACTTTCTTAATTGTGAGATTTTTGTAAAAAATAGCATTATATTATATCAGACAAATATACACCAGAAGGAACTTAGAAGTGGATATAATAAGTACATCATTTGGGCTCACAGATAAAAATAATAATCAGAATTAAAAGAAGCAAATAATTTTAATGCATCTTATCTTTTGATTTTTTTTATAAAATAAAAACTGCATATCACATCTGCAGAAAATAAGGAATGCACACAACATTACCTTTTTTTCTTAACTATTTCGATACAAAAGCATCAAAATTCCATTAAGAACATTAACATTTTGAAAGTTAACATTAAAATTCTGTTTTTGTGGTGCAGACTTTTTTTTTTTTTTTTTTGCACATTGGTAAAAACACTTCATGTGAGTAGTAACAAATATAATATGGACTAAATAATAACATTTAAATGGATAAATTTTTATTAATGCTTATTGGTGGCTTAAAGTGGTGAAACATGTTTAGTCTCTAGATCAAAGTTTCTGGTACCCTTCCCCCACCATTTCCTTCAACCATGGTACTAAGTACTATAAGTTTGATATTCCGTCTGAGGGTTTTCATAAAAAAAAAAAAAAAAACTCACCACAGGTCTGTCACGATGAGTGTCCACAGCATCAATGGGCAATTGGTAAAATGCTACTTCACAGCCATAAGCAACTGGAGTGAGCTTTATCACAACATGGAGAGGTACACGAAGGTATGGGAGTTCATCTGAGTAAGGATATAATGATTAATTATATATATATATAATTAATAAAAATAATAGGTTGTAGTTATAAAACGGAATGTTAAAAGAACAAACAAATATATTATTTTATTGTTTTATGGATCCGGGAAACTACTAGTAATAGTAGAAATCCCAGCAACCATAATGAAATATTGACAAACAGGTTAGATAAGTGTATAGGTAGCGGTGCTGACTTGTTGGAAACAAGTCAGCTACAATGGAAAAAATTAAGTGCCTGAAAAATAAAAACAGATTACATAAAATTTAAATAAAATTAAATGAAAATATGTAAATGGTACTTAATGCTGTGGGTCCTAAGATTTTAACTAGGTCGCCAAGGGACAGCAGCCAAAACTAAAGGAAACAGCAATAAGCATGGCCTCTGTTTCTGTTATGATGTATACGCAACAGATAACAAAGCAAGTGTACGTATACATCACAGCCAACCCAGCAGACACCAAAAAGAAAAGGAATAAATAACAAAACCAGTATAACACTAAAGTAAATAAAAGTAAAATGCAAAATTATGCTAAATTTAAAACCAATTAATTCCAGATAAAGAAAAACTGAAATGCTAAAATTAAAACCAAGTAATTCCAGTTAAAGAAAAAGTCAATGAATAGCAAAACAGCCCTACTTCAATTTTAACAAAAAGTGTAATTTCAAGACAAAAGAATATAGTCAGGATAAGACATCTTACTGTCGAGCCTGGCAGGAGACGGTGAGGGAAGCAAACACAATAAAGCTGTAACACAGACCAAAGAAGTTATCCGAAAGTTCCAGGCGAATTTATAACAGTTAAGGCAACCCCGAGTGTGGGGGGAGGCGTGAATTGGTCAAAGTAAATCTACCCATGTGACGGGGAAGACTGCAATTAAACAAATGAGGCAAATGGACCAGCAAAGGAGAGAAATCAAGATCTAACAAAGTAACGCTGAAAAGACTATAAACTTTGTTGTAAAAGAAAAAAGGAGCAATAGCAGAAAAATAGTATCTAAAATATTGCTTTCGGCCAGCCTAATCGTGCACAAGATATAAGATGTAGTGTTTGGAAGAAGGGGAAACTATATTCCCCTTCTTCCAAAAAGTAATTGGAAGAAGGGGAATATAGTAGTGTTCAAGCAGTCTGCGATTGGGTAACTTGTAACTAAAGTAGGTCCCTGGACATATGATTGGCCATATGCCTCATGTGTTTAAGTCAATAATGGAATTGTTTTTACAAATATGAGAAAGAACAATGTCAAAAAGAAAAATAAAAATAAAGATGACAACACAGTTAGCAAGACATGACAAGCAGGACATAACAAAACGTAATACCCCCAAAGTTAGCCAATCCTTGGGCACAGCTTTCTACATCGTGAGACACGACAGAGACTAGGGGATATACACTGATGTTCAAAGAAAGTGCATCACCCCTTAAAATTGCATCAGATAAGATTTATATGCGTAGGTGATGACATAATATTGCATCATCAGCTGTTACTTTCAGATATATAAGCACGCTTGGCAAGAGTTGCAGTTAATCTTTGCTTGTGCCAGGATGGCAAGTTACGTGCAATCGACACCACGAAGAAAGTGTACTATTGTTGCTTTACGTGAGGAAGGATGTTCTTCTCATCATACTGCTTATAGAGTGTCTTGTAATCAGTTGACAGTGAGCAGATTTCTTTCCAAACACAGGAATACTGGTTCTGCTGATAGGAAAAAAGAAACCGGATGCAAACGAATCTACGCCAAATCAGGACCGCATTTTGAAGCGCTTATGCCTTAAAAACAGTAAAGCTTCTTCGTCCGAGCTGAAAAGAGAATGGGAAGAACATACAGGAGTGGTAGCAAGTGCAGTAACAATCAGAAGACCCCCTCTTCAAAAATGGACTTGTAGCCTGTCGTCCTAAGAAGAAGCCCCTCCTCACACAAAAAACGCCAGATTAATTTGGTGTAAGGAGCATCTCAAATGGACTCCGGAGCAGTGGAAGCCAGTTATTTTCTCAGATGAGAAGAAATTCAACCTGCATGGCTCTGATGGGAGACCAAAGATTTGCCACAGACGTGGTGAAGAATACCATCTAGACTGTATGGTTTCTACAGTGAAATTCCCTACCAGCCAAATGATATGGGGGTGCATTTCATATCGCGGAGTAAGTCATCTGCAGTTTTTAAAAGGTTCCGTAAATGCCAATGGATACCTGGCTATATTGGAAGGCAAATTGCTGCCAACTATTAGAGACCATTTCAACCTGCCAAAGTAACTGCATCTTTCAGGATGAATCTGCTCCTTGTCATCGGGCATCTGTAGTTATTTTAGCTTCATTTCTGCATTAGAGGTTCGACAGTAATGTGTTTACATTTGTTACAGGTGAAAAAATGGCTGGAAGAACGGTCCATTACAACTCTTAGCTGGCCAGAAAACAAAACAGCCCAGACCTGAATCCTATAGATAACTGTTGGCATCATGTGGAATCTGCAATTGCCAGAAAGAAACCAAAGGCCCTTCAGGAAGCCATAATTCATGTTTGGAACCACGAACTATCAGTTGATTATCTTCAGAAATTGATCTTGTCAATGCCTTGACGGTGTGCTGCTGTCATCAGGGCCAGAGGTGGTTCAACTAAATATTAGTTTGCACCTGGTGAACTTTTCATTTTGTTTTCAATTTAAAATGATAAACTGAAACAAACTGAGGGCTTCTGATAACATTTCAGCAATAATTGTTGTGTTTACCAAAACTGTTGTATAAAGGTTACAAATGCTCATTTTGGAATATTTTGAGAGCACCTGTCAAATATTATTTAGGTTTGCCTTAACTATTAATAAATATCTTTTGTTTATATTTCTATTTGTGATTCTAGTCATTAATGTAACATGCCATTGCAAAAAAGGGTTAGAAATGTGAAATTCCTGGGTGATGCACTTTCTTTGAACACTAGTGTATGACTATACATTATAGGCAAGCCTGAATTTAGATAGAGATCAACTGGCAATTACGTTATTAATATCAATATTGTTGTCCATAAGTTTTTTAAATTTCATGATATTCAGTGCTTTCCTAAAATGATGGTAAAGGAAGGCTGAAGAGAAACTATTAGCAAACAGTTTATTATGGAGCAATGTGTCTAAAAAAAGCAGTTTATTATGTCTAAAAAAAGATTGTTGTTATTACATATAGTGGCAATTCTGATGCATCTAACCCTGTTTGTCTATATATATATATATATATATATATATATATATATATATATATATATTTTTTTTTTTCTGTGTTTGTTAGCATGTGGCTAACAAATAAAGGCATCAGTTATCTCCAGATTTCCACTGTTTGTGGATATTACAGTAGACTCGAAATAACGGCACCCCAATAATGGAACATTCGAGCTAACGGCACTTTGAGATCAAATGTTTACATACAGCTCAGATGTCTTGCAGTGCCGAAAAAAGAAAACCGCAAGTCATGTGATTACTGCATTTGTTTATTATGTTTTCTATTTAGAAAGTGAATTCTGTACTGATATCATGGGTTATACCGCTGTTTTACATTTATTTTAAATTACAAACCCCTCAGCAGAGCTGAGAAACAAAACAACCCAAACCACGAACTGAACTGCAACCATTTTTCTGAACCGTGAACTGGAAACAAAAACTACTGAACAGATTTTTTTTCTGAACCGTGAACCGAACCAATATTTTTTTGGAAAAAGTGGTTCAGTTTTTGGTTCAAACATCGACTACAACCTAAAGGTCAACGAAAAATTGGAAAATTTTCATGGGTAAATCTAGTCAGCAGGAAACATATGCCATCCTCTTTCTTTTTCCTGGGCGCCTCCGTAGCCAGGTGGGAAGGAGCAGCAGTGCGTAGCACACGCTTCTTGATTAGATCGGGGTTCGAGCCCTGTCACCACCAAATACGAAGGATGCGGAAAGGTCAAGGGAATGACCACCGCATATTCCCGGAGCAATATGGCCTTAGTTGCTAATGCTCCTAAAAACCAAATAACAAACAAACTTTTTTTCCATTGTTCATGGCTAGGCTTCTAGGATGTTACTAAGAAGACGTGAAAAGCACTGCATTGGGTTAGGAGCCCATCTCAGGGGTAGGGAAAGAGTTTTTTTCATTTTGACCAAGAAATGAGTCAGGGAGGGATCCTGTGGCCCACAAGGATCCCTGCTGAGCTATCTGAATAGAAGCTCTGCAGTGGGGTGCATAGGAAGGGATGCTCTCGATGCAGCAGAACACTTACACCGATAAAATCAGTGATAAGGAAGCGAAAGGATGTAGTACTGAGAATCACTCACCAGTGTTTTTCTTTGAAAAGATTAGTATATTTCGTTTCTGAGGTTTTGTTCAGTGGGTTCATCATTCCTGTTTCCACTCTGGCAGAGTGCACTTCGGCTGCGATATTTGGTTACGCTTGGAGGGTTTACAAAAGAAGTGGCTTCAGTAAGTATACATGTATTATTTTATTGTAACTTTTACTTATTAATTAAATTATAATAACTCCTGGAAATACTCATTTTTATTGGATTAATTTTTATTTTATTTCGGATATTTTGAATTGTAATGATGAGAAATTCATAAACGGAATTACAGAGAATGGCATACTTGCATTTTATGGGGTATATCAATGCGCCTGATGTTATTTTTGCAAAATTAGGTTTAGTGTATCGTGTCACTTATACACAGATTGAGAAAACACACTTTTCTCCCTCTTGGTGCTAGATTATTAAAGCCACCAATTTGGGACAGATTCAAGTTAAAGCCACCAATTTGGGACAGATTCAAGCAAAAAACAGTGTGATCTTGTATACTATAGATTATGAAAATCGTTTTATGCATGAATCCGTTAGTCTTGGGTGTTTATCCCCCACTTCCCACTGTTTAAAACTAACCATGGCGGGCTAGGCATGTAAATCACTACTATTCACAACGATCAGTCAGGAGAGTTATCGGATTGTAAAGACACGTTTTTTTTTTTTTCATAATTTTACTTTTAATGTTTTTATTTTATATTCATTTGATAATTTTATGTTTCCAAGCATAATACAATGGTTTTTCCTCATATGCTATTATAATTTACTACAGAAATGTTTTCTCAATCTATATATGTCCCATGACACACTAAACCTAGAAGAATGACATCAGGCACATTGATATACCCTATAAAATGCAAGATGCTCAGAGAATCTTCAGTATATCTAAACATGCTTAATATTAATATAGTTCTAATAACTAGGTGCATAAATGGAAAATTTCTCTACAGTATTTTTATTTATTATTTTTTTAATATTTTATTTTTTCTCATTTTCTCATATTCAAAATATGAGATATAACTAAACAATATTATTTTTAGTTGTTTTTTTAGAATTGTTGCATACTAATATGCTGCATTTGCACAAATTTGTACGTTGTCTAATTCTTTCACAGCCTGAGGCTTAAGCCCTTAAAGTGCTCTAGTCTAATTCACTTTATACACCATCAGTCATCTCTCATATTGTGGAGTTATACTTCATAACTGTTTTGTCATCATTGCATTACCAGGGTACCTACCGCACCCTCCGAAGAAGGGCCAAATAGCCCTGAAATGGTCACCAGGGGGAGTCTGATGCAGCCCGGAGTTTCCGAGAATAGGTAACAACAGTCTTCTCTACTGGGGAAGTGTTGCCTATTCAAGGAGTTTGAGTTTTTGAGTGGTGTGAGTTGAAGGAGTTACTGTCCCTTTCATTCTTCTACACAATTTCTTTTCCTCTTCCACTATTACTACTACTTCCCCCTACTTTTTTGCTCTTCTAAGTCTAATAGGGACAAGTGGATAGTAGAGTTATCCCACACATATACAAAATATGCCCTGAAATGGTGAGATCCACCAAGAATAAGTAACAATAGTCTTCTCGATTGGTGAAGCGTTACTTATTCTAAGTTGGTTGGTTGTTTATTAGGATTTTTATGGTGCATCAGCAACTAAGGCTATAGTGCGCCAGTCTAGAGGTATAAGATATAAATATATAAGAAATATGTAAAAATATACAATAAAATAACATATGCCATAAACACAGTTCTAATGTATTAAATATTGAAGAGATCTAAATAAAACTATATAGATTAATTAGTTGTAAAAACTTAAGTACATCTGACACATTGTCGTCATCCGATAAAATATGCCTGAGTGTATAAGGCTCAGACAAATGGGTAAAACATAAACGGCGTTCAGTATTAAAAAAAGTACATTCTACTAAAATATGACGAATGGTTAAAAATACGCTACAATATCTACACACAGGATTATCATCAGTCCTCAGCAAATATGAATGCGTCATGTGAGAATGTCCTATGCGTAGACGATCAAGAACTACTTCCTCCCGGCGAACCCTGTGCTGACTAGAATGCCAATGCATTATTACAGGCTTAATTTCATTCAGCTTGTTGGTAGGGCACCCATTCCAAGCTTCTTGCTAAGGTACGGATAATTTTTTGTGGATTAGTTGCTTGCAGTCTGTATAGGGGACAGACAAGCGAATACTACTTTGTGACGTTGCTGATTTGGTTGCTTCATCAGCCAAATCATTGCCTCTAATACCAACATGGCTAGGGACCAGCAAAAGTGAATATTGAAGTTTAACTTTAAGAGGGAGTGTAATGTTTGCTGCACCCGGCACAATACTGGGTGAGTGCTTCTCACCTTGGATAAGGCCTGTAATGCACTTAGGGAATCAGTATATAATATGCACCTTTGGTAGTGGTGGGATTTTATATGATCCAAGGCTAGTTCTATTGCATGCAGTTCTGCAGTGTATATGCTGCATTCATATGGAATACGATTGCAGATTGTTTGGGTTGGGAAAACACAAGCAGACCCAGCAAATTCTTCGGACTTCAATCCATCTGTATATACCGGCAAGGATTCTGGGTTTTCAGCGCGGTGCGCTGCAAAGAGTTTCCGATATATACCTGGCAATGTATCAACTTTCAGCCAGCTCCTAAGACTTAAATCACAAGTCAGAAATTGCATATTCCAGGGAGGAACTGATTTCTTAGCTGACATGGATATATTATCCAATGTAAAGTTAATATCACGAATCCTAATACCAAAGGGTCGACTGGCAGTTTTACGTGTATTATATAGATTTTCCCACCGTGGCATATAAACAGATGTCCACGTAGGATGGTCAGGCAGAGATTTTATTTTTATGGCATATTGTAATGACAATTGCTGACGTCGAAGCATCAATGGTAGTTCATTGGCTTCAACGTATAAACTTTGTACAGGCGAAGTACGAAATGCTCTTGTGGCAATCCGTATGGCTCTATGGTGTATTGGATCGAGCCGTCGAAGTGCAGAAGTTCTAGCTGAAGAATAGGCTTGGGAACCATAATCAAGTTTAGAGCGGACAATTGCTCGATACAGATGTAATAATGTGCCTTCTATCTGCTCCCCAATAGTTGGAGGAGATAGCACTGAGCATGTTCAAACATTTCGTACATTTTGCTCTGAGCTGACGGATATAGTGGAGGAACTTTAGCTTTTGATCAAAGACGAGTCCCAAAAATTTTGTTTCTGCTACCACAGGAATTGGATTCTGTCCAAGTTTGAGTTCCGGGTCAGGATGTAGATTCCGTTTACGGCAGAAATGCACACAAACGGTCTTTTGAGCAGAAAATTTAAACCCATTGGCTAATGTCCAGGAAATAAGATGGTTGATTGCTTGTTGCAATTGTCGTTCAATTACTCTCATGCTGCAGGAGTGACAAAAAATACTAAAATCATCTACATACAAAGCACTATTTACTGAAGGGGGAAGCTGTTTTGTAATGGAATTAATTTTGACTGCGAACAGCGTAACACTGAGGACAGAGCCTTGTGGGACTCCTTCCTCTTGACAAAAAAAGGCGGGACACACTGGATCTAACACGAACCTGGAAGAGTTGTTTTGATAAAAAATTCTTAACAAAAATAGGAAGGTGACCTCGAAGACCAAATAAATGGAGGTCTTTTAAAACCCCATACTTCCAGGTTGTGTCAAACTTTCTCCATGTCAAAGAAAACTGATACCAAGTGCTCACACTTTACAAACGCATCGCGAATCGCTGTTTCCAGTTGAATTAAATGGTCCAAAGTGGACCGATTTCTTCGGAAGCCACACCGAATATTGTTCAAATGGTCATTTGCCTCAAGGTAATATATAAGTCGGGCATTCACCATTTTTTCCAAAAGTTTACATAAGCAACTGGTCAGAGCAATAGGATGATAGTTGTTAGGAATTTTAGGGTCCTTTCCTGGCTTTGGGAATGCGAGAACGATTGCCCTACGCCAAGAATTAGGAAACTGATCCTCCAGATAAATTCGGTTGTACAAATATAACAACAAGCCTAGAGAGTGAGATGAAAGGTGTTTGTTCATCTCATACTGAATATCATCTGGTCCTGCAGCACTGACCTTTGAGGTAGCAAGTGCAATGGTTAATTCCACTCTACTGAAAGGCAGGTTATAAGGCTGGACTTTGCTTGAAGAAAAGTTGAGTTTTTGCTTCTCCATTTTCTTCTTTAATAATAGGAACTCTGCAGTATACGAAGTCTCAGTAGATATGCTGGAGAAAAACTCTCCTAAAGCGTTGGCAATATCAATTGGCTCGGCTAATGTACACCCATTGTGTTCTAACATTGATGAGGGAAGTGATGTATATTTGCCCTTCATTTTCCTAATTTTATCCCAGATGACTTTAGCACTGGTCATCTGGTTAATTGAGGATGTAAACTTGACCCAGCATTCCTTTTGGCTCTGTCGGCGTATAAATTGTGCTTTGGCACGGGCACGTTTAAAGGCTATAAGACGTTCGGTGGTGGGGACGTCGAAATTTTCCCCACACCCGATTTTGTGATTTCCTTGCTTCTTTACAGCCTTGGTTCCACCATGGCTTTGGATAACGTGGAAATCGGGAGGATGTTTTTGGAACTGCAATTTCCGCTGCATGGATAATACAATCTGTGATGTACTTCACTGCTTCATCAATTGACTCCTGTTGAATTCGTACAGGATCAAATTCAGTGAGCCGTGAAAATTTACTCCAGTCTGCTTGATCATACTTCCAACGTGGAGTTCTAAATGGATGACAAGGTTGTCCATCCACTATGGTAGATATTACGGGGAAATGATCACTTCCATAAGGATTCTGTTCCACTTCCCAGGAAAGCAAAGGTTGCAGAGTAGGCGAGCAGATGGAAAGATCGATGGCAGAGAAAGTACGGGTAGGCATATGGAAATAGGTGTTTATTCTCATATTTAGTAATGAAAGGCCGTTATTGTCGAGAAAACGTTCAACAATACGACCTCGTTCATTAGTTTCAGCATTACACCACAGGGTACTATGTCCATTAAAGTCTCCAAGAAGTAAAAAAGGAGAAGACAATTGCATAATAAGATTGTCGAGATCTACCCGGAAATGTGTGTCCCAGGAAATAAGTAGAACATATTGTAAGTAAAGACCCTATTGCTAAACGAATGGCTACTGCTTCTAAGTTAGTGTTCAATTGAACTTGTGAGAAAGGAGTATGGTTGCCCACAAGGATTGCGACTCCTCCATGGGCCGGGCCATCCCCGTTTCTGTCTTTACAAACAACAGTAAAATTTCGCAAGATGGGGTCATCATTTGCCTTTAGGTACGTTTCCTGCAAGCAAAAGCAAACAGGTTCGTATTTGCGCATTAGCATTTTGACATCGAGTGGGCAGGAGCGGGAGTGCAGTAGCACACGCTCTTTGAGAAGACCGGGGTTCAAGCCCCTGACTGCTGAATACGGTCGATCTGCCAACCCGCACTGGACCAGCGTGGCAGATTATGGTCCATTTCCCTCAGCATGAATTGTTGAGGAGGCTTCCACCCTGCAGTGGGTTGATAATGGCTGCACTTTACTTTACTTTTACTTTTATTTTGACATCCTCCATATTTCGTCGGAATCCACGACAATTCCATTGCAGTAATTTAGCCATTATTACTTGGAATTAGTGGAACCGTTGACTGGCTTCCGAAGTGATGCGGGTTTTGATTGGCCCACTTTGGGTTTTATTCTGTCTTTGGGAAATTGAGGGGCGCCCAATATCCATTTCTTCCTCCGGATGAAGATCCAGAATAGATTCTTCCACACTTTCAGCTTCTTCATTTACCTCCATTTCCTCCTGTACCTCACTAATAACAGGCGGGGTTTTAGTTGGAGGTGATTTTCCTTTAGGTGATACTTCCTTGGGTGATATTGAAATGGGAGTAGCGACTGCTTTATCTTGCTGTGCTTGTGTCAACAAGTATCGGGCTTGGGGTGCAAAAGAATCACGTGGCGATATCGAAATATCAGTTTGCGTCGAAATTGAAACCTTCCTTAAAACTGCTTGTGCATAAGATTTTCCACTGTTTACTGGTGTTACCTGTTTCTTTGCTTCCACATATAGGATGTTCTGTTCCATCTTGATTTTTTGAATTTGTTTTTCGTCTTTCCATCTTTGGCATGCTTTTGAATATGCAGGGTGTTCGCCACAATTCAAGCATGCTGGTTTCGAGGCAGAACATTCCTTTGTGTCATGTTCTTTTGCTCCACAGCGGGCACAAGCAGGTGATCCACGACATGACATCTGAGAGTGGCCATATTTTTGGCATCTGAAGCATCGCAACGGGTTTGGAATATACAGCCTTACAGGACAGTTCAGATAACCAGCCTTGATGGAAGTAGGCAGTTTAGGTGTGTTAAATGTAAGGATAAAAACCCTAGTTGGGACTAGTTTTCCCTCCTTATGCATAAATATCCTCATAACGGCTGTTACTCCTTGATCTCTCCGTTCGGTGCATATCTCCTCTTCAGATGTTTCAAGGAGATCCCACTCGGCAATTACACCACGCGACGTATTCAATGTCCTGTGTGGTGATGTCTTAATTGGAATGCCCCCAAGAGATGTTGCTTGGAGAAGCAATTCTGAATGTCGCTGAGGAAGTTTCTACTAAAAGGTCACCCGATCTAAGTCGTTTTACCGACTTCGGGGACCCTGCCAGCCCTTCAAGACCCTTCTGAATGAAGAAGGGCGACATTTTACCTATTTCCTTTTCACTGGTAGAATGTATGATAAGGAATCGAGGTACAGGAGGTGGTGCAGCTTCTGTTCGGTGTTTCTTTTTTGATGATATATTATCTTCATCAATTTCAGGTATGGACCTCGTAGAGGCCCCCAGAGGGGTTTGAAAGATTTAAATTACTCATAAGAGTAAAGAGAAAGTGTCTGATGCCTAAGTACCTCACCCACCACCGAGGGGACGCCCACTCGTGAACTAGCAGGTACTGCGTACACGAATGGGACGCCGAGTTCGCTTAGGAGCACCATACCCACGTTACCAATAAGTCTTTATCCCGTCCCAGGACCAAAGGGAGGGAGACTTATTGGAACGCAGTTGACCCTAGCAGTAAAAAACCACCCGCCGATTGATCCCAGTCGGGCCGGTCCGGGACCTCCCGTCTTGTCGAAGCAGGGGCCAAAGTGGTGTATTAAGGCTGGGCCCCTCAACCACCAGGATCCCCCTTTCCGAAATCCAAGGGTTGCGGCACACAGCTGCACACGCCGGATTCCAATGATGTAACCCTAGAACCAAGGTATGGGTGTTAGATCCCAGTGATGCTAATCTGGAAAACCAGCAGCATCACTGGGAGGTCCCCTCACCACGTACAGGTGCCCACGTCGAGGGGACTTATTCTAAGTAGTGCAATATCATGGCAACTCATTGAGAAGGTATTCACAATATAAGATATAACTAAAACGATGCAGTCTTTAGCTTTTTTAGAATTGCTGCATATTAATATGCTGCATTTGCACAAACTTGTACATTTTTAAATTTGATTATTCGATTTTTTTATTTATTATTATTAAATTTTTAGTTTTAGAGAAAAATAGATGTGAAGGAATCTATATATCTATCACTTTTTGTGGCAGATAAGCTCAGAAAAGATCAATAATGTAGCCCTGCTGCTAATCAAAGATTATGCACTCTTATTTACTGTTAAGTGCTGCAAAATATTTAAGAAATAAAGGATATTCTAAGTAATTTAATGATAATGTCTTTTTTCAATTTATGTACATACTTTGGTAGTTTTTGATACATTTGGCATACTTCACCTTTTGAGTTTTTACAACAACTTGTTAGCGTATGTTCTTAAATATTTTTGTAACAATTTAAAAATAAATATTTATTTCTGTTTTTCCTTCCCTGAGATAATGATGAATGGCAACAGAAAAGGGCATCCTATCCATGAAAAATTTCATTACAATAGTGAAACAGACAGGAGTAAATGTACTTACTTGTTTGGTTTTTAGGAACATTAGCAACTAAGGCCATATTGTTCCAGGATATGCGGTGGTTATTCCCTGACCTTCCGCATCCTCCGTATTAGGTGGTCACGGACTCGAACCCCAGTCTAACCAAGAAGAGTGTGCTACGCACTGCTGCTCCTTCCCACCTGGCTACGGAGGTGGCAGTAAATGTACTGTTTACAAAATAGACATTTCTGAAAACTTACTGAGACATTTAAAAAGAAAGCAAAAATAGAGTCTCCACAGCTACCTACTATCACAAAATTTGTTACATCTAGTGTTAGAAAAATTGTATCGGTTGAAATATCTGCAGAAATAGTTAAAGATGCATGCGTGGAATTAGTGGCTGTAAATGGTACCATTTTCTCTGCTTGAAGACTTGGGGATTCTGAAAATTACTGGATCCAATTGTTATGGGACGTGGTAGTAAACTTCAGATAAACTGTCAATAAATATTCAAGATGAGATAATTAGACGAGCTAATCATTTGCGTAAAGAACTTACAGCTGTTTTCAAGATGTCAAAATATTCAAGATGTCAAAATATTCAAGATGAGATAATTAGACGAGCTAATCATTCACGTAAAGAACTTACAGCTGTTTTGAAGGGCAGATTAATTTGAAAATAGATACTGTAACTTGATTTGAGAGGTCAATTTTGGGAATAAATGTACAATTTTTTGATTGTGGCAAGATTGTTCTAAAAATACTTGCGATGCAAGAATTGAATGATTGGGCTACGAGCGGTAATTTATGCAAAATAGTTTCAAGTGTCTTGAAAGAATTCAAAATTAAATTAGAACAAGTGTATTCTTTAACAAAGGACAATGGGGCTAATATGATAAGGTCATTCAAATTACTTGCTCAGGAACAATCTGGAAAAATCGATATGGAAGATAATATGATACTGAAGATATCGAAGAATCTGAGGTTACAAACTCTAGTGATACAAAAGTATGTAAGTAAAATTTCCATGATCTACATGTTCAGGGTATTATGGTATCTATTTGTTGTGCTGCACATTCTCTGCAGTTGGCTGTTAAAGATGTTCTGAAACGTGATGAATTGAAACTTCCCTTTGCTAAAGCAATAACAGTGGTGTAAAAGCTGCGAACCCCGTCTATCCTTATACACAATTAAAAGAGAAAAGTGTAGGAAACTAATACTAGACTGCAAAACCAGACGGAATTCCACTGTTAATATGTTATGTCTTGTGCAGCTAACACAATTTTATATCAATTTATCTGTGTCCATAAAGGAATTGCATTTATTAGCCAGCAAGTGGCAAAAGATTGAAAATATTATAGAAGTTTTGGAATCCATTAGGGTAGCAGTCAGAGCAGCTTACGATGACTGATTTTTACTACACATGGATGAAATGTAAAATGGAAGTTTGAAAAATTGAAAATGAATTGTCATCTTTTTTGGTAAACTCTCTCAACGCTACGAGAAGTAAATTTGATGGAAAGTGAGACTTTTTTTAGCTTGTATGTATCTGGACCCCAGGTACCAAAATATTAATAGATAATATCAAAAACAGAAAGCTAAAGAACATTTATGTGACATTTATGATAGCTTGTGCCAGATGCAGTCTACAGAAAAAAATCCTGAAACAAAAAGTTCAGATGAAATTGCATATATTACTGTAACAGGTGAAACCATGGATGACATCGAAAAGCTGTTATTTGAAAAAGAAATAAAAAAGAGACAGATAGCGGAAACAAAGAAATTCAACTTAATGGCTCATATGAACAATTTTGATGGTATCGAAAGGGTACCTCCATAGTCGAGTGGTCAGGAGTGAGAGTGCAGTAGCACACACTCTTTGAGTAGACCGGGGTTCAAGCCCCTGACAGCTGAATACAGTCGATCTGCCAACCTGCACTGGACCAGCGTGGCAGATTATGGTCCATTTCCCTCAGCATCAATTGTTGAGGAGGCTTCCATCCTGCATTGGGTTGATAATTGCTGCACTTTACCTTTTTACCAACAAAAACAAGCATTTTAGGAAAGCAAAAGAGTTCAGTCACCCAGATGTTTATCAGCTAGCGAAAGTAATCTTCACAGTTCCTGCCACACAAGCAAGTGTAGAAAGGTACATTGACATTATTTGACAGTACTTTGGAATTTGGGGAGTGTAATGTGTACAGGAAGGACAGACAGGATTGGAAGGGAGGAGGGGTTATGCTATTAGTTAAGAAACACATTAAATCCAAGTAAGTGAAGCTAGTCAACATCGCTGGACAGTGCAGTGTCCAGTCAGTTTGGTGTGATATAAGCATTGAGAGATCAAAATTGAGAGAAGGAGTGTGTTATAGGCCTAATGACTCTGATGAGTATAATAAGAAACTGTACAGAGAAACAGTGGGCCACTAAATCAGAGAGTCTTATAATGTGAGATTTTAATTTCCCAGATATTGACTGGAATTTGTGGGTTGGTCACTCACACACTAGCAAGGCTTTTGTGGATTTATTGGATGATTGTTTTCTACATCAGCACGTTCGGGAAGCAACTAAAGGGTGTAATACTCTTGATCTGATTATCAGTAGTGATTCTTCATGCATTAAGAATCTGCAGATAAAGGAACCACTAGGTGGCAGTGATCAGAGTGTGCTGAAGTGGGATTTACTCAAAGAGGTAACTACCATCAGTGGTAAAGAGAAGGATTTTTGCTTTCGTAAAAGCGACTTCGATGGCCTGAGACGGTATTTAAATTCTATACAGTGGGACCAACTGATGATGTTACCAACAGCAAATTCAAAATGGGAAGCATTCAAAGAACTTATCTTGGAAGCTACTAGGCTTTACATACCATTTACTTTACATCTTTGGCAAGGGATGCAAAGAAAAACAGCAAAGAATTCTTTACTTATGTAAACTCTAGAAGGAAGGGGATGAATCAGATTGGTCCACTTGATATCGATGGTTCCATTGTTGATGATCCTGCTCAGGTAGCTAACAAACTAAACGAGTATTTTGCATCTACATTCACACATGAGGAGTTATTCGGCGAGGGGAATGCTAGAGGTGTATTCAACTCTGGCAGTAAGCTAGATAATCTTGTAATAACTGAGAGTAAAGTGGAGGAGAAATTGTTGAAGATAAACACAAGAAAGGCACCTGGGGTGGATTATGAGAGCTTCCTTGGACTCAGGGGAGGTACCCACAGACTGGAGATGTGCAAATGTCACCCCAATTCACAAAGGAGGATCAAAGGCTGACACAAGTAATTATAGACCTGTGAGTTTAACTTCTGTTCCAGGAAAATTAATGGAGGCACTAGTTAAAGAAGCACTGCAGGATCATTTAGACAAGACTTCAGTTATAGCTCAGACACAGCATGGTTTTGTTAAGGGGAAGTCTTGCCTGACCAATTTGATTGGATACTATGATGCAGTCACAAAGGAACTGGATGCAGGGAATAACTTTGATATTATATACTTGGATCTTAGAAAGGCTTTTGATACTGTTGCACATGGAAGACTGCTGAAAAAATTGGAGCAGTGTGGCATTGGAGGCAAACTGCTGCTATGGATAAAAGGAAGGTTGAGTGGGAGAAGACAGAGTGGTAATCAATGGACACTGCTCATCGTGGACTAATGTTATTAGTGGAGTCCCTCAGGGTTCAGTGTTGGGTCCATTGTTGTTTTCTGTATTTATAAATAATATTGATGATGGTATATCAAGCTTAATGTCCAAGTTTGCAGACGATACGAAGGTTGGCAGGGTTGTTAAGGACACTAATGACAGTACGCTGCTGCAACAGGATCTAGAAAAGTTGAGCAGATTGGGCTGAGAGGTGGCAAATGAAGTTTAACATTGACAAATGTAAAGTACTACATATGGGAAGCAGTAACCCCAGAGTGATGTATCAAAACTGTGGTACTACACTGATAGTGGTACAGAACGAAAAGGATATGGGGGTAATTGTGCAGGCATATATGAAGTTTTCTGACAGTGCAGACGGGCTGCAAGAGTAGCTCATGTTTTCTTGTCAATGATATACAGGAATGTTTTTAGCAGGGATAAGAAAGTGATTATTCCCTTGTATAAGGCAATGGTCAGGCCACACCTTGAATACTGTATACAGGTCTGGAGGCCTCATTTTAAGGATGTAGAGCTGGTGGAATGAGTACAGAGAATGGCAACAAGATTAGTGAATGGAACAAAGGGTTGCTCTTACGAAGAAAGGCTTAAGTTTTGCAAATTACAGTGTTTGGAGACTAGGCACCTGCGAGGTTATCTGATTGATGTGTATAAAGCCTTGAATGGTTTGAGCATGCTCAATGCTAATGGGACTCTTCCTCTTGCTCAGAATAATCACCTGAGAGGAAATAAATTCAAATTGTGGAAAGACAGATGTAGGATAGATGTGCGGAAGTTTGCCTTTAGCCAGTCGGTAGTTGGTTGGTGGAACAGACTTCCATCCTTTGTTGTGGAAGTTGATAGCCTCAATAAATTTAAAGCTGAGCTGGACAGGTATTTGGAATGAACGGAGGTGTGAAATGGGAGCAGTTTTTTTTTTTTTTTGGGTGTTTTTTTTTTTTTTTTTAAAGCTTGCTTTCTTGCATCATATGCCTCTACTAATGCTAATGCTAATTAAATATCATTTTGAGTGATAAGAAGAGTTGTTTAGGCTCAAAAGCAATTTTAAAATTAAATGGCTCATTTAAACAAGTGATGTTCTATCGGTAACATTTATATTGAAACAGGAGTTTACCTGAATTTTTATCTAAAAAGTATGCCAATAAACAACGAAGCACTGCCTGATGGCCCACAACCAATACATTTTCCTGTCTTTCAAGTTCCTAAACAAATAATTGACAATTATTAATTACACCTGTTACCCTGTATAGATAAATTGAAATAGCATTAATATATAAGGCAGGACTAATAATAAAAAGTAGTTAATATACAATGTGTTACATTTAAAGTGCATTTCATTTCTTAAATTAATTATTTTTTTCTTTTTCTGTTATTAATGAAAATGAAAATAAATATCATATTTCCCACCAAAAAAAATCTATCTCAAAAAATTACCCTGCATTTTATAAGGTGATGGTCATGGCTATCACAAGCAAACATTTGTTATGTCTGATATTGACAATGATTTTAGAGTTTTTATCAATATACCAATAATTTTATAAGACCCTTGCTAAAATGTTAAAAGCACACAAAAAAATTACCGGTAAACTTAACCTTTGGGAGAAGGGGGGGGGAGGGAAACACCCTTGCTGGATCTTTTCAAGTACTGTAATGATTATTTTATGGTGCAGCTGCAATGAATGTTTTCATAGTTTAGCCGCAGCCACAGTGCACGCATACACTTATTAAATTTTCTAGATTACCAGCACCCTATTATGATGGTATCAACTAAGAAAAGGCTTGCTTACACAATTCAGCTACAAATCACAAGTCATCAGTTATGTACACCGAAAGGACAGAATTCATGGGATACCTGGTTCCTGCGCAACGTGACACTGTCACCCCTTTCGCTAGTGGACGAACATATCGCCTGGTAGGTTGTTGTTATTTGGTTTTTAGGAGCATTAGCAACTAAGGCCATATTGCTCCGGGGATATGCGGTGGTCATTTCTGACCTTTCCGCATCCTCCATATTTGGTGATCACGGGCTCAAACCCCGGTCTGATCAAGAAGCGTGTGCTACGCACTACTGCTCCTGGCTATGGAGGCGCCGCCTGGTAGGTACATTTATTTGGTTTTTAGGAGCATTAGCAACTAAGGCCATATTGCTCCGGGGATATGCGGTGGTCATTTCTGACCTTTCCGCATCCTCCGTATTTGGTGATCACGGGCTCAAACCTCGGTCTGATCAAGAAGCGTGTGCTACGCACTACTGCTCCTGCACACCTGGCTATGGAGGCACCGCCTGGTAGGTACATAAATACATTGCATCGCTGCATTCACATAGATGGTAATTCGATGTCAGTATGGATAAATGTCATGAGTTAACAGACTTTGAAAGAGGGATGATAGTGAGTACCCGACGATGCATGGGTCACTCTATCGCAGAGGTGGTACAGAAATTGCACTATCCCGTTCCACAGTATCAAGAGTGTATTGGGAATACGCCATTTCCCGAATAACATCTCATCAAGGAGAGTGCTTCGAATGGAGAAAGGTGGTGGATGAACGTGGCCGTTGACATCTGTCTTACATTGTTTCAGCCAATCGGAGAGTGACAGTGCCACAAATCACTGCTGAGTTCAACGAGGGAGATGCCAGAAACTTCTCCACCAAGACCAATCATGTCATCATTAGCCGCAATATGGGAGCTAATGGGAGTCGCCGACCCACCAGTCCCATTTCTAACAACACAACACAGGACTCTACATCTCAACTAGGCGAAACAACATCAGCACTGGAACTTGGATGATTGGAGATGGGTCTCCTGATCTGATGAATCTTGTTTCCTATTATTTCAAGCTGATGGGAGGCTACACATCTGACAGAAACTGCACAAAGCTATGCACCCATCATGTCAACAAGGAACTGTTCAGGCAGGTCGGTAATGGTCTGGGGTGTGTTAAATTGGCACATGTTGGGATCTCTGGTATGTCTAGACCAGCATTTCCCCAACCAAGGTCCACATGAACCCCCAGGGGGGTCCACAAGGGAAAAAAAAAATTGTATTTCGGGGGTCCATAATATGAGCTAAGGGGTTCATGATAAAATATTAGAAATAAAATAATTTGTTAAATAAAAATAATAAAATAAACTAATGTCATAGAAAAGTCCAGAAATTTGCAGTTAGAAGATACTCGTATTTTCTGAAACCTTCTTTAGTTGATGCAAAAAAATTTTTTTTCCATTGAACATTCTCGAAGAAGAAAACATTATTTAAGCACCGACTAATCTAGAAGGAGTCAGTCAGTCAGAGGCAGTCATTTCATTCTATAGTGCGTAATCGGCATCGTTGTGGTGAAATCTATTGTTTGTGTTACTGAACGTTATTGTTCTAGTGAACTATATTTCCATTAGTACCTTCAAGCATTTCCACCATTAAATATTTGAGGTTAATACTATTATTATTGTTTTCACATTACCCATGGCTCATGCAAAGAAGAAAACAAGACAATAGTTGACTGAATATCTGTCGTATGGTTTTATTGAATCACCAGAGAATATCACAAAACCAATGTGTCTTGTATGTATGACTGTGCTGTCTAATGATAGCACGAAGCCAAGTAAGCTTCGTCACCACTTGGAGACAAGGCACAGCGAAAAGAAAAATAAATCAGTGGAGTATTTCCGAAAACTAAGAGACAATTTTCAAGGAAGAAACAAATTGGATCAGATTTTTAGTGAACAAGCAAGCAATAAAGATAGCGGTTTATTAGCATCACATGAAATCAGCAAAATAATAGCAAAATCTGGAAATCCACATAGCATTGGTGAAACTGTCATCTTGCCTTCGACATCAGTTGTAATTTCAATAATGTTAAACAAAAATGCACGTGAAATTACCGATAACTTTCCTTTGAGCAATAACACAATATCCAGACGCTTTGATGAAATGTCTGAAGATGTAGAAAATCAACTTATTGCTCAATTACGAGTGAAACAGTTTGCAATGCAACTCGATGAATCAACTTTGATGGGCAATGAAGCACTTTTATTGGCATATGTAAGATGTATGGATGATAATCAACTCAGAGAGGAAATGCTTTTTTTGCAATATTCCTCAAAACAGATACTAAAACAATATTTAAGGAAGTCCAGTCTTATTTTAGAGAAAAAAATATTCCACTCGAAAATTTAATGGCTTGTGCTGCTGATGGCACTCGCTCTATGGTCGGTAGGTACAGAGGGTTTATCACTCATTTAAAAAATGCATTGCCAAAAGTATTTTGCATACATTGCGTGATTCACCACTAACATCTGGTGGCGAAGAGATTGAGTGGATGTCTTCATGAAGCCTTAACTCTTGTAATAAAAGCTGTCAACTTCATTAAGACTAATGCTCTTCAAGATCATCTCTTTTGTGATGAAAATGAAGGATTTGACAGTCTTGTACTGCATACAGAAATGCAATGGTTGTCTAAAGGCAATTGTCTTTGTCGCTTTGTCGTCCTTTGGGACAGTATTGTATCATTTCTAAACGAAAAGGAGATTGGAAAACAGTTGGTTGCCATGAAAACAGACATATTTTACCTCTCAGATGTGTTTGAAAAACCGAATTCTCTTAATAAGCTGCAGCAAGGACATAATTGTGATTTAATATCAGCAAAGAAGCCATTAATGCATTCCTAGGAAAACTCAAATTGTACAGTCTTAATATCTCATGCCGTGCGTTTGACCAGTTTCCAAACCTTGCTTCAGTTAGCAATGATTTGAAAGATGATGATTGTATTGTGTATGTTGATCATTAAAAAAAAAATTATGAAGACATGCAAGTTCGGTTCAAGGACCTACTAGAACTGAACATCCCAGATTGGGTGCTGATTCCATTTGAGGTAAATGTTGCTGATGTTGAAATTGATTTACAAGAGGAACTTGTTGAATTGCGGTCTGATGAGACAGTCCGAAGTCTATTCTAAAAAGGAAAGCATGGTGTATGGAAGAATAGTGACATTGCATGTAAATATCCACTTTTATGGGAGAAAGCTAAAATGTATGTCACTGTTTTCCCATCATCTTATCTTGTGGAATCTGGCTTTAGTTGTGTAACACAGTTGTTAACAAAAAATCGTAATCGACTTGATATAGTAAAAAGAGGTGATCTTCGTCTCACTCTCGCAAAATTGGAGCCAGATATTAAAATGCTAATATCAAAACATCAGCCACAAGGATCTCATTAGTAGGGCCTATTTAATGGGATCCTATTTAATATCCTTAGGAATAAATTTATATATGCTGTTTGAAATAGTATTTTTTTTTACTAATTCTGTCATTACAAGTAAAAATATGTTTCAGTTTTATCAATTAAAATTTTCAAAATTTGTAATTTACATTTTTTATATTATATTGGAATTGTTTAATTATTAGCTTTTACTAACCTACAAATATTTTATTTAGAACCTAAACAAAATATTTATTTGTAGGTTAGTAAAAGTAAGGTTACCGTCTTCTGTACTCATAAAAAGAGGACATTTACATGTTTTGGGGCGAATAAAAGAGGACAAAAAGTTCATCTTGGATTAAAAAAGAGGACAGAAAAGAGGACAAATATATTATGCAAATAATAAAATAAAGACAATGTACACCACATTTACTGATGTTTAGGATTAGTACATTCATATTTGTCTTGAGAAATTATTTCTTTCAATAGCTCTGGACTGCCTCTCAAATATGTGTAAAAATCAATGCATGACATATGTTTGAAATTCTACTGCAAAAACAAAATACCTTTTACAGAATTGACATTTAACCTATTCCTTTCTTTTGTCCACTGACTTTGCATTAGAGAGAATACTCTCTCTACATTTGCACTGTGAGGAGGAATGGCAAAGAAAAACTGGTCAATTTTCAACAATTCTGAATGGAATTCAATATTTTTTGAATTACTAAAATATTTGGCCCACTTTCCATGTATAAGCATGTTTTTAAAGTCTTTATTACTCATTTGACCGTCAAAAAATTTCTTCAAATTGTTAAATTGGTCAAAACACTTAACATCATCAATTGTTACCCCTTTGTCAATCAAGTAGGAAAGAGAACATTCTATATCGTTCCAGCTTGGTACTGCATCCATTTTCATCCACATAAAACAGGAAATGGATTCCATATGGTGAAGCCACTTATCTAAATATTCCATGCAATTTCTATACAGATTTTTTGTATAGACATTCAAGTAAAAGTCCTTCATCATGTTTTTTGTATAGCATTTCCTTTACTCTTAATGGCATGAAGTTGTGATCCATCCGTTTGGAGATAATTTCTTTCACTGAGACTAAGACATCTGGCACTTCTGCAGCTGAGTTACTTTCCCTTTCAATTCGTTGTATATGTGTGTATGGTATACACTCAAAAGTGATTACATGAACCAAAGATGAATCTGACTAAATCCATTTTCAAAGAACCTTTTAATCACAATGGTTTTTCTTGGGACAGAAAATAAGCCTGTAAAGCTGGAAACATATCTATGAGCCTTGTGATGCTTGGAAATAATGAAAGCCATCTCGTCTTGCTGTGAGAAAGGAGCTGTCTATATTCAATCTCAACAAACTCACAGTATTCCTTAAGCTCTTCAGTCCAGACTGTATAATTATGAAAATACTGGTAAATTTTAAAAAAAATGTTCTCTACATCAACTTCGCAAAGTTCTGCGGCAGTCTGAAGATAACTGTTCAAAATATGTGCAGGGCAGCCCACTCCAATGCAACAATTTCTTTAATTTTGCAAAGACATTATTCCCTTCTTCATTTCGTCTCAGTTCTCTAAACTTTGTATTGCAATTGTTCCCAGTGAATGCAATACATTTTTCACACAAACCATTTTTTTCAAGAGTTTCTTTAACATATGTAGAAATGGTACCTGCAGTCTCGTTAGGCATCTTCTGTAATTCAATTAATTTTGTTTGTAACCCTCCTTCATTTATATCAAAATACTGAATAATTAATGGGAAGATTTTTTCAGAACCATGATTACTTCCATCAGTTGAGACCCCACAGTATGCAATTTTATTTTCTTTTAAAGTTTTTACAGTAACATTAAAAGAATGATTTGCAAGTACAAAGTTTACAATGGCTTCTGTCTTGGTTCTAGCGTAGGAAAATCTTTTTGCTATCTCAGAATCAAAAAATACATATTTTAACATAACAGTTGTGTAATTCATTGATTTGTAACTACTATAACGTTTAACAGTGTGAAAAGCAAAGGTACCCCTGCAGCAACCAGATCATATTCTATTTTACCGACAGCTTTGACAAAAAAATCTGCAACCTTTCCAGAAGAGACCTCACCTTAAACTGCTTTCTTGTGCTTCTCAGTTTCAATGTGATGGTTCAAATCACCAACCCCTTTATTGGCTACTGAAACATATGTCTCCATTCTGCAAACTTTAACATTCAGCTTCCCATTCCTCTAGGCCAGAGAAACAAAACATGGAAATTTTTTTCATCTCTTCTGTAAACATGCACTTTCCTTTTAGGCATTTTAGGGTCTTTATAATATTAATAATTGAAATAATAAATATTTTTTACTGTAAGTAAATTTTAATTTTAATGTAATTTTATTGTAGGTAAATTATGCATTACATTCACAACTAAACTGACCTAATTGCAGAAAAGTACCTACAGGTATAAAGATGGATAATAAATATTTTTGTAATTAAAGTGAAAAACAGTATTTTAAAAAAAGGTAAACTTTGGTATTAAATAAACTAGTGTCTGCCTCTTGATTGGATGTTGATAAGTATACCAAATTTAGTCGACAGTATGCAACTTTCGATCAATTTGGTGTGCACACAGCTCAAATCCATGTTTTCAATTTCTAGAGAAAACAGTCCCTCTAACTGTCAATATTTATTTCACATGCTGGAATTCCTGTAATTTATATATCTTTTTCTAGCACACCATCTGATCTTCACGCGTTATCTGCTCTCTAAACCAAAATATTGTATTGCTAGACTATATAAAATTTATATGTGTGTAAATTCTGAAGCAGGCGTGTGGTGGTAACAATCTCAATGCACTAAACTGAGCGTCGTTGGGGTCTTCCGACTAATTGTCAACACGGAAATTCGAATTGAAGAATCGTCTCCTATTCCGAAAAAGATTCTGTATAACGTAACTCGGTAGTTTTCGTCGAGCTTGCATAAAAAAATGGCGTATAATATAAAAATCCGGACATTTAGACAAATTTATAAAAATCCACCCGGACAAAAATTTTAGACAAAAAATCCGGACAAATCTGGTTAAAAGAGGAATGATGGTAACCCTAGTAAAAGCTAATAATTAAACAATTCCAATATAATATAAAAAATGTAAATTACAAATTTTGAAAATTTTAATTGATAAAGCTGAAACATATTTTTACTTGTAATGACAGAATTAGTAAAAAAAAAAATTAGAAAAAAAAAAAAATACTATTTCAAACAACATATATAAATTTATTCCTAAGGCTCCCATTAAATAGGCCCTACTAATGAGATCCTTGTGGATGATGTTTTGATATTAGCATTTTAATATCTGGCTCCAATTTTGCGAGAGTCAGACAAAGATCACCTCTTTTTACTATATCAAGTCGATTACGATTTTTTGTTAACAACTGTGTTACACGACTAAAGCCAGATTCCACAAGATAAGATGATGGGAAAACAGTGACATACATTTTAGCTTTCTCCCATAAAAGTGGATATTTACATGCAATGTCACTATTCTTCCATACACCATGCTTTCCTTTTTAGAATAGACTTCGGACTGTCTCATCAGACCCCAATTCAACAAGTTCCTCTTGTAAATCAATTTCAACATCAGCAACATTTACCTCAAATGGAATCAGCACCCAATCTGGGATGTTCAGTTCTAGTAGGTCCTTGAACCGAACTTGCATGTCTTCATAATTTTTTTTTTTTAATGATCAAACATACACAATACAATCATCATCTTTCAAATCATTGCTAACTGAAGCAAGGTTTGGAAACTGGTCAAACACACGGCATGAGATATTAAGACTGTACAATTTGAGTTTTCCTAGGAATGCATTAATGGCTTCTTTGCTAGATATTAAATCACAATTATGTCCTTGCTGCAGCTTATTAAGAGAATTCAGTTTTTCAAACACATCTGAGAGGTAAAATATGTCTGTTTTCATGGCAACCAACTGTTTTCCAATCTCCTTTTCGTTTAGAAATGATACAATACTGTCCCAAAGGACGACAAAGCGACAAAGACAATTGCCTTTAGACAACCATCGCACCTCTGTATGCAGTACAAGACGGTCAAATCCTTCTTCATTTTCATCACAAAATTTGCGAAAGAGACAATCTTGAAGAGCATTAGCCTTAATGAGGTTGACAGCTTTTATTACAAGAGTTAAGGCTTCATGAAGGCTTTTATTACAAGAGTTAAGGCTTCACTCTTCGCCACCAAATGTTGGCGGTGAATCACACAATGTATGCAAAATACTTTGGCAATGCATTTTTTAAATGAGTGATAAACCCTCTGTACCTACCAACCATGGAAGGAGCGCCATCAGTAGCACAAGCCGTTAAATTTTTGAGTGGAATATTTTTTCTCTTAAATAGACTGGACTTCCTTAAATATTTCACCTTTCGAATCTGTTTTGAGGAATCTTGCAAAAAGCATTTCCTCTCCGAGTTGATTATCATCCATACATCTTACATATGCCAATAAAAGTGCTTCATTGCCCATCAAAGTTGATTCATCGAGTTGCATTGCAAACTGTTTCACTCGTAATTGAGCAATAAGTTGATTTTCTACATCTTCAGACATTTCATCAAAGCGTCTGGATATTGTGTTATTGCTCAAAGGAAAGTTATCGGTAATTTCATGTTCATTTTTGTTTAACATGGTTGAAATTACAACTGATATCAAAGGCAAGATGACAGTTTCACCAATGCTATGTGGCTTTCCAGATTTTGCTATTATTTTGCTGATTTCATATGATGCTAATAAACTGCTATCTTTATTGCTTGCTTGCTTGTTCACTAAAAATCTGATCCAATTTGTTTCTTCCTTGAAAATTGTCTCGTAGTTTTCGGAAATACTCCACTGATTTATTTTTCTTTTCGCTGTGCCTTGTCTCCAAGTGGTGACGAAGCTTACTTGGCTTCGTGCTATCATTAGACAGCACAGTCATACATATAACTGTGCTATCATTAGACAGCACAGTCATACATATAAGACACATTGGTTTTGTGATATTCTCTGGTGATTCAATAAAACCATACGACAGATATTCAGTCAAATATTGTCTTGTTTTCTTCTTTGCATGAGCCATGGGTAATGTGAAAACAATAATAACATTATTAACCTCAAATATTTAATGTTGGAAATGCTTGTAGGTACTAATGGAAATATAGTTCACTAGAATAGTAAAGAATGGGCCTGGTGTACTGGGGTCCATGGTTGAGAGAAAAAATATAGATATGTATAATTATAACCCAGTTTAATGTAATAATAAAATATATAACAATAAGTAACAGGCAGTAGCTTTCAAGACTAACAAGTCTCTTTTTCAACTGAATTCAAATACAAATACAACAGATAAGTGCAATGAGCTGAGTGAGGCACGTTATTCATTTGCTATTGTTGTTGCACGGACGTGCGCTGTTTTACTCCACTGATCATCTAGCATTAAAACGGTTGTCTCTAGGATGGGGGGTGTAGACGTATGCCTTTGTGGCTTTGTCTCCAAGATCACCTTACGGAACATGACAGAGCAATCCGACTTGCCGAAACTGACCAGTCCGCAGTCGCAGAACATTTTTGGGCCACCAACCATGATCCTGATCCCAAACGTGACTTTGAAATAGTAGACCACTCACGAAACTTTCGCCACCACCTATGGCTAGAGTCACTTAACATATTAAACAATCCAAAGGCAATAAACCGCCACAAAGGCATACGTCTACACCCCATCCTAGAGACCAACTGCCACAAAGGCATACGTAAGGGAAAGGGGATAGTAATAAATACACCAGCTGCCATTGCAGATGAACTCAACAGTTATTTTGCATCGATATTTACAAATGAAAAGCCTTTTGTGGCAATGGGAAATTGTGGGAGCGAAGTTAAAAAATATGTAATTAATGATATTGAAATTTCGCAAGATTATTTAATGAAAAAACTTTTGAGCCTACAGACCAGTAAGGCTCCTGGAGTTGATGGAATATACCCTATAATCTTAAGAGAGGCGGCAAGCGAGTGCATTGAATCACTGAGGCTAATTATGCGAGCATCACTAGACAATGGGGAGATTCCCTTGGATTGGAAAAGTGCAAATGTATCTCCCATACATAAGGGTGGCTCTAAAAGTGAAGTTGGAAATTATCGACCTGTCAATCTGACTTCAGTAGTAGGGAAAATCATGGAGGCAATGATCAAGGGTGGAATTCAAGATCATTTGGATCAAATTGAAATTCTCAAGGATACTCAGCACGGTTTTGTAAAGGGAAAATCATGTTTAACAAATCTGGTTCGCTATTTCGAAAGGGTCACTCACGAGCTGGATTTAGGGAATAATTTCGACATTGTTTATTTAGATTTCAGCAAAGCTTTTGACTCAGTCCCACATGAGCGGTTGCTTTATAAGCTGGAACAGGTTGGAATCACTGGGAAAATCCTTAGATAGATAGAAGGATGGCTTCAGGGCAGGAGGCAGAGGGTTGTGATAAATAGCTATTCCTCAGATTGGGTTGATGTAAGAAGTGGGGTTCCCCAAGGATCAAGTATTAGGACCACTGTTGTTTTTAATTTTCATAAACGACATTGATGAAGGGATAGAGGGCGTGATGTCTAAATTTGCAGATGATGTTAAAATTGGTAGAGTAGTTAATGATCACTGTCCAGCTGAGCTTCTTCAGAGAGACCTAGATAGACTTCAGGAATGGTCAGAAAAATGGCAGCTGTGCTTTAATCCAACAAAGTGTAAGGTATAACACCTGGGAAACAGTAATCTCAAAAAAACTTATTCACTTGGTGGAGTTCAACTAAACCTAGTACTGGAGGAAAGGGACTTGGGTGTTACGATACGGTCAGGGGCTTAGAGGGGAACAGGTATCCTGTGTGTTATCAGACACTCAGCCTAAAACACTGATGGATCCAATATCTCTCTATTACAGAAGATTTAGGAGAAGTCCGGTTGGCCTGCCTCCCTAAAATCCACTCATGCACACCTTCTCGATGGTAAGCCCTGTTACGTCACTTAGGTGGCAACGAACGTGTAGAGTGGTTCTCTTCAAGACGCCTGGTCAGCGTGAAGAGGAAAAGACCAAACCCTCCAGCAATGAGAGCACAACAATACAAATGGCCCTCAGTCCCCAGCAGCTTTCACTCTCCCTCTTACGGCAGCGAGAGGATCAGAGTGGAAGCAGAGGGTGCTAAGAATCTCTGGGTACGACCAGTCTGCCATGCACGGAAATTGAACTTGGCCTGTTATAACATAAGATCACTCATCGGTGAAGACAGGATATTAGAGCTGGAAAAGGAATTAGAAGATGTGAATTGGAATATCATCGGTTTGGCTGAAACAAGAAGAAGAAATGAATCACTTATAAGTTTATCAAGTGGAAATCTGCTGTACACCAATGGAAACAGTGAAAGGAGTGAAGGTGGAGTTGGATTTCTGGTCCATAAAGATTTTAAAAACAACATTTTGGAATTCAAAAGAACATCACCAAGGGTGTCAAGACTAATACTCAAGATTTCTAAGAGGTACAAGCTAAAGATTATAATGATTTATGCACCAACATCGAGCCATGATGATGAAGAGGTTGAAGAAATGTACACTGAAATTGAGAGTCTTCTAGATGAGCAGAAAACCCACTACACTATTATTATGGGGGACTTCAATGCTAAGGTTGGAAAAAGGCAAAACAGTGCAGAAAGAGGAACTATAGGAAATTTTGGAATTGGTGAAAGAAATAAAAGAGGTGAAAGACTTGTGGAATTTGCAGAATCTCAAGGAATGTCAGTAATGAACACTTTTTTCAAGAAAAGGGTGAACAGAAAGTGGACATGGAAGAGTCCAAATGGATTAACAACTAATGAAATCGACTTCATCCTCACTAACAGAAGATATATTGTGAATGATGTTACCGTCCTGAATAAGGTAAATGTCGGAAGTGATCACAGAATGGTAAGATGTACACTTGATATAGATGTAGGAAAGGAAAGGAAAAAACTGACTCGAGTAAATAATACAAAGGTCTTTGAAATAACAGAGGAGGAGAAAAAGCAGTATGTACTGGAACTTAAGAACAAGTTTGAGCTTCTGCAGACTGCTCAGGACCAAGATATCGACGAGGAATATTACAACTTTCTGAAAGTGATAAAGCCCAAGAAACCTATAGGGAAACAGAAATCCAAAGAAGAAAAAATTAGTCAAGAAACACTTGTCATGATGAACCAAAGACGACAAATGAAGAGCAAGAAAAACACTGACAGGGAGAAAATTGAGTATACTGAGTTATGCAAAGCCATTAGAAAGAGACTCAGAGAGGACATAAGAAGGTTTAACACAAGAAAAGTAGAACAAGCATTAAGGGAAAACAAAGGATTTAAATCAGCAGCCATGAGCAGTAATACAGAAAGACAAATGATACTGAAACTGAAGTAGCGATGGTGTACTTATAAACAGCAGAGAAGGCATAATTCAAATAGCAGAAGACTACTATAGAGAATTATACAAGGAGCGAGGGAATGATACCAGCAGTGGGGGAAGATGGATTGCAAAGTAGCAACACATACGACATACCCGATATTCATCCTGATGAGGTAGAACATGCATTGAAGAAAATGAAGAATCGGAAAGCCCCGGGGGAAGATGAAGTTACTGTAGAGTTGTTAAAATTGGGAGGAACAGACATAACACAAAAACTGGCAAGGCTCTTCACAAAGTGCATTAGAAAAGGTGTGATGCCTAAGCAGTGGAATAATGCAATCATAGTTTTGCTGCATAAGAAAGGAGATAAATCAGAAATTGGAAATTATAGACCAATTAGCTTTTTTTTTCCCATATCTACAAGTTGTTCACAAGGGTCATTACTAACAGATTAGAAAGAATACTTGATGAGAATCAACCGAAAGAGCAAGCTGGCTTTAGGACAGGATTCTCAACTATGGATCACCTTCACGTAATATCACAGCTAATGGAGAAAGCAAATGAATATAAAACACCATTATGCCTGGCATTTGTGGATTATGAAAAGGCATTTGACTCCATACAGCATAAGGCAATGTTTCGGGCACTGGAAAGACAAGGCATAGATACTCCTTATATTATGATTTTGAAGAAAATATATGAGAGTGCTACATCCTTTATTAGACTAGACAAAGACAGTAGCAAATTTAAAATCGAGAAAGGAGTTCGACAAGGAGACACAATATCTCCGAAGCTGTTTACTGCTGCCCTTGAGGAAACTTTCAGAAGATTAGACTGGTCGCAGAAAGGAGTCAATGTGAACGGAGAGTACCTAAACCATTTACGATTTGCAGATGACATTGTGGTCATAAGCCACGATCCCAAAGAATTAGAGGAAAATCTTAATCAGTTATGCACAGTTAGTAAAGATTTTGGACTAAAGATGAATATGGCTAAAACAAAAGTAATGATGAACAAGTATGCCACGGAAAGGGAAATAATGATTGAAGGAGCAGTAATTGAAAAGGTGGAGTCATATACTTATCTGGGACAAGTTATTAGCTGTAATAATGATAAATGGCTGGAAGTCAAGAGAAGAATAAATTTTGGATGGATAGCATTCAGGAAATATAGTCACATACTGAAGAGCAATATCCCAGTTTGTCTGAAACGTAAAATAATGAATCAATGTATACTCCCCACCATGACTTATGGAAGTGAAACTTGGGCACTCACCAAAAGAATGGAAGAGAAGCTAAGAACTACACAGCGAAGAATGGAACGAATTATATTGGGAATCAGACTGTTAGATAAGAAGAGAAACACATGGATTAGGCAGCAAACTCAAGTAAAGGACATTCTTATCAAAACTAAAGAACTAAAATGGTCTTGGGCAGGACACATAGCTCGAAGACATGATGACAGATGGACTAAGAAAATAACAGAATGGTACCCAAGAGGAGCTAGAAGAAAACCTGGAAGACAAAGGCGGAGATGGATAGATGAAATTCATAAGTTTTCGAGTAGTAAATGGATGGCCTGTGCTCAAAACAGAAGGAACTGGAAAGTTGCTGGAGAGGCCTTCATCCTGCAGTGGATTGAAAATGGCTGATGATGATGATGATACGGTCAGACATGAAATTCTCTGGTTGCAAGGAAGGCCCATGGTGTCCTATTGATGATCTATCGAACTTTTGCAAGTAGAGATAGGGATGTGATAATCCCATTATATAAGGCTTATGTTAGACCACACTTGGAATACTGTGTTCAAGTATGGAGACCGCACCGAAAGAAAGACATCGAGCTTCTTGAAAGGGCGCAAAGAAGGGTAACTCGCCTGGTGAGATCGGCTAAAGGGCGTCCTTATGCAGAAAGACTTCGAATATGTGGGTTGCAGAGTTTGGAAACTAGACACCTTAGAGGAGATTTGATTGAGGTGTTTAAGGCTCTGAGAGGCATCAGTAAAATGAATGAGGACAAAATTTTCAAGATTATAAATGATGCTAGAACTAGGGGACATAAATTCAAGTTACGGGGGGAAATGTTTAGATTGGACTGCAGGAAGTTTTATTTTAGCCAGCGAGTTATAAATTACTGGAATAAGTTGCCTTCATGGGTGGTAGAGGCCGACAGTTTGGGGAAATTCAAAGGTCATCTGGATAGTACTTTCGGGTAAGGGAAGCACATAGGATGATAGGTTTAATTTCCTTTTTTTTTTTTTTTTTTATTAATTATTATTATTTAGTTATTTATTTTATTTTATTTTTATTATTTTTTTTTTGTTTTTATCATTGTTTTGTTCAGATTTTTTTTTTTTTTTTTTTTTTGGCTGGTGCAGCATAAGCCATAGGCTTTCTTGCACCATGCGGATTCCCCTGTCTCTATTAATGGTATTGCTCACAGAGGAACAAATCTGCAAGCTCTCGAGCCATTTGCGGTCCCAAAATCTATGTGCCCAGTCGATGATAACAGCTTTGTCTGGAGAGATTTGATGGTGCTCCTCCCAAAAATGTTCTGCCACAGCAGACTTTAAATAATCCACGGTCTTATCGTCTGGGGGAGCATATGAACGCGATAAAGACTGCGGATTATGGGAAGTCTGCTGTGGCAGAACATTTTTCAGAGTGGGGAAAAGATAGAAATATTTGGACGATAGGGAAGGAGACAACAGAATGTCAATGGGGACAGGCCCTACCCGAGGAAAGAGGAGAGGCAAGGAGACAGAAGTCTGTCTCCTCCCTCTCCTTGCCTTGGGGGTGGGGATTTAAAGTGTACAAGGTGGATAACTAACCTGACTTGACTGTGCCAATGGCACAGTCTGTTATTTGGTTTTTAGGAGCATTAGCAACTAAGGCTAATTGCTCCGGGAAATGAGGTGGTCATTTCCCGGAGTGGTGGTGACGGGCTCGAATCCCGGTCTAATCAAGAAGCGTGTGCTATGCACTGCTGCTCCTTCCCACCTGGCTACATAGGCACCATGGCACAGTCAATTCAAGTTAGTTATCCAAAGATGGTATAGGAGGCAACACTTGACAACCTCAAGGTCCAGCGGCAGTACTCCAGCTAGTATCTGTAAAGCATGCATACTGGTTATCCAAAGGGACCTAGCTCTGCTCAGATAATCCTTGGCTCCTGATATTTCCTCATCCTTTTTGTCATGATGTTTAGTGATTGACTTGGGCATTGTTCCCTTGCGGTTGTCTGTTGTTGTCGTGTAGGAATGATCTTCTTGTGAAGAATTCAATTGCAAACTGTGACAAAGCTTCGTATTCCTCCTTGCTATCTAAAAGGTGGGGTTCTTGCCCTTTTGGTAAATATGCTATTGTGGTGATGAGTCTATTGTGTAAGTCGTAAATTGTGCATGAGGTGGCCCCAGGATTTCAGGCCACCACAGGCACAAGTGGGATCATCAACGATGCCGAGTAAGGTTAGCTTCTCATTTATTGGTCCGTGACTGGTGAGAAGGTAAGTAACGGAAAGTCCAGGGGAGAACCTGTTGATGCTAGGTAGGTACTTGCGTGTTACTTCTCCTTTGCTTGATGTTGACCACTTGTCCTGCCACAAGTGGGCGAGGGGGCCTCTTCTTCTCCAGGGTTTTGCATTTTGCCAGGTTAGTAATACCCATGATGGTCTCAGTTCTGCACACCTGACAACCTCAAGATCCAGAGACAGTGCTCCAGCTAGTATCTGTAAAGTGTGTGTACTGGTTGTGCAGTTTGCTCGGGTGATGGTTAGCAAGACTAATCTTTATATAGTTTCAAGGAGACATCTTCCCATAACTGTGGTAGCCTTTGAGTACCACACCCCAGCAGTGTAGGTGATCACTGGAAAGAAGACTGCCTTGTAGAACAGGGATAAAGTACACCTATTAAGTCCCCCAGTCCTGTTTTGAGACCCTGGCAAAAAGAGCGGTGTAGCTTTGGATTTTACCTTCGATATACTTTAGGTGTGGTTGGAAGTTGAGTTAGTTATCCAGAATTAGTTCTAGATATTTGAGTTCCTGTGAAAACTTTATTGTCCTGTTGTTGATTTCAATCTGTGGTGGTCTAGCTGCATTAAGGGTTTCCCCTAAGCAAGATGGAGTCTGTTATTGTTAATGAGATTTGTCCACTCTTCGAACTTGTTAAGGGCACTGTTTGCCAAGGTCTCAAAGTGAGCCCGAGAGTCCCCAGCCACTGTGACGATCAGGTCGTCCATGAAGGTTTGCGACGAGGCCTCCCCCAGGATGGTGAAGAGGAAGTCATCCAAGACGAGGTTCCAGAGGAAGGGACCCAGGACACAGCCCTGCAGGCAACCCTTGTAGACCTGTCTTGTTATACTTGGGTAGGGAACATTTGCTGTTATTCTTTGGAGAGAACTTTTCTTGATCTTGTAGAGGTTTGCAGGTAACTTGGTTTACCGAGCTTGCCAAGGATGCTCAGCCACCAAAGGGAGTCAAACTGCAATGAGCATCCATAGCGGAGCACCCCGGATTATATTCATATTGGTTGTCTGATACGAGATTGGCCTCAACTATAATGCTTCTGCAGATGGGCGAGTAGTAAATGCTCAAAGAGCTTGTTGAGTACTGATAGTGCTATCAGGTGGTAGGAGCTCGGTTGATCCGGGGGGGGGGGGGGTTTGAGCGGATTTTTTTCAGAATGAGTTTGGGTTGGCTCTTTTCCAGCCAACCCCAGCCGGGAAGATTCCAATCTGGAGGGAGGAGTTGAATAGTGCGAGTATGGGATCTGAAGTATACTCCACACCTTTTTTGACGATCTCTGGTCCAAAAGGTTCAGTCCTGGGCACTTCCTGTTCTTAATGTGTGCAGCTGCTGCATGGAGTTCCTCCAAGCTGAAGGATGGTTCCAGGTCTTGTGTGATGTAGTTATCGTTATTCCCACAAAGCCAGTACTGTTCCGAGCTGGCAGGGGTGACCAGTCCTTTTAGTACAGTATTCAGGATGTTTTCCATTGGCTGTTGCCACGTGGTGGCCGCCACTCCCTGTGCAGAGACTGTAGAAGTGATGGTATCACCTCTGGGGAGTTTGTTAGTGGCGGTTTTGTACACCACCACCACCACCACCACCCAGGGGTCAGTGTTTCCGGCTGTGGCGCACGAGGTGCTGCCATGATTGCCTTTATCTTGCCGTGATCTCAGCAGTATATAAATTCCTTACGTTTCTGCAGGTTTGCTTGAGGGCCTCCACCTCACGGGCATTGTATTCTCGCAGTCATTTTTTTTTTTTAGTTAGTTAGTTGTCGGCGCATCGGTTTCTGTGGCCATAATGCACCTCCCAAGGTTTTTCCAGTACTGTGATCCAAGCCCGAGGCGGGATTTGAACCCGCGACCTTTGGGTTGCCAGGCAGGCACTTTACCCACCCGGCTAGCCCGGTCGGCCTCGCAGTCATGACATTCCCCCTAAGTTCCAGGCACCACTATGGGACTACACCAGGGATGGGGT
Source organism: Mastigoproctus giganteus (assembly GCF_048544385.1). NCBI lineage: Eukaryota > Metazoa > Arthropoda > Arachnida > Uropygi > Thelyphonidae > Mastigoproctus > Mastigoproctus giganteus. The sequence goes on along the minus strand of NC_143587.1, from coordinate 151,537,897 downwards.
TCTTCGGTTTGATGGCCTGATTTGAGACATTATTATGTGGTTGGTTATCTGCCTTTGCAGACGGTATGGTTGGTCCGTAGGGAAGAGTCGGTATCAGGTATATCAGTACCCTTTTGAATGCATCCCAGCTTGCTATTCCCACGGCATATCTGTTTTCCGTTGTTCTATTATAGAAGACCCTGGCAAGGGATCTTGCCAGTTGTAATGATATAACCAGATGTGGTCCACGCATCATTCACCCTCCAGTCAGTCATGTTTGTTATTTGGTTTTTAGGGGCATTAGCAACTAAGGCCATATTGCTCCGGGGATATGAAGTGGTCATTCCCTGACCTTTCCGCATCCTCCGTATTTGGTGGGCATGGGCTCAAACCCCGGTCTAATCAAGTAACGTGTGCTACGCACTGCTGCTCCTGCCCACCTGGCTACGGAGGCGCCTTCCAGTTGGTTATATTTCATGCTACGTTCCGAGTGGCTATAGTGATGTCTATTGTTGAATCCCACATTGTGTTGCAGAATATTATTGTTATTTGGTTTTTAGGAGCATTAGCAACTAAGGCCATATTGCTCCGGGGATATGCGGTGATCATTCCCTGACCTTTCCGCATCCTCCGTATTTGATGGTCAGGGCTCGAACCTGGTCTAATCAAGAAGCGTGTGCTATGCACTGCTGCTCCTTCCCACCTGCTCCTTCCAACGAAGGCACCTTGCAGAATGTGGGAAGACTGGTTGGTTAAGAGTTGTCAAGATGCAGTTGGTTCTCCAATCATTGCCCATTTCTTGTTCCTCATCAGGGGTCCCAACAGTGCCACATCGGTGACCTACAGTTTGCATCAGTACCAATGATAATTTTTTAATTTGGCAGGGTGTTAAGTATGTCTTGCAGATATCTGGTTGCAGAGATTGTTTTCACCTGGATGGCAGTAAAGGGAGACCACGAAAAAGGGGTCCAGAATGCTTAGTATGTGGGTGCATACCGCCCATGTCATACAGTGTGTTGGAATTTTAGTAACTGCGATACTCGGATTCCTGACAATGATGGTGGCCCAGGGTGTATCCACATCCGTCTGGACAATTTTAAAAGTCAGGGTATAACCCTTGACCTGGTTGCTGAGGCGTAGGGTTCTTGAATGATTAACATATCCATGTTTGCCTCCTCAGCCTGGGTCCTAATCTGGTTGCCAGCAGCCCGGGCTCCCTGTGCATTTATTTGTAGGAATTTGTTAACCCTGCAATTAAACCGTTTTGGGCATGTTCCTTCTGATTTGGTAGGGACTCTTAGCTTTCATGTATGTGGGGCACTTGTTGTCCCAGATGGAGTGGTTGTGGTCCATTTTGTTTGCACAGAAAGGTTCACACAGAAAGGCTCAAAACTTTTGTTAGGGCAAGTGTTAAACTCATGCCCTTTCTCGACACAGTGGCCGCAAGCATGGGTGGTGTGCACAAACTTATAGCATTTGTAGCATTTTGGCAGGACAGCCACGTGTTCTCTGAATCTGTGGCTGCCCCAAATGATGTACACTCAGTTCTGGTTGGTGAGCACCTGCCAAGCAGGTGGAGAGAGTTTGATTATCCAGTTTATGTTACGCCCTACTCTAGACTCAGTTGAGTATTTTGGATGATTAGTTTTGCCACGCCTTGATCTGTATCTTCCAGGTTTCTACAGTACATTTCGTGCATTAGTTGGTCCAGTGCTAGATCTTTGTCGAGGTTGTAGCTAATGATTGATGGTCCCTTTTTCCTGAGTGTCAATGCTGTAAGACCAAGTGTGCAAATCTTCAGGTTGTTCATTATTTTCTGAGCCTCCTGACATGTCTCAGTCTCTATTACGATGCCAGTATTTCTGGGTTTTTTTATACATTTAATTTTTGTGGTTTTAAAATCCTCATTCAGTTTGTCATAACTTGGTTCTTAATTTGGTCACTTGTCTGAGTTTCAACTGGATTTGTTGGTTGCAGGACCATCAGATTGGGCTGCTGGAGTAAGGTTTTCTTCCTGGGTAGTGGTCCGTTTTTTACAGGGGTCTTAGCTTGTGTCACCCTCAGCACGTCAGCATAGGACGGGGTGTGCTGCTGCATTTGATTTGTTTCTCCCTCCATAAGAGCCTCCAGTTTCACTATGGCTCTCTTGTATTGTATATTGGTTTGTAATAGAACGGTTTTGTTTCATCCAAATAGAGATGATTTGTCTGCAGAGTCCAGTTGTTATCCTACTACTTGGATCTTTGATGTTTTTTAAGTCAGTTCTTTAAGATTAGCATTTTTTCCAGGATGGTTCCTTCCGTGAGGGAATGGTCCAGGGGATCGGTAATTTTTTCTAGTTTGGCATTCTCGCCCAGTTCAGTCTATGAGCAGTGGGTGTCCTGATAATCCTTAAGTTCCTGTTGGCTTTGCATCTCACTGTCAGATTTGGGCATTGTGAGTTTTTTGTTCTTACATTTAAGGGCCAGGGTGGGCCTTATATCACTGGGTACCTCTTATGATTCTATTGTTGTGGCCGACTGCGATGCAGGGGTCGGCATTTTGCAATATTCCAAAAAATATTAAAAAATATGGATAAGCAGGGTTATCGAAGCGTCTCCTGTGGCAAAATAGAGAAGGCACAAGGACAAGCAGAATGACGTCTGTCACAAGTCTGTGGCACAATTGGGGACTGAACAGTCTGTCAGCGAATTTTTGGGCTGATCCCCACACAGGTCAAGTGGGGGGAGCCCAAAGAAAAAACCCTAGAAACACGGAAATATGTTTCTCAGGAGTTTACGGGGCATTGATCACTATGGTAACACTAGTTTCCTACTCAGAATGATAGGGGTAAAAACATGCCTCTCCCATGTTAAGTCTATGGAGGAGGAGAGGGGTAGTTAAGACATATTATCCATGGAAAAGCACAGAAGGAAAAGCGAAGTAGTCACATTGGGGCACATTAAATTGCCCTAGGATAACATAGCTTCCCTTCCCAGTCAAGGAGTGAGAGATGTCCGTGAACAGCACTTAATACTGTTTGGCTGTTCTCTCTAATGCTTCAACAATGGCGCCAAGGTGAGCTGACCAATTGTCCGGAGTGCTAGATAACAACAAGAAAGTTCTCACTAAATATACCCTGATAAAACTTCAGAAATACAGAAATAACCCACTTCTGTTAAAATTAAAGTATCCTTATGTAGAGTGCTCTGGAGTGAGTTCCAAGGCTTGTACTGAAGAGAAATTTGGACAACAGGTGCAATAAAGAATGCGCTTGCCATTTATCGGGAAAAAAAATTAGTTACAAAATTTGTCACTGTACAGCACATAACTATCTTAGTTATGATTATGCAAATAACTTACATTATTTGCATAATCGTAAGTTATTGCCACAGCGCCGCTACTCATCTCTACTGTACTGTATAAAAGCAAAGCAAAATCATACAGTAGATGTTTGCCTGCACTACGGCAGCAATGCCAACAACATTGCAGGAAAAGGTGATATTAGTGAAGTTGTACTATCAGAACAGCAACAATGCAGCCGTGGCTATCAGAGAATTTCGGTGTCAGAAGCACACAAGGCATGGCCTATGACTGTGCTGTCCGCAAAATGATTATGAAATTTGAAGCGACAGGACATCTTGGTGTTCAACCAGATAGAGGTCGAAAACAAGTGGACTCCTTACATGTTGAAGATGTGGCTATTACGGCTGTCGTGGATTTATCAAGTCAATATCCACATGGTAGTGCAAGCGTGCCAGCTGCTTCTCGTGAAGTGGACATGCCGTATTCCACCGTAAGGCATCAGGTGTTCGGTACTATCATTACAAGATGCACATTCTACAGCACCTAAAGCATAGTGATGCAGATATTCGTTTCACATAGGCACTTTTTATGTTTTTTTTTTTTTTTGTTAGTTGTTGGCACATTGGCTTCTGTGGCCATAATGCACCTCCCAAAGTTTTGTATTTTCCTCTGATCCAAGCCCGAGGCGGGATTCGAAGCCGTGACCTTTGGGTTGCTTTAGCATTGGCATTAGTAGAGGCATTTGATGCAAGAAAGCAAGCTTATGCAGCATCAGCCAAAAAAAAAAAAAAAAAAAAACCCACTTCCACTTCACCCATCTGTTCGTTCAAAATACCTGTCCAGCTGAGCCTTAAACTTATTTAGGCTATCTACAAGGGATGGAAGTCTGTTCCACCAACCAACCACCCGCTGGCTAAAGGCAAATTTCCGCACGTCTATCCTACATCTGTCTTTCCTCAATTTGAATTTATGCCCTCTCAGGTGATTTTTCTGAGCTAGAGGAAGAATCCCATCAGCATTGAACATGCTCAAACCATTCAAGGCTTTATACACCTCTATCAGATCACCTCGCTGGTGCCTAGTCTCCAGACACTGTAATTTGCAAAACTTAAGCCTTTCTTCATAAGAGCACACCTTTGTTCCATTCACTAATCTTGTTGCCTTTCTCTGAACTCTTTCCAGCAGCTCTACATCCTTCTTGAAATTAGGCCTCCAGACCTGTATACAGTACTCTAGGTGTGGCCTGACCATTGCCTTATACAAGGGAATAATCACCTCCTTATCCCTGCTGGAAAAATTCCTGTATATCATTGACAATACTCCATGAGCTACTCTTGCAGCCCGTCTGCACTGCTCAGAGAACTTCATATCTGCCTGCACAACCACCCCCAAGTCCCTTTCATTCTCTACCACTGTCAGTTTAGTACCACAGAGTTGATACGTTGATCTGGGGTTGCTGTTTCACATGTGTAGTACTTTACATTTGTCAATGTTAAACCTCATTTGCCACCTCTCAGCCCATCTGCTCAACCTTTCCAGATCCTGTTGCAGCAGCATAGTGTCAGTAGTGTCCCTGACAACCCTGCCAACCTTTGTATCGTCTGCAAACTTGGACATTAAGCTTGATATACCATCATCAATATCATTTATAAATACAGAACACAATAATGGACCCAACACTGAGCCCTGAGGGATTCCACTAATAACATTAGTCCACAGCAGTGTCCATTGATTACCACTCTCTGTCTTCTCCCCCTCAACCACCCCTTTATCCATAGCAGCAATTTGCCTCCAATGTCACACTGCTCCAATTTGTGTAGCAGTCTTCCATGTGCAACAGTATCAAAAGCCTTTCTAAGATCCAAGTATATAATATCAAAGCTATTCCCTGCATCCAGTTCTTTTGTGACTGCATCATAGTATCCAATCAAATTGGTCAGGCAAGACTTCCCTTTAACAAAACCATGCTGTGTCCAAGCTATAGCTGAAGTCTTGTCTAAATGATCCTGCAGTGCTTCTTTAACTAGTGCCTCCATCAATTTTCCTGGAACAGAAGTTAAGCTCACAGGTCTATAATTACTTGTGTCAGCCTTTGATCCTCCTTTGTGAATTGGGGTCACATTTGCACATTTCCAGTCTTTGGGTACCTAACCTGAGTCCAAGGAAGCTCTCATAATTATGGCTAAGGGTTTGCTTACTTCCTTTGCTGCCTCCTTTAATATAACTGGATAGATCCCATCCACCCCGGGTGCCTTTCTTGTGTTTATCTTCAACAGTTTCTCCTCCACTTTACTCCCAGTTATATCAAGATTCTGTAGCTTACTGCTAGAGTTGAATACACCTCTGGCATTCCCCTCGCTGAATAACTCCTCATGTGTGAATGTCGATGCAAAATATTCATTTAGTTTGTTAGCTACCTGAGCAGGATCATCAACAGTTGGCCCATCAATATCAAGTGGACCAATCTGATTCATCCCCTTCCTTCTAGAGTTTACATAAGTAAAGAACTCTTTGCTGTTTTTCTTTGCATCCCTTGCCAAAGATTTCTCCTAATCTGCCTTCGCCTGCCTAACCTCCTTTGTAACTTGGTTGCATATCAACTTGTATCTATCATAGGCTTCTGTGTCATGTGTTAATTTGTAAGTATCCCATGCATTTTTCTTCTCTGCCATATGCCTCATTAGTTCATCTGACATCCATTTTGGCCTAAATCTTGAACAATATTTCTTAGTTGGTATGTAAAGCCTAGTAGCTTCCAAGATAAGTTCTTTGAATGCTTCCCATTTTGAATTTGCTGTTGGTAACATCATCAGTTGGTCCCACTGTATAGAATTTAAATACTGTCTCAGTCCATCGTAGTCGCCTTTACGGAAGCAATAACCCTTCCCTTTACCCCTAATGGTAGTTACCTCTTTGAGTAAATCCCACTTCAGCACACTGTGATCACTGCCACCAAGTGGTTCATTTATCTGCAGATTCTTAATGCATGAAGAATCACTGCTGATAATCAAATCAAGAGTATTACTCCCTCTAGTTGCCTCCCGAACATGCTGATGTAGAAAACAATCATCCAATAAATCCACAAAAGCCCTGCTAGTGTGTGAGTGACCAGCCCCCAAATTCCAGTCAATATCTGGGAAATTAAAATCTCCCATTATAAGACTCTCTGATTTACTGGCCCACTCTATTTCCCTGTACAGTTTCTTATTATACTCATCAGAGTCATTAGGCCTATAGCACACTCCTACTCTCAATTTTGATCTCCCAATGCTTATGTCACACCAAACTGACTCAACACTGCACTGTCCAGCGATGTCGACTGGCTTCACTTCCTTGGTTTTTATGTGTTTCTTAACTAATAGCATAACCCCTCCCCACTTTCTATCCTGTCTATCCTTTCTGTAGACGTTGTACTCTCCAAATTCCAGTTCTGCATCCCTTATATCTGTGTGATACCACGTCTCTGATATCCCAACAATATCTGCCTTTGATGTTTTGAGCAATACCTCAAATTCATCAAATTTATTTACTAAACTCCTAGCATTGGTGTATACGCAGGTATACCTGCACCTGTTTCTATTCTTAGCTACCCTAACATAACCCATGTGTTTACTTGTACCGCAATGGCTCCCAGCAGTCTCTGAAATATCATGCATCTTCTTTTTCAGGCTTCTGCTCATTCTAATAGAAGCAGTGCAAGAATCTCTTTCACCTCTGCCAGTGGCTACTGTCAATCTATTGGTCTTTGTCTCCCCCCAAGCTAGCAGTTTTTCGACCCACCTAACACTGCCTCGATAGCATCAGCAAATATTCTTGCATCCTTTCTATTTAAGTGTATCCCATCCCTGTAGAAGCAATCTCTCCTGTTAACAAGTACAGTCCAGGCTGAAAAAAATTCTACCCCTTGAGCCTTGCACAATCTTTCCAGGGCCGAATTGCAGACACTTTCAAATTCAACCCTAATTCTCGGCTTTTGTTCAACAGTGACCTGTACTTGTTAAGTAATTCTGCTGGTCTCCTACTCTTAATATTATTAGTGCTTGGCAGGCACTTGACCCACCTGGCTAGCCTGGTCGGCTTGTGTGATGTGATTTATTGTCTGGAGATGTTATATTTCATGTTCATTTCACTTTGACATTATAATTCATATGACTTTGAATCTGTAAATAATATGTATGTATTATATAGTGTATAGTGGATTTGCAGCTTCTAGCTAGTTGGGCTGCTTGTTAATAAAAATGTAAAAAAAAAAAAAAAAAATACTATCTTGGGAATTTCTCTTGCAAGTATGTGAATGCAGGACCATTCACTTCCAAAGCCTTCACAAAATTTTTCACATGCCCCAGTTTGATGTGGTTTGAAGCAAAACTTTATTTGGATCTACCACAGGTTCAAATGCTACATTCTTCATTCCAGGTGTTAATGATTTTTGTTGAGGCCAACTCCCCTTCTGGTGCATATCCTTGGCACGACTATACCACTTGCAGAGAAATCAGCAATACTTAGTGTAACCTTTTTTTTTTTGCAGTCCTAATGAAATCGCAAATACCTTTAAATCACAACATCTCTTCCAATCATACTTCTGACAGTGTACACTTAAGAGGATGTTCTCCATATTTGTGTATGTTTCTTTTTTGTTACGGTCACATTTCGTTTTATCTCTTCTAGGAAAATTGTTACGTCCGGGATCTGTACTCTCTTCTATGTCATCAGTTTGAACTGATGAAAATCCAGTCGCCATATCATCTTCTGCATGAAGATCAAGGACTGTTTCATTGTGTGTAGCTATATTTTCAGAGTCCATTCTATTTGAGTTTGTCTTTTGTAATTCAGTGGCTTGTTGCCTTCGTGATTTATTTGACATTTTATCACATGATTTTATTTTAGGTGGAACTGTGATAGGGGTATTACTTATTTTATCAACTAGAATGGGTTTGGTGGTAGGTTGAAGTGTTGATAGCACAGATCGTGCCCATTCTGCAATGGATGTATTGGGCGGAATTGATACCTCAGTTTGTGTCGAAACAGCTTGGCACTTTTGTGTAACAGAAGCATACGTGGTTTTTGGGATAGTTGATTTTATTTGCTTTCTTGCTTCTTGATATGTGACCTTAGGACTGCAAGTGGCTCGAGAGCCTACGAATTAGTTCTATTGGGAATAATATAAATAGAGACAGGGGTACACGCATTCATCCCCTCTTTGAGGCAGTAATCTTTGGAGGGGATGAACGTTTTTGCCTGGAACGCTCCCGAGCCGCTTCTGGTTCCAACGTGTGCGGGAACAGTACACGTTTACGTGAGATGCACCGTGAACCTGCTGGTATTTAATGAGGCACCGCAGAATAGAAGTGCACTGTGGAGGAAGACGGCAGAAGCCTTTGAAAGCTTCAGTTGTTTTAGCGCTTTTAATCTAGTATATTTTATTTGTACATTCACTGTAAACTACATTTGTTTTATTCTATCTTAATTCAGTATTTTATTAGCAGTAACATTTTATTTGTATAATCACATTTATTTTGTTTGATCTACTGTAAATTTATTGTAAATTTAAATATAAAGCTTTTTAAGATTTTGGTTTTCGTTTTTACTTCAATGGTTGGTGAGAAACGTTAAAAATCATAGCATGTGACCTTATTCTCAATCTTATACTTTTGTATTCTTTTTTAAATTTTCCAGAGGTCGCATGATTTTGAGTATGCTGGATGGTCATTCTTGCAATTTGGACATTACAGAGCCTTTTCAGTACACTCTGTTTGTGAACGGTTTTTTGACTGGCAGTTAGGACAAGTAGTTTCATCTCTGCATGTTGTCTGGGAGTAACCAAACTTTTGGCACTTGAAACATCTTAAAGGGATTGGAATGCATGGTCGGATACGGCAGTTTAGGTAGCCTGCTTTAACTGAGGTCAGCAAATTTGGTGTACTAAAAGTCAATATAATATTACGTGTGGGAACAAGTTTGTCATCCTTCCGTATCATAATTCTTCTTGCTTGAGTTACTTTCTGTTCTATGATTCCACGACTATCTCCCTCTTCGGTCACGTTCAACAAATCCCACTAACAGCAAAGAGTTCTTTACTTATGTAAACTCTAAAAGGAAGGGGATGAATCAGATCGGTCCACTTGATATCGATGGTTCAACTGTTGATGATCCTGGTCAGGTAGCTAACAAACTAAATGAATATTTTGCATTGACATTCACACATGAGGAGTTATTCAGGGAGGGGAATGCCAGAGGTGTATTCAAATCTGGCAGTAAGCTAGATAATCTTGTAATAATTGAGACTAAAGTGGAGGAGAAATTGTTGAAGATAAACACAAGAAAGGTACCTGGGATGGATGGAATCTATCCAATTACAGTAAACCTCCGCTATTCGCGAGGGTTATGTTCCTGAGAAATGCCGCGAATACCGAAAATGCGAATATTGAGTTATGGCTCCCATAGTAATAAAGGGGTTCCATTCCAAAGTATGAAATATATAAGAAAAACTAGTCTAAAATTTTGTCTATGTATGTATTATATGTACCTTCATAATATGACTATGTACATACACAGTACATAGTGAAATGCAAACATAAAGCATCTAAATGAAAATAAGAAACAATTTAATATTAAATGTAATATTTATTAGAAATTGCAAACAAATCTTTCAATCCAGCGCCTTTGCTATAGGTAAAAAACTTATCCTGCCAGTTGTATTATCAGTTTCGCTAAAGTGTTGATAAAGGTGTTTTGCCTTTTAACGAATGATGAGTGAAATTAATGGAATTTGATTTTGAGTTCGGTCTTCTATCCACAGATTTAAAGCCTTTTCCATTTTTTTAAATTTAACATCACGAGTTACAGAGCAAACTTTTCAAGCAATTAGCATCCGTTTTCACAGACACTATGGCAGATTTCTTCTTCCGATTTCTTGATTGATCGTACCGTTGACTCATTGATTTTTTAATGTTTTGCCACTGACGAGTCACTTTCACCATTAGAAATTTTGCCTAATAACTCAATTTTACCCGCTAATGTCATCACCTTTGATCTCTTCACAATTCCATTGTTATTCGTAGCCAAATTTTTGTAGCGGTTAGAAAAATTTGTCCACAATAAAGTCACTTTCTTTTAACCGTTAACACACTTGAAAAAGTCTATTTACACTAACACACTGCAAAACGGTAGATTTTCACTTTTGTAAGCATATCAATTTATAAATTTATTCAATTTATAAGCATATAAATTAAAAGCAAACGATAAAACCTTCCATGATAAGCGTGACATACTGAAAAAAAATAAGCGAGAAACATCCACGCTCGCAATTTTGTCACCCCTCTCCCCCCACCCACTGAGTGCTGTTTTGACTGGGAAACATGATTTTAGCCATGCCCTTGTCTTTTTATGGCGGAAAATGTTCACAACGATTTAAAATTTAAGGGCACAAAAGGTGATATAGTTGTACACGTTGGCACTAATGATATTAAGAGTAGGAGACCAGCGGAATTACTTAACAAGTACAGGTCACTGTTGAAAAAAAGCCGTGAAGTAGGGTTGAATTTGAAAGTGTCTGCAATTCTGCCCAGACACAATAGGAGGGAGTATATGATGAGAGCATTGTCGATTAATTCGGCCCTGGAAAGATTGTGCAAGGCTCAAGGGGTAGAATTTTTTTCAGCCTGGACTGTACTTGTTAACAGGAGAGATTGCTTCTACAGGGATGGGATACACTTAAATAGAAAGGGTGCAAGAATATTTGCTGATGCTATCGAGGCAGTGTTAGGTGGATCGGAAAACTGCTAGCTTGGGGGGAGACAAAGACAAATAGATTAACAGTAGCCACTGGCAGAGGTGAAAGAGATTCTTGCACTGCTTCTATTGGAATGAGCAGAAGCCTGAAAAACAATATGCAGGATATTTCAGAGACTGCTGGAAGTTATTGCGGTACAAGTAAACACATGGGTTGTGTTAGGGTAGCTAAGAATAGAAACAGGTGCATGTATACTTGCGTGTACACCAATGCTAGGAGTTTAGTAAATAAATTTGATGAATTTGAGGTTTTGCTCAAAACATCAAAGGCAGATATTGTTGCGATATCAGAGACATGGTGTCACACAGATATAAGGAATGCAGAACTGGAATTTGGGGAGTACAACGTCTACAGAAAGGATAGACAGGATAGGAAGGGAGGAGGGGTTATGCTATTAGTTAAAAAACACATAAAATCCAAGGAAGTGAAGCCAGTCGACATCGATGGACAGGGCAGTTTGGTGTGACATAAGCATGGGTAAATCAAAATTGAGAGTAGGAGTGTGCTATAGGCCTAATGACTCTGATGAGTATAATAAGATACTGTACAGGGAAATAGAATGGGCCAGTAAATCAGAGAGTCTTATAATGGGGGATTTTAATTTCCCAGATATTGACTGGAATTTCTGGGTTGGTCACTCACACACTAGCAAGGCTTTTGTGGATTTATTGGATGATTGTTTTCTACACCAGCATGTTCGGGAGGCAACTAGAGGGAGTAATACTCTTGATCTGATTATCAGTAGTGATTCTTCATGCATTAAGAATCTGCAGATAAAGGAACCACTAGGTGGCAGTGATCACAGTGTGCTGAAGTGGGATTTACTCAAGGAGGTAACTACCATCAGAGGTAAAGGGAAGGGTTTTTGCTTTCGTAAAGGCGACTATGATGGGCTGAGACAGTATTTAAATTCTATACAGTGGGACCAACTGATGATGTTACCAACAGCAAATTCAAAATGGGAAGCATTCAAGGAACTAATCTTGGAAGCTACCAGGCTTTACATACCAACCAAGAAATATTGTTCAAGGTTCAGGCCTAAATGGTTGTCAGATGAACTAATGAGACATATGGCAGAGAAGAAAAATGCATGGGATACATACAAATTAATGGGTGACATGGAAGCCTATGATAGATATAAGTTAGTCTGTAACCAAATCACAAAGGAGATTAGGCAGGCAAAGGCAGATTATGAGAAATCCTTGGCAAAGGATGCAAATAAAAACAGAAAAGAGTTCTTTACCTATTTAAACTCAAGAAGGAAAGGGATGAATCAGATTGGTCCACTGGATGTTGATGGTTCAACAGTTGAGGATCCTGCTCAGGTGGCTAACAATCTAAATGAGTATTTTGCATCTACATTCACACATGAGAAGTTATTCAGGAAGGGGAATGTCGTAGGTGAAGTAAATATTGGCAGTGAGCTAGATGATTTTCTAATAACTGAGAGGAAAGTGGAGGAGAAATTGTTGAGGATAAACATAAAAAAGGCACCCGGGGTGGATGGGATCTATCCAGTTATATTAAATGAGGCAGCAAAGGAAGTAAGCAAACCCCTGGCCATAATTATGAGAGCTTCTTTGGACTCAGGGGAGGTACCCATAGACTGGAGATGTGCAAATGTAACCCCAATTCACAAAGGAGGATCAAAGGCTGACACAAGTAATTATAGACCTGTTAGTTTAACTTCGGTTCCAGGAAAATTAATGGAGGCACTGGTTAAAGAAGCACTGCAGGATCATCTGGACAAGAATTCAGTTATAGCTCAGACACAGCATGGTTTTGTTAAGGGCAGGTCTTGTCTGACCAATCTGATTGGATACTATGATGTAGTCACAAAAGAAATGGATGCAGGGAATAACTTTGATATTATATATTTGGATCTTAGAAAGGCTTTTGATACTGTTGCGCATGGAAGACTGCTGTACAAATTGGAGCAGTGTGGCATTGGAGGCAAATTGCTGCTATGGATAAAGGGGTGGTTGAGTGGCAGAAGACAGAGAGTGGTAATCAATGGACACTGCTCAACGTGGACTAATGTTATTAGTGGAGTTCCTCAGGGTTCAGTGTTGGGTCCATTGTTGTTTTCTGTATTTATAAATGATATAGATGATGGTATATCAAGCTTAATGTCTAAGTTTGCAGACGATACAAAGGTTGGCAGGGTTGTTAAGGACACTACTGATGCTATGCTGCTGCAACAGGATCTGGAAAGGTCGAGCAGATGGGCTGAGAGGTGGCAAATGAAGTTTAACATTAACAAATGTAAAATACTACATATGGGAAACAGTAACCCCAGATCAACGTATCAACTCTGTGGTACTACGCTGACAGAATGAAAGGGACTTGGAGGTGGTTGTGCAGGCAGATATGAAGTTCTCTGAGCAGTGCAGACGAGCTGCGAGAGTAGCTCATGGTGTCTTGTCAATGATATACAGGAATTTTTCTAGGAGGGATAGGGATGTGATTATTCCCTTGTATAAGGCATTGGTCAGGCCACACCTTGAGTACTGTATACAGGTCTGGAGGCCTCATTTCAAGAAAAATGTAGAGCTACTGGAACGAGTACAGAGAAGGGCAACAAGATTAGTGAATGGAACAAAGGGTTGTTCTTACGAAGAAAGGCTTAAGTTTTGCAAATTACAGAGTCTGGAGACTAGGCATCGGCGAGGTGATCTGATAGAGGTGTATAAGGCTTTGAATGGATTAAGCATGCTCAATGCCGATGGGATTGCTCAGAATAATCACCTGAGAGGGCATAAATTAAAATTGAGGAAGGACGGATGTCGGATAGATGTGCGGAAATTTGCCTTTAGCCAGTGGGCAGTTGGTTTGTGGAATAGACTTCCATCACTTGTTGAAGTTGATAGCCTAAACAAATTTAAGGCTCAGCTGGACAGGTATTTCGAACGAACGGAGGGGTGAAATGGGAGTAGTGGTTGTGCTTTTTTTTTTTTTTTTTTTTTTTTTGGCTGATGCTAAATAAGCTTGCTTTCTTGCATCATAATGCCTCTACTAATGCTAATGCTAAATTTAAAATTTTTTTAGATTTCATTTTATATTAAATCAGCGACCGCAAATACATGAAACCGCAAATAGCGGAGTTTACTGTCTATTAAAGGAGGTGGCAAAGGAAGTAATCAAACCCTTAGCCATAATTATGAGAGCTTCACTGGACTCAGGGGAGGTACCCATGGACTGGAGATGTGCAAATGTGACCCCAATCCACAAAGGAGGAACAAGTAATTATAGGCCTGTTAGTTTAACTTCTGTTCCAGGAAAATTAATGGAGGCACTGGTTAAATAAGCACTGCAGGATCATCTAGACAAGACTTCAGTTATAGCTCGGACATAGCATGGTTTTGTTAAGGGAAAGTCTTGCCTGACCAATTTGATTGGATACTATGATGTGGTCACAAAAGAAATGGATGCAGGGAATAACTTTGATATCATATATTTGGATCTTAAAAAGGCTTTTGATACTGCTGCACAAATTGGAGCAGTGTGGCATTGGAGGAAAATTGCTATAGATAAAGGGATGGTTGAGTGGGAGAGGACAGATAGTGGCAATCAATGGACACTACTCTTCATGGACTAATGTTATTTGTGGAATCCCTCAGGGTTCAGTGTTGGGTCCCTCTTTGTTTTCTGTATTTATAAATGGTATTGCTGATGGTATATCAGGCTTAATGTCCAAGTTTTCAGACGATATGAAGGTTGGCAGGGTTGTTAATGACGCTAATGACAGTACACTGCTGCAACAGGATCTAGAAAGGTTGAGCAAATGGGCTGAGAGGCGGCAAATGAACTTTAACATTGACAAATGTAAAGTACTACATATGGGAAGCAGTAATCCCAGAGTAATGTTTAAACTCTGTGGTACCACACTGACAGTGGTAGAGAATGAAAAGGACTTGGGGGTAATTGTGCAGGCAGATATGAAGTTTTCTGAGCAGTGCAGACAGTCTGCAAGAGTAGTTCACTGTGTCTTGTCAATGATATACAGGAATTTTTCTAGCATGGATAAGGAGGTGATTATCTCCTTGTATAAGGGAATGGTCAGGCCACACCTTGAGTACTGTATACAGGTCTGGAGGCCTCATTTTAAGAAGGATGTAGAGCTGTTGGAATGAGTACAGAGAAGGGCAACAAGATTAGTGAAAGGAACAAAGGATTGCTCTTATGAAGAAAGGCTTAAGTTTTGCAAATTATAGTGTCTGGAGACTAGGCACCTGCGAGGTGATCTGATTGAGGTGTATAAAGCCTTGAATGGTTTGGGCATGCTCAATGCGGATGGGATTCCTCCTC
Source organism: Mastigoproctus giganteus (assembly GCF_048544385.1). Taxonomy (NCBI): domain Eukaryota; kingdom Metazoa; phylum Arthropoda; class Arachnida; order Uropygi; family Thelyphonidae; genus Mastigoproctus; species Mastigoproctus giganteus. The sequence goes on along the minus strand of NC_143587.1, from coordinate 151,522,533 downwards.
CTGCTCAGAATAAATGCCTGAGAGGGCATAGATTCAAATTGAGGAAAGACGGTTGTAGGATAGATGTGCGGAAGTTTGCCTTTAGCCAGCAGGTGGTTTATTGGTGGAACAAACTTCGATCTGTCATTGTGGAAGTTGATAGCTTCAATAGATTCAAGGCAGAACTTAACAAAAATTTGGAGCGAGTGGATGGGTGAAATAAGGGGTGGTTTTTTTTTTTTTTTAGGCTGTTGCTATATAAGCTTGATTTCTTGCATCACGTGCCTTTGCTAATACCTTTTTCTGTTTAAACCTTCTGCTGTCTTACACTGAATAAGATATTTAAATAGAATCCCAAAACATCTACAGAAAAATGTGAAATTAAAAATGCTTCAACTATTGCTTTTGTACTACCTGGTACCTGTCTCAAATCATCTAAACTATTCGTGAAATTTCAGCAAAAGCCACATTTCAATATTTGCATCAGAAAATTTTTCTTGTCTGTAATCTCTGGTTTTAGGAAAGGATTTCTGTATTTTCTTTTAAATAACATCAATTCATCCTTTGGTAATGATTTATTTTTAATCCCATTCAGTTTGCACTTCTGCACAAGATTAGGTGCAACACAATACTGCTTTATACACACCGATGACCCAAAACATTATGACTAGCAAGTCATTATGCAAATCGAAGCAACTGCAGGATAAAGTAAGGTTAGTAAACTAAGGTTTGTATATATAAATATATATGTACATAAAATATTATACAACATATTTTATATATATATCCATAATTCAAATGAAAACAAAATAAAATAAAACATAAGCCAGTAGTATGCCAAATACTGTAGAGCAAAAATTAACATAAAAATAACGTAAAATAAAATACACCAACAGGGAGGGGGTAGTAAAGATAAGACATAAACAGTAGCCGAAAATCCCCTATATAATTTAGCACTTTTAATCCAATTAATAAAACCGATATAAAATTTAAAAATAAAGCCAATTATATTATAATTTAGCGGTACCACCCCCCCTCGTAAGGTACCAGTTCCGAAAAACGTGAAATATCACCAAAAAGGGGTTAAAAGAACTACTTAATTTTTCTTGTTTTAAATCTTAATTTTTAAGCCATTATTTAAATATAACTTAGTGGTAGTAGTGGGTTGATATGCTAAATAAGCAGCACCTGTGCTGCCATCTATTCTCCTTTTCTTTTTTATATAAGCTGGCTAAGCTTACATTATGTCAATGGTGTGGCTCTGCTCTAGAGTGCTGTCTGTTCTATAATTTATTTCTCGCTGCATAAGGACCACCGCCGTGGAAATCCTCTGCATTTGAGGATCAATCAGAGGATGAATGGGTGTTTTGTTCTTCGATCTTTTCACCCTTGCGACGATTTGTATAGCAATTGAAATACAGTGATTCCATGACCATTATTGGCCTCGTGGTCTGCTGTTGATATGGGGCATAATGGTCAGTCGGAACTGGTACCTTACGAGGGGGGTTACTGCTAAATTATAATATAATTGGCTTTATTTTTAAATTTTATATTGGTTTTATTAATTGGATTAAAAGTGCTAAATTATATAAGGGACTTTCGGCTACTGTTTATGTCTTATTACCTTTACTCTCCCCCTCCCTGTTGGTTTATTTTATTTTCCGTTATTTTTATGTTAATTTTCGCACTACAGTATTTGGCATACTACTGGCTTATGTTTTATTTTATTTTGTTTTAATTTGAATTATGGTTATATCTTGGCATCATGTGGAGGATGTGCATTTTGCTGCCTCTAATGATAGCTTAATATTTATTTATTTTTCTTATTTTACATCTTAATTTTTAAGCCATTATTTAAATATATCTATATATATACATATATATTTAAATAATGACAAAAATTAAAATATAATAAAATATATAAATATTGAGCTTTCATTAGAGGCAGCGACACGCAAATCCTCCATATGAAACCAAGATATATCCAATATTTTAAATTTTAGAATTAAATAAATAAAATAAAACATAAGCCAGTAGTATGGCAAAAACTGTAGAGCGAAAATATTATTTTCGTTTTTTTTTCCCGTCTTCGCCATACTACTGGCTTATGTTTTATTTTATTTATTTAATTCTAAAATTTAAAATATTGGATATATATATATATATATATATATATATATATATACACACACACAGTAAACCTCTGCTATTCGCGGTCGCTGATTTAATATAAAATGAAACTAAAAAAATGTGAATTTTAAAGTGCTGTGACATTTTCCGCCATAAAAAAAACATGGGCATGGCTAAAATCATCTTTCCCGGTCAAAACAGCGCTCAGTGGGTGGGGGGAGAGAACGGTGACAAAATCGTGAGCATGGATGTTCCCTGTTAATCCTTGTTCGGTATGTCTTGTGTGCTTTTGTAAGCATATCAATTTATAAATTGATATGCTTACAAAAGTGAAAAATCTACCGTTTTGCAGTGTGTTAGCATAAACAGACTTTTTCGAGTGTGTTAACGGTTAAAAGAAAGTGACTTTATTGTGGACAAATTTTTCTAACCGCTACAAAAATTTGGCTACAAATAACAAGGGAATTGTGAAAAGATCAAAGGTGATGACATTAGCGGGTAAAATTGAGTTATACAAAATTTCTAATGGTGAAAGTGACTCGTCAGTGGTAAAATATTAAAAAATCAATGAGTCAACGGTACGATCAATCAAGAAATCGGAAGAAAAAATCCACCGTAGTGTCTGTGAAAACGGATGCTAGTTGCTTCAAAAGTTTGCTCTGTAACTCGTGATGTTAAATTAGAAAAAATGGAAAAAGCTTTAAATCTGTGGATAGAAGATCGAACTCAAAATACAATTCCGTTAATTTCACTCATCATTCGTGAAAAGGCAAAACACCTTTATCAACACTTTAGCGAAACTGGTGATAGCACTGGCGGGATAAGTTTTTTTAGCTAGCAAAGGCGCTGGTTTGAAAGATTTGTCTGAAATTTCTAATAAATATTCCATTTAATATTAAATTGTTTCTTATTTTCATTTAGATGCTTTATGCTTGCATTTCACTATGTACTGTCTATGTACACAGTCATATTATGAAGGTACATATAATACATACATAGACAAAATTTTAGATTAGTTTTTCTTATATTTCATACTTTCAAACATACTTTTATTACGATGGGAGCCATAACTCAGTTTATATATATAGAATAAACTGGTAAATCTAAATAGAAAGAAAATATTGGAAAACAGGCCTTGAGCTTTGGGTTTTAATAAAAAATATTATTTATTTATTTTAATAAAATAAATAAATATTACATCTGGAAAAAAATATGCACGTTTGATATTTAAAAGAGTTACATATTGCTTTATGAGCCGTTTGTGTTCCTCCCCAATTCACGTAGTTCATCCAGTGACTGTTGGCCCTTCAAGTGGGAAAATTTGCAGCCTGAAATCTGTGACCCCTGTCCACTCTATAAGCTTCCCTCATCATGCTGAAAGTTTGTGGCCCTTTCCGAGATGCACACAAGACTTGGTATTTGCTGCTTTTGTTCAAATTGCAAAATCCTGGAATGAGCAGTATGGAAAAACTCACTTTGATTGATTGAGTGTTCCTTCCTGATGAACACACACACACCACAGAATTGGCAACTTGTGCATGTCCTTATCAATAGTTTTATCAGTGTCTTAAACTTATAAGCAGAACATTAGAATCTTATGATACATCTTTCTTCCTTTCTAATACAGAAATGCGTAACCAAATCTGACCAATCAGTTCTGTCTGAATTTTTGATATTAAAACATAAAACCACCACATTGGATTCATGTAACAAGAAACTGCTATAGGAGGGCCAGATGTATTTAGGAAAAAATGAAAATACAACTTACCATAATAACAGGTTCCAATCTAGCCACTAAATCTTCATATGACTGTAAGCATATACACAAAAAAGAAATACTGCATTAAGTTTAAAAATAAATGAAAAAAAAAAAAAAAAAAGATAAGAAAAGAAAAGAAAAATAATATTCTTCAAAAATTACCAATCAAAATGTGTATATGATTTTCTTAGCGACTTTTTTTTTTTTTTTTTTAATGAAACCACCAAACACGAAAGGTATCAAAATGTACAGTACTTAGGACCAGTGCTTTTTTTTTTTTTTTTTTTGTATGGTACTCATTCTTCGCTATCAGGAAAAATTTAAAATTAAAAGGATACTAAAAGTGCTCTAAAAATTTTTTTTTCCTGATATTGTTACTTTAGTAGTAATGTTTTTGGAATAAGAACAATACATTTAGTATATTAACACAGTTTATTAAGCATAAATTTATTATTCAAGTATATAAAAAAATAAGTAAATAAATCTGTCAACTACTGAGTGCTGGGCACTCAGGGGTGAAGGGTCTGTAGTTACGAATGGTTGTTAGTGTAGTATCTCAAATAGAGAGCTTTATGGTAACTGAAAAAGTTTCCAGTACCCCTGCTCAGCCTAAAACTGAGGAACTAATGAAAACATTATCTATTTGAGTCTTTCCAGCTGTTGTGCATGACAAGGATGGGAGAAGCAACTCTGACTTCTTCCTAGAGAAGCAGTTAAAGCCTTGGGAGAGAAGCTACTGGCAGGTGAGGGTCTATGCAAGACTCCACGCAGGCACCTCCCCACCACTGCTGCCTCAACACTGGCTCTCTGAGTACCTCCTTGCCAGGACAACTCGATTTGAAAATTTTTTAAAAAATATTTCTCGTCACAAAATTTATAAATGACCTTTATAGAATTATTAACTAACTATTTAGCAACCTTTTTGTCACCAAAAGGAGAGTTGCTTAGTACAAAGAAGCACGCTATCAAAGTGCAATAAAGAATTGTTTTTTTAATTTTAACACAAAATGTAAATGACAGATTAATCGGAATAGTTTTCCCTTGATAAGCATCGAATAACGCATAGCTAATGTGATTTTTAAATTTTTAACTCCATTAGCGGCGGAAATAGAGGGGGGGTGGACATGAAAATGCAAATTACTTACATTTTCATGTCTGGTGCCACCATTTTTAATTTTAAAAATATTTTAAAATTATATTTTAAACCTACTCGTTGAGCTCTTTCCAACGGTGTATAATAAGCTATAGGTTGTTGAAAATATTTTTGTTCCCTCCACATTTTACCCCTCCTCATTTCTCAACCAAACTGTCAATAGCAATCAATATGCCATTATGTTGGCCCGCATGATGTATAAACCCATGCAAATTTTAAAACCAATATATTGAGTGGTTCCAGAGATACAATGCTGTGACAGACGGATGGACAGACAGACAACCAAGTGACATTATAAGGGTCATTTGTTAGACTACAGAACCTAAAAATAAAAAGTAAAATAAGTAAAAGTAATTTCATAATAAAGTTTTTGTAGAATATTGCAAATTTTTATTAAGTTCTCATCCGACACGCTATGCTGACTTTTTTTCTTACTCTGTGTGTCTCTTGCTGAATGACGTTTCCGAAGCAGCCACGAATCGACATATTTTGCTGGATCGAAGTGGTGGGCCTACAATTTTAAGAAACAGTAGTGAAGAAACTGTTTTGTCATCAACGATGATTTGGTTGGACTGGCAATCAGATTAATTTGTGAAAATCCTCATTCACATTCACTTGATGAAATTGGTATCGTACTCAGAGCTTCTGTCAAATGCATCAATTCTTCCGAAACCATCTTTTCAAATAGTTATTCCCGAAATCCATGAATTGTATCTCTTTCATTTAACTGTAACCTAATTGACAATTTTCTAACTTCATTTTCACCAAATGCCAACAATTCATGTTTAGAAGGTTTAATACCTTCGTTGTCCTCTTTTTCCTTCTCTCATCATCGGTATTGTCACAAGTTCTTAAATTATATTTTTTTTTTTTTTTTTGTTTCCTTTCCTTTTTTGAAACTGTCCAAAATGTCAGTGTCATTCAGATATTCAGGTACCGTGACCACGTAAACAGAGATAGGGAAAATTTCCGGAAAAATGTGGATAACACACTTCCATGAAACAACAGATGATTACCTTGTCGGGGATAAGAAAATCACTCTCCTAATTATCGAACGGGGCACTTACAGTTTATTCACAACGGTGTCCAACTTACAGCCCACCCGGAAAGTGAACTAAAACAGCATTTTAAATTTTGTTAATTATCAAAAAAATTTTTCTCATTAAATTTTTTGTTCAGTAAATGTAATTGTGTATTGAACCTAATAAAATTTTCAATTTTACTTTTACAGACAACAAGATATGGAAAATGTAACACACTAAAGAAATCTAACTTTGAATTTTTTTTGCATATGGCCAGCCCCTGTACGGCAAGTTTGGGAACCACTGCAGTAGAAGGTGGACCAGAGCCCATTGGGAATACCCCTTGATCAGCGCAACTTCTCCATATATGTGAAAATTTCTCCATATATGGGACAGGCTATCAGATAGGTTTTACCAGGTACCACTTAGTTGTAGAATGGCAATTCCTCTAGCTCTCTTAATTCGTGCAGCAGCACTAATTGCCTAAAGGCCAGAAGTGCGAACAGTGTGTACCGAGTTAATTCTCTCCTAATCTGTTCGCTACATGAAAATTTCCTTCACTGAAAGGAAAGTATTTTAAATGTTACTTCCAAGGGTAATTCAAAATAATTCGCTATACAAGGACTTCGTTAAACAGAGGTCCAACTGAGTAATTTACAATTATAAAAATGTTATATAGTTTTATATAGAAAATAACTTAACAACAGACAGTGAAAAATGCAAATTTAGTTAAATAATTTTAAGCTTTTTTGAATAGTGGGTAAACATGTGAAAAAAATTTATGGAATATTACAAATTTCGAAGTGCACTGCACCCAAATGTCCCACGTCACTGTTAATAAATTAACTCCTTCATTAATTCCAACTTTGGGCACATTTCTGGATGTTGTCTCATTCTAAACGTAAGGAAATTTTTTTTCTACGGTTCCTTAAGTCCAGGTTAACTCCTAAAGTCAGTTTTACCTCTCTTAAAAAAAAAAAAAAAAAAAAAATCTCTAATAGGGCCTTTTAAGATTTTGTATTTCCTTGGCTTATAAATATAGCACACTCCTGTTGAGGATCAATATTGTGTACTCAGATCTACTGTTCACTCCAAATCACCACATTATAAATCTGTTAAACACTATAATTTTGCCAAAATTAAAGTTCAATCACAAGAACTACAGAAACTTTTTTTTAAAGCAATCATTAGTTTCAGCTTCATTACCTCCTACAAAAGCAGTTATGTGCAGTTAACTGGAAAAACATTGGAACAATTACTTAAACCTATTGTGGGCATTTTGCTTAACAAAATTATTCTCAATAATTTACCAGTTTTAGATGATATTAAAATCTTTTGATTTTCATAGCTTTTCACCAGTATCACCCTGAGGAACTGTTTAATTTGAAAGCAGTTCTTCAGAAAATACTTCGGAAGTATAAACATGTGATTAAGTGTCATGTCACTTACTGGAATAATTTGGTTAATCTTTGTATTCTGAATAACTGTCTTTGATGGTAACTGCATTTACCAGCAAATTAAAGGAACACGTGTGGGCAGCCCAGCTTCTTATATCATTGCCAATCTATATCTCTATTGGTTTGAAATCTCTTTCCCACAGGATATTCATCTTTTGAGATATGCCGATGACCTTTGCATGCTCAACTGTTCAAATTTCTTGAAGATTTTAGCCTTCTATATCCCCAGGAACGTGCTTTGGAAAAGATTAATTCTTGTAACTAAAATGTTAATTACTTGGACATGAATATTAACACTGATAATGGGCATACTACTATTAATCTCTAAAATAAATGTAATGCCTTCAACTTCGATGTGGTTAATTTTTCTCATTGGTTATCTAATGTTCACAAAGCTCTTAATATTTTTAATTATTAAATTTTTTTCTCAAGATTATATTGATCTGCAGCAGATAAATCTCCATATTTTTTGTCCAACTGCATCTCAATTTCGGCATGAAGTTTCTGTCAATTTCATTCCACAATTTGCAGTATCTAGGTTTGTACATTCTGTAAATTTCTATATAATATCGGTGTAGATACACCACAGTTTACCCATAAATTTAACTAAATATGTAGTGTAAAGGCATCATTTAATTTTATCTTATATTGTGGCTACCTTCAGGAGATACCACATATTTCACTTCTTGAAAAATTTTGTAAATTTCATACATTGTATGATGAATAATTATGAATGATACAATGTATGCAAATACGTACTTTTTTTTGTGCATCTATTCACTTGTGTTCATTTTTATCCTTATTGTTTTCACACTATTTTATTCACTTACTTTTGATTTGTTTTTATCCTTTTCTCATATTTTAAATTAGTTATTCAAATTCTTAAAACTCAATTCAAGGTGCCGACCGGGCTAGCCGAGTGGGTAAAGTACCTGCCCGGCAACCCAAAGGTCGCGGGTTCGATTCCCGCCTCGGGCTTGGATCAAAGTACTGCAAAAACCTTAGGAGGTGCAATATGGCCACAGAAGCCGATGCGCCAACAATTACCAAATCAAAAAAAAAAAAAAAAAAATCAATTCAAGGTCCTGAATCACTATGGCATAAAAGGTTAGTTAAGTAATAGGAGACAATTGGCTACTGCTCTTGACTGGACCAGGGTCATGGGTATATTCCACAGAATTCACAATGGTAGGTGTCTCATCATTTCAGATACCACTGAGCCCTTGATACAGCCAACACCTTCAATGCTGAAAGAAAAAGAATAGCCACGAAGCTCGATGAGCTATGGCAAACAAAGCGGGAGCAGGAAACCAAAGGTTTCTGCCAAGGGTTGCAATGGTCAGCCCAAAGCAGCCTAAGTGATATGCCCCTGGACTTTTTACAACATTTATATTGACGGGTCACAGCTCTCTAAATGCAAAATTAACCTCCATGGGGCTGACTGAGGACCCAAATTGCATCTGCGGAAAGAGTGAAGACTGGACAGTCTATACGAATATATAATTTATGACATCCCCAGAACACAGCTAATAACACAGATTGGCCCCCTTCCAAGGGGAGAAGAACATTTATTCATTATAGAAGAGGAAAATTATAAAGCTGTTGTTATTGTTTAAGGGTTTTAAGACACAAGGGCATTGAAGGCCAAGTCGTGTCTTTCCATGTTTTTTCCATTTTACTGAAAATCAATTCTTTCAGATTTGTTTGTCAAATTGGATTTGCCAAATAAAATTGAACAGTTCATCAAGATTTGCAGAGTTGTCTAATATCTGTTGAAGGGTAAATGGATTCCGATTATTGCATAGACTCTGGAAGCAAAGGAATCTGGAATTTCTGAAGGCAGTCTAATAGGATGTGTTTCACTGTAAGCTGAACTTGGCATTGAAAACAGAGAGAGGTAGATTTTCGTTAGCTAATAGATGATAATGCATGAGGTGAGTGTGGCCAATTCGTAGTCTGGCAAGCATTACTTCTTCTCTGCGACTTTTTATAATGCTTGATTTCCATATTTGTGGATTCAGTTTAATTTCCCTCAGTTTATTATTGGTTTGACTACTCCATATCTGGGCCCATTTGTCTTCACTAGTTCTAATAATAATTGGTCTGAAACCAGTGTATGGTACTATCATTATTTTGTTTGGCCATTCTGTAGCTGATTTTGCTGCATTATCTGTTTTTTCATTGCCTTCTATTCCAGAATATCCTGGAATCCAGCAAAGAGTTATTACAGAATGTTTTTTTTTTTGACAGAGTTTAATTAGAAATCTAATTTCATGTAGGATGGCATTACACGAATGATGTTTACCCTGTATGGCTGAGATACCACTGAGCGAATCAGAATATATTAGGACAGAAATTGATGATTGCTGACAAATTTCACTTAATGCAAGCTGAATGGCATATAATTCTGCACAAAGCATGCTGTACTCAAGTGGCAGAGACTTTGAAACTACATGTGAAGGGAAAACAGCTGCTGCACCAACATGTGAGTGTGATTTAGAGCCATCTGTATAGATTATGAGTTTTCCAGTGTGTTCCAAAGTATGATTGGCATGTAGCTGTTGGATGTTAAATGATGGAATGGTGTTTTTTGACCACTGAGTGAAGTACAGATCAGTGCCTGCCTATATCAACTTTATCCCATGGAGGTAAAAGCATATTTGCATTTTCTTTAATTTTATTAAGATCAATTTTCCACTTCTCTGTTATTTCTTCAAGACATATCCCAGCAGGCCTGGGTAATTATAAAGCCTTTACAACCTTCACACAAAGTATTCGAAATGTGCATAACTAAACAAAGAATGGCAATTCAGCCCCCCCCCCCAGCAATTAAACAATAATCAATAGTTAAAATTGCCCACGTCTCCCACCACACCCAGACAACTGTCAGCACAGAAGTATTCTGAACCCTGACATGACAAAACCGGATTGACCTGGGTAACCCCACCCGCCAGGACTACCCTGCCATATGTAAGAACCTGGGGCCTCTCACTAAATAAGGTAACCATGTAGGGGAGGGAGATATACAAGCAGTCAGGGAAGCAGATTAGCTGAAAAATATCAGTAAGCTGGTAGCAAGGGGATATAATGTAGAATGAATAGGCTGGTCACTGAGTGAAAGAGTGAATTAGGAATTATGGTAAAAGGGAATAAATGTCAGTTTTGGTGAAAGAAAGAGTGACCCAGCATTATGGTGAATGGGAATGAGTGGAAGAGCAAATGTAATTGGCTGGAAGAATACAAAGTTATGATTAATTTACATTACTTTATAGATACTAACAAACATTACTAACAACACAAACACTATCACTACATTCTCCCCTGGCCCGCAAAAAACCTGCAGCTAGGCCTGCACCACAACTGAAGAATAACAGTAAGTTGAGGTGCCCAGAGAGTGCAGGGCAGAAAACGAGAGTCGAGGGGAAGATAAATGAAATGAAAGCCAGAAGAATGAATGAGTGTAAGTGTGCATGAAAAAAAGAACACAAACCATAAATGTTACAGTTAAGTACCAACTAACCCTAGTTTTAATCTTTTATATTCTTTCTTATTTAGCTTAATTAAGCATTAGTATTTAATTTACATTACCTACCATTGCATTCCCCCTGGTGGGAGATAAAAGAGATGAATGAGTGAGTGAAAAAAAAAAAAAAATATATATATATATATATATATATATATATATGAAAAAAAATAATAAAAACTATATATATCTCAATGAGCCAAAACATTATGACCACCTACCTAATATGATGTTGGCCCTCCATGTGCAGCCAAAACAGCTCGTACCTGGAAAGGCACGGATGCTACAAGATTTCTAAACGTGTCTTGTGGTATCTCGTACCAACATGTGATCAGCAGATCCTTTAACTCCTGTAAGATCCGTGGTTGAGACACCGCAGATCAGAGTTGCTGTTCCAACACAAACCACAGATGCTTGATGGGACTGATGTCTGCGGAATTTGGAGGCCAGGGCAAAAATACCTGGAAATCTTCCTGATGTTCTGCAAACCAAATTCGAACAATCTAGGCATTGTGGCATGGCGCATTATCTTGCTGAAAGATGGCATCGCCAGAGGGAAAGACCATTGCCAAGAAAGCGTATACCTGGTCAGCAATGATGCTTATGTATGTGGTAGACGTCAGTGCCCGGCACATGGATGACTGAACCCAGGGTATCCCAGCAGAACATCACCCAAGCATGACGCCGCTGCTACTGGCTTGTTTTCATCCCACAGTGCATTCAGGCATCATCACTTCCCCAGGTAAATAACATACGTGTACCAGGCTGTCCACATTGTGCAACAGGAAACGTGATTCGTCGGACCTTCTTCAAATCATTCAAGGTCCAGTTTCGATGCTTGCATGCCCATTGTAGGCACTGTCGCCGGTAAACCATGGTTAGCATGGGCACTCGGAGCGACCTGCATCCACACAGCCCTATTTTCAGCAGGGTTCGATGTACTGCGTGTTGTGACACATTACTCCCATCACCAGCATTCCAATTACCGCAGAGTTTCGCCACAGCCGCCCTTCTGTTGCCACATACCATCCAAGAGAGCCTTCGCTCACCTCAAGCATCGATCAGCCATGGTCATCCAACACCTTGCCAGCAGTTTGTTGGTTCCCCCCCTCCTCGGACCACTTTCAATAGGTATTAACCATGGCTGAACGTGAGCATCCCACTAGCCTTGCCGTTTTGGATATGCTCGACCCAGTTATCTGGCCATTACAATTTGGCCTTTGTCAAACTCACTTAAGTCCGCTGCCTTTCCCATCTGAAGGACAAGAGTAACATTGATTAACGGAGCTCAGTATCAGGTGTTTTTTTTACCATGCCCCGACCTGCACTGTAGTTCACCTGCAGTTGCTTTGATTGGCATAACGACTCACTGATGATAATGTTTTGGCTCATTGGTGTATATAAATTATAATACCATATCCAGTTTATTTTTATCTTTCCGCTATTTCATCTGGTTTTTACGCTCTTTGGTATAATATTTTATATCAAGTTAAGAATTAGTTATCTGCTGCTTTGCACGATGCTATTCTTTAAATTAGAACCATTTCTGTTTCCTGTCAGTAAATGGTCTTGTTAATAACACTTTTTTGCCATTTGTTTGCTACAAAAAAAAAAAAAAAAAAATTTTTTTTTTTTTTTTATTCTGTCCATTTCCTCGTGGCTTTCTGTGTAAGTGGCACTGCCATCTTCTTTCTTCATATTTACTGTTATAATATTATATATACATCTGCATCCTTTGCTGCAGCTTTGCATATTTTGGTGCATTTGTCATATCCAATCTATTTTCATCTTTCTGCTATTTCTCCTGGTTTTAACTCACTGGTATTATATTTTATATCAATTTATGTTTTAGCTATCTGCTGCTTTGTGTGATGCTATGCTTTAAATTACAGCCACTTCTGTTTTATATCTTTAGATAGTCCTGTCTGTTGTATATTCTGCCACATTTCTTGATACTTGTCTAAAATTTAGTATAGATTCATTCTAAATATTATTTATCTTAAAATACTGTCTGCATTTTTGGAATATTTCCTTTTTATATCTCTATAAACATGCATTCCAAATTGAATATAGAGGTCACTGGTTATCTATTTTTTGTAGCTCTATTTCATATTAGTTTTATTATTATCAAATAGATTTGTCTCTTTGTTATTGCTTCAGTTGCAGCTATCATACTGGCCGCATGTATTTTCGCATCCCCATTTTCAGGTATAGATTTTTCATGCTCTTTAGTAATAATTTCACATATAATTTTACTTTCATTATAAACACTGCGTAGGGACTACCTTGTCCATACTTTGTGAGAGGTATATTGCTTTTCCTTTTTGATTACATTCGTATTTACAATTGTATTCATAAATTTTCTCTTACATGGGCAAGTATGGAAACACAGTCATTTGATGCATGATCAGGTGTAGTCCCCCGAAGAAATACCTGATCATGTATCAATGTTTACTTTGGCTGACATCAGATTTAATTGTATATTTAATTGCATATTTGCTCTAATTACCCGATTTGAATTACAGCCAAATCTGCCAGCCCTTATCTGATGCAAGCTGCCATTACCTTCATTTGGCATTCTGATGTAAATTAATTTTATTTTATTTTTATTTTTTTTTAAAGGTTACTACCTTTTATTTCTTTAATTTGACCTTCATATTTTGACATCTTTCTTTTTGGCCTTTGGCTTTCCATGTGACTTGCAACTGCCATCTTTATTTATCATATTTATTACAATATACATTGATTGCTGCTGCTTTGCATGCTTTGGTGCATTTGCTACATCTAGTTTATTTTTATCTTTCCACTTTTTCATCTGGTTTTAAATCTTTGGTATAATATTATATTTTATATAATTTAAGAATTAGTTATCTGCTGCTTTGCGCGATGCTATTCTTTAAATCACAGCATTAGTATTAAGTTTTTGTTTCCTGTCATTAGATGGTCTTGTTTGTAACACCTTTTGCCATTTGCTTGCTTCAATTTTTATTTTTTTCCCTACATTTTTCTCATATTTCGATTATCCTCTTTCTTTTTGGCCTTTGGCTTTCCATGAGACTGGCACTGCCATCTTTATTTCTGTCATATTTATTACAACACACACACACACACACACACACACACACACACACACACACACACACACACACACAGTGTTTCATAAAGGACACAACCCTAAAATGAAGAAGGTAGAACTTTAAGGCAGGCAAATGTTATGTCAAGTTTGAAGTATAGTTGACAGCACTGCACCCAGGTTACCTGAGGTAAGCAGTTTAATGACTATGACATGCATTATTCTTGGTCAAGCATCCAGTCCGTTGTGTTGTGTCGGCCATGTCGTTTTCTAAGAATGAGCGTGTTTATTGTGGAATCTTACTTTGTGTATAAATCTTATAAATGCGTGCAAGATGATAAGTTTCAGATGAAATTTCCTTGGTTGTTTGTCCCCAGCAAGTCAATATTGCGTATAATTGTGAAAATTTGTTAAGAGTGAGTGTGGAGGACAAAAAGAGCCCAGGCCGGCCATCACTGTTATCTGCGATCATTCTGGATGATCTGAATAAACGTTTAACCAGCTCACCAAGAAAATCACTTAGGAGGTTATCTTCTCAAACTAGAGAGCCAAATATGGAGCAGTGAAAAACCCAATGCGTATCACAAACTATCATTACATACCCTGAAAATTGGGTTTTGCTGTGCCATTTCACGACGTCATGTTATAGGGTCTATATTTTTTGACAAAACTGTGGATGGAGAAGTTTATTGTGACATAATCCAACATTTTATTGCTTTGTTACAACCACCATACAGCAAATAAAATTATGACCATGTTACAGGAATTTTTGGAGTTCACTTGATATCAAAAAACTTGTGGCCCCCAAGATCTCCAGATTTTTTTCTTTGGGGACAATTAAATGGTGAAGTGCTTCACAACAATCCTCACACTCTTGAGGAATTGAAGGCTAACATTGAAAAAGAGATTGTACATATAACTGAGCAAATATTATGTAAGGTGGCTGCAAATGTCATGAAAAGGGTACAAACCTGCATCCAGGCAAGTGGAAACCATTCTCAACACTTGTTGTAAAGGGTGTGTAATTTCTTTCCATTGTAAAGGTAAAAGTATATGCAACTTATTTCCCTTTTGTGTGATTTGTTAAAATTTCTATAATACAGTTGCATCCTTTATGGAACACCCTGTATTCCATATACAGTAGAGTCTTGATTATCTAAGCTAATGCGGACCAAGAACAGCTCAGATATGGTCAAACTCTGTTAACAAGGAAAATAATTTTCGTATACTGACCTTGCAACAATGTTCCACTTCCCACTAGGATCTGCCTCATTCCTGCCATTAAAGAAGTACATGTACATATATATGTACTGTAAGAAAAAGAATACATGTATGTATGTATGTATGTAATTACGTTTATGGCAAAGGTAAAGAAAGCCCACATGACAAGTACGGCAAATCTCGGAGTGGTTTTATTGGTGGAACTAGTTTGCAGTGATGGCATTTGTATCATTGCTTGCTCGGTAAACAGACGGTGGGTGTTATCAGTGAGGAATAAAATTTGAATCCCATGGGGGCTTGAAACCTTCCCGAAGTGGAGGGGGTAACCTGACCTTTTTTTCTATAGAATCATGGGTGGACTAGAGGATAATTTGTTTATTATTAATGTATTTTTCCTTTGTAATTTTTATTTTTTTATTTTTAAAGACACTCGCATGTGCAGAACATATTTTACAATACCAGAACTTTCCACTTAACTCCGCTCATTATTGAATTAGTTTAAAATAATTATTGCACTTAAAACAGTAGTTTCGGTCTCATTAATCTAGATTTCATCAAAAAATCAAGGAAGTTAAAGCAACATTTTATTTTTCCCCACAAATTTCTTCCAACTTTAAAAGATTCAACACTAATATTATCTTTATGCCATTCATTCCGAAACTAATTATGCACCATTCTATATTCATTAATACACGTCATAATGCCAACCAATGACTAAACCGATGTTATCATCAGTTCTGTTCATGCACCAATCAGTACATTGTTTGTCACGCCTACCTGTCAATCAATATATCGTTTTCGACTTCTACTACAGACTGATAACATCCACCATCTGTTTACCAAGCAAGTAACATTACAAGTGTGGTACGGCAAAGTACAGTATACTGTACTTTCACGGCTAAAATTTGACGAAATTTTCCATGCTTCTCGTGTGGGTTTTCTTTACCTTAGCCTGTGTTTATTTACTTACATAGTACTGTACTGTACTGTACATACAGTAAATGCATCATCTTGATTACAGCATGAGGCTTCAGAAAAAGTCTTTCAAAGTCTTCTGTTTTAAAGAAGTTCCTTGCTTGTTTGCTGCAACATTTCTCAGGCGTTTCAAAAACAGTAGATCGGTGAGCGTAGTCTCATTGCTGTTCGATATATCGCACTGCTTTCTCAATCGCATTTAGGCCTTCCGTATGTGAAATTTTTGAGCCTTCTCCCAGACACATCATTTTCGTATTCACCGATAAACTAGTGGTAGGCCCGACTAAAAAAAAAATTTAATTTTTTTTTAGTCACAAGCAAAATCGCCTGAACAAGATGTCAAACTGAACCTGACAGATAAAACTGTTGAAGTTTTGTGGCGAGTGGGTGCAGATGGAGATGAGTCATCGAAATTTCATGAATCAGCACAGCACAATCTGTTCTCATCAGTCTTACTCATCATACATATGAACACTCTTTAAGGAATTATTTAGCCATTATGTAAAAATTGAGCTAAGAGCTAGCTCGGATATTCGGGGCTCTATTGTGTGCGTGTGTACTTATATATATATATATATATATATATATAAGTACAATGTTTCTATATTTCTATTTTTAACTATATAGCCTAATATTACTGCGCTACCATGGCCTAAAAAGGGAACCAAATATCCACCATAACTAGCAAAGTCATACTTAATCCAAAATAAAGTATGACTATGAGAGCTTGAGTGTAGGGTAGATGCCCTTGAAGAAATTAATATGAGGGGCCTGTCAAGCTCTCAGCTACCCAACTCAATTGCTAGGCTCACTCCTGGACATCAGGCAACACAGCGGCAATCTCCAAATCAGAATGAGCTAGTCCCAAAGGAACTAGTTATTGTTGGCAACTCTACTGTCAGAGAGACAGGAAATATATTGCGTAAAAAGGATAGATGGAACATGATATATGCTTTTAAGGGCACAAAAGGTGATATTGTTGTACATGTTGGCACCAGTGACATTAAGAGCAGGAGATCTGCAGATTTACTTAACAAGTACAGGTCAATGTTGCAAAAAAGTCAGGAGTCAGGGATAAATTTGAAAGTGTCTGCAATTCTGCCCAGACACGATAGGAGGGAATACATGATGAGAGTCTTGTCAACCAATTCGGCCCTGGAGGGAATATGCAAGGCTCAAGGGGTAGAATTTTTTTCAGCATGGTCTGTGGTTGTTAACAGGAGAGACTGCTTCTACAGGGATGGGATACACTTAAATAGAAAGGGTGCAAAAATATTTCCTGATGCTATCGAGGCAGTGTTAGGTGGGTCGGAAACTGTTAGCTTAGGGGGATCCACAGACTAAAAGTTTAAAAGTAGCCACAGGCAAAGGTGATTCTTGCACAAACCCCCAGCACCCCTTGCTCAAGAGACCTGGGGATTTCAGGGACGGATGGCAGTCATCGTGAAACAGGTGGGTATATGGGATGTGTTAGGGTAACTAATAATAAGGATAGGTACATGTATACTTGCATGTATACCAATGCTAGAAGTATAGTAAATAAATTTGATGAATTTAAAGCGTTGGTCAAGACATCAAAGGCAGATATTGTTGGGATAGCAGAGACGTGGTGTCACACAGATATAAGGAATGCAGAACTGGAATTTGAGAAGTACAATGTGTACAGAAAGGAAAGACAGAATATGAAGGGAGGAGGTGTTATGCTGTTAATTTAGAAAAACATAAAATCAAAAGAAGTGCATCCAGTTGATATAGATGAACAGTGCACCGTTCAGTCAGTTTGGTGTGACATAAGAACTGCAAAAGCAAAAATAAGAGTAGGAGTGTGTTATAGGCCTAATGACTCGAATGATCACAATGTACAATTGTACAGAGAAACAGAGTGGGCTAGTAAATTAGAATGTCTTATAATGGGGGATTTTAACTTCCCAGATATTGACTGGAACTTGTGGGCTGGTCACTCACACACTAGTAAGATTTTTTTTGTGGATTTATTGGATGATTGTTTTCTGCTGCAGCATATTCGTGAGGCAACCAGAGAGGGTAATACTCTTGATCTGGTTATCAGCAGCGATCAGTGTACTGATGTGGGATTTACTTAAAGACATAATTACCATCAGGGTTAAAGGAAAGGGTTTTTGCTTCCATAAAGGTGAGTACAGTGGTCTCAGACAGTTTTTAAATTCTATACAGTGGGATCAACGGACGATGTTACCAACAGTAAATTCTAAGTGGGAAGCATTCAAGGAATTAATCGTGGATGCTACTAAAAGTTTCATACTATTAAGAAATATTGTTCAAGGTTTAAGCCTAAATGGTTACCAAATGAACTAATGAGGCTCATGACAGAGACGAAAAATGCATGGGATGCATATAAATTATCAAGCGACTCAGAAGCCTATGGCAGATATAAGCTAGTCTGTAATCAGGATGCAAAAGAGGTTAGGCAGATTATGAGAAATCTTTGGCAAAAGATGCTAAGAAAAACAGCAAGGATTTCTTTACTTATATAAACTCTAAAAGGAAGGGGATGAATCTGATTGGTCCACTTGATAATGATGGTTCGACTGTTGATGATCCTGCTCAGATAGCAAACAAACTGAATGAGTATTTTGCATCTACATTCACATATGAGAAGTTATTAAGGTTTGAAAATGGCAGAAGGTTATCAAATTGTAGCAGGGTGCTTAATGATTTTGTAATAACTGAAAGCAAAGTGGAGGAGAAATTGTCGAAGTTTAACATAAGAAAGGCACCTGGGGTGGATGGGATGTATCCAGTTATATTAAAGGAGGCACCAAAGCAACTAAGCAAACCCTTAGCCATAATTATGAGAGCATCCTTGGACTCAGGGGATGTCCCCACGGACTGGAGATGTGCAAAGGTATCCCCAGTTCACAAAGGGGGATTGAAGGGTGACACGAGTAATTACAGACCAGTTAGTTTAACTTCTGTTCCAGGTAAAATAATGGAGTCATTGGTTAAAGATCCGCTGCAGGATCATCTAGACAAGACTGCAGCAATAATTCAGATACAGCATGGGTTTGTTAAGGGAAAGTCTTGTCAGACATATTTGACAGGATTTTATGTGGTTACAGAGGAACTGGATGCAAAAAATAATTTTGATATCATATATTTGGATTTCAGGAAAGCTTTTGACACTGTTGCGCATGGAAGACTATTGTACAAATTGGAGCAGAATGGTATAAAGGGTAAGTTGCTACAATGGATAAAAGGATGGTTGAGTGGGAGAAGACAGAGGGTGGTAATTAATGGGTGCTGCTCTTCGTGGAGTCCCAAAGGGTTTGGTGTTGGGTCCTCTGTTGTTTTGTATATTTATCAATGATATTGATGAAGGTATATCAGGCTTAGTGTTGAAGTTTGCAGATGATACAAAGGTTGGCAGGGTTGTTAATGACAGTAATGGCAGTGTGCTACTGCAACATGATCTAGATAATTTGGGGAGATGGGCTAAGAAGTGGCAACTGAAGTTTAACCTTGACAAATGCAAAGTAGTGAATATGGGTAGAAGTAACCTCAGAGAAATGTACCAACTGTGTGGTACTACACTTAAGGTGGTAGAAAATGAAAAAGACCTGGGAGTAATGTGCAGTCAGATATGAAGTTTTCTGAGCAATGCAGACAGGCTGCCAGGGCAGGTCATGGGGTTTTGTCAATGATATATAGGAATTTTGCTAGCAGGGAAAAGGAGGTGATTGTCCCTCTGTATAAGGCAATGGTTAGGCCATACCATGAGTACTGCATACAGGTCTTGAGGCCTCATTTTAGGAAGGATGTAGATTTTCTTGAGCGTGTAGAGAAGGAGGACAAGTTTGGTTAGGGGATTGAAGGGATCCTCTTACCAAGAGAGCATTGGCATAGGCACGTGATGCAAGAAAGCAACCTTATGCAGCATCAGCCAAAAAAAAAAAAAAAAAAAAAACCCTTCCACTTCACCCCTCCGTTCTTCCGAAATACCTGTCCAGCTGAGCCTTAAATTTATTTAGGCTATCAACTTCCACAACAAGGGATGGAAGTCTGTTCCACCAACCAACTACACGCTGGCTAAAGGCAAATTTCCGCATATCTATCCTACATCTGTCTTTCCTCAATTTGAATTTATGCCCTCTCAGGTGATTATTCTGAGCAAGAGACAGTATCCCATCAGCACTGAGCATGCTCAAACCATTCAAGGCTTTGCACACCTCTATCAGATCACCTCGCCGGTGCCTAGTCTCCAGACACTGTAATTTTCAAAACTTAGCGTTTCTTTGTAAGAGCAACCCTTCGTTCCGTTCATTAACCTTGTTGCCCTTCTCTGTACTCGTTCCAGCAGCTCTAAATCCTTCTTGAAACGAGGCCTCCAGACCTGTATACAGTACTCAAGGTGCAGCCTGACCATTGCCTTATACAAGGGAATAATCACCTCCCTATCCCTGCTGGAAAAATTCCTGTATATCATTGATAAGACACCATGAGCTAGTCTTGCAGCCCGTCTGCACTGCTCAGAGAACTTCATATCTGCCTGCACAATTACCCCCAGGTCCTTTTCATTCTCTACCACTGTCAGTGTAGTATCACAGAGTTGATACGTTGCTCTGGGGTTGCTGTTTCCCCATATGTAGTACTTTACATTTGTCAATGTTAAACTTCATTTGCCACCTCTCAGCCCATCTGCTCAACCTTTCCAGATGCTGTTGCAGCAGCAGCAGCGCGTCAGTAGCGTCCTTAACAACCCTGCCAATCTTTGTATCGTCTGCAAACTTGGACATTAAGCTTGATATACCATCATCAATATTATTTATAAATACAGAAAACAACAATGGACCCAACACTGAACACTGAGGGACTCCACTAATAACATTAGTCCACGATGAGCAGTGTCCATTAATTACCACTCTCTGTCTTCTGCCACTCAACCATCCCTTTATCCATAGCAACAATTTCCCACCAATGCCACACTGCTCCAATTTGTGCAGCAGTCTTCCATGTGCAACAGTATCAAAAGCCTTTCTAAGATCCAAATATATAATAGCAAAGTTATTCCCTGCATCCAATTCTTTTGTGACTACATCATAGTATCCAATTAAATTGGTCAGACAAGACCTTCCCTTAACAAAACCATGCTGTGTCTGAGCTATAACTGAATTCTTGTCAAGATGATCCTGCAGTGCTTCTTTAACCAGTGCTTCCATTAATTTTCCTGGAACAGAAGTTAAACTCACAGGTCTATAATTATTTGTGTCAGCCTTTGATCCTCCTTTGTGAATTTCGGTTACATTTGCACATCTCCAGTCTGTGGGTACCTCCCCTGAGTCCAAGGAAGCTCTCATAATTATGGCTAATGGATTGCTTCCTCCTTTAATATAACTGGATAGATCCCATCCACCCCAGGTGCCTTTCTTGTATTTATATTCAACAATTTCTCCTCCACTTTACTCTCAGTTATTACAAGATCATCTAGCTCACTGCCAGTGTTTACTTCATCTATGGCATTCCCCTTCCTGAATAACTCCTCATGTGTGAATGTAGGTGCAAAATATTGATTTATTTTGTTAGCTACCTGAGCAGGATCATAAATTCAAATTAAGAAAAGACAGAAGTAGAATAGATGTGCGGAAATTTGCCTTTAGCCAGCGGGTGGTTAATTGCTGGAACAAACTTCCATCTGTCGTTGTGGAAGTTGATAGGTTAAATAAATTTAAGGAGGAACTGGACAGGCATTTGAAGGGAATGGTGTGTGTTTTTTTTTTGGCTGATGCTGCATAAGCTCATACACTTGCTTTCTTGCATCACATGCCACTACTACTACTACTACTACTACTACTATTAACATAATAACAAATCCAAATCAAGAGTATCATGATGCCGTTACTGCATAAATACCACCACTTTGCTTATTGGAGGCTTGAAGTGGTGAAACCCATGTTTAGTCTCTAGAGCAAAAAGTTTCCGGCACCCCCCCTCCCCCCATACTTCTCCTTCAACCCATGCACGGTACTAAGTACTATAGGTTTTGATACCTTTCGTGTTTTTGCTGTTTTCATAAAAAAAAAATAAATAAATAAATAAAGCTTACACTGAGAGGCATATCAACTTGGGGCTAGCGCCTCTCAATATATGCCACTGCTAGTTGACATGCCTTTCAATGTAAGTACGGCATCATGATACTCTTGATTTGTTATGTTAATTTTAGATTAAGTATGACTTCGCTAGTTATGGTGGATATTTGGTTCCCTTTTTAGCCATGGTGGTGCACTAATATTAGGCTATATAGTTAAAAATAAAAATATAGAAACATGGTACTTATATTCGCAGGCATATGTAATGTTTAATCTAACCTGATGGCATTAATTCGTCCTGACATTTTTACTTTTAGTCATTTTTTCTTTTCAGTAGTTTTTACATATAATTCAGGTATTGCAATTTATTTCTACTATATAGAGTGGGGGACAAAAAAAAAAAAAAAAAACTGCACCACTGGTGAATTTTGCAAATAATGTGCTTTGTGCTGCATTGTGGGTTGCAGAAATGCATTTGTTAGATGGGATATATATCTCTCCGAATGAAATCCAATAAAAAGACTCCACCTGATGATATACCTAATTGCCATAAATATCTTCCCAAAGGGTAAAATGTGTAATTAATGGAAATATGAGAACTCATGCAAATGGCAATGAATCATACATTTTATTGCATTTACATATACAAACTAAAATGACAAGTTAACATAATAGCATTATGTACTGTAAATCAGCAAAATAAGTCCTCAATATTTTGTTGTTCCTCCTTGAACTGCAATTACAGCCTTGCAACGATCTGGCGTAGGGTTAATCAACTTCTGGATATATGGCTGCCCAATTTTATGGTACCCTTACAATGCTCTCCTGCAGCTGAATCTTACTTGTTGGCTTCTTCTGAGCAATTATAGATGACATTATGTACCAACAATTTTCAATAAGGTTCAAATCTGGACTGTTGCTGGGCCGGTCCAACACTGTAATGCCAGCATTTGAGGTATGACTGTACCTTAAGGGAGAAAAACGAGGGAAAACATTGGTGTAAGCATGTTTTAAATCTTGTGAGACAAGAAGACAAACTCATCATTAAATCTAAATAGCATAAAACTTACCAATTTTGCTGTGTGGTAAGGTGCTGAGTCCTGTTGAAAAACGCAGTTTTGGACGTCTGTGTGGTGATCCCTAATAACAGGTTTCAGGTATTGCTCCAAAGTAGCAGTTTAGATTTCTGCATTCACTGTTCTGTTAAACTTAATTCGCCCACCACGTTGCTTGTTATGCATCCCCAAGTCATCTGACCGGTGGGGAACTTGACAGTCTGTGTTATGCAGTCACAATGGTATGCCACCGATTTTCGTCTTCTGACATATCGCTTCCCATCCGAATCATAAAGGTTGAATTTCAATTTATCAGAAAAGATGACGGTGTTCCATTGCTCTTTTGTCCATGAAACATGCATTTTAGCCCAAGCAAGTCACTTCTTACTCATTTGTTGCATCAAAAAAGGATAGGCATGCAGACCACATTCTGAAAGCTGTGTTTGGATAGTTCGTGCACTTGTTTCAACACCAGAGGCCACCTCAAACTCCAGTTTTAGATCAGGAGCACTAGCACGGTGATTACGAAGGTATAGCCGTTTCAAATATTGATTTTGGGAAGGTGCAGTCACTCTCTTACGGCCTGATCCAGGTCTTCTCTTCACATCACCGGTTTCATGTTTAATTTCAGCACCCGGGATACTGTTGGCAACCTATTTTATCAGTGAGGGCACACGTAGAAAGCCCTTCATGGGACAGAGCAACATCTACACTTTTTTTTTTTTTTTGTTTGGTGTCAGCTGAACATGGACCATGCTTACACCTCCACAAAACAGGATACTAATGAGCATGTATACCCTTCCAATGCCATATTTATAGAAATGGTTGAGGCAATACCTTGCAATTACTGCCTGATGCAATAGAAGCGTTATCTGATGCAATACCTTTGCTTTGCAACAAACAAAATGACTGTAATCAAACAATATCTTATGTTTCACTACAAATGTTACTTTTTTTTAAGGTGATGCAGTTTTTTGTCCGCCACTGTATATAACCTAACAGAGAAAAATATATATATATTTTCAAACTCTTAGAACTCAATTTCCTTTCTATAAGAAAGGGATTTGTGACCCTGGACTTGCATCCTGAGTGCCTATTAATTTGCGGATTATGTTTTACAACAGTGAGTTGCAAGCTCCTTGACAGTAATTAAGGGTTATGGAATTCTTAAACTTTTTTAGAATTAAAAGTTTTCGTAAATCAAGCTTAAATCTAATGCAAAGAATTTTGGTTTAAGATTAATTTTTATATAGTAAATAACAATAATATATAAACACTTACCAGCTGTCTTTGCAATATCACCATCACAAAACAGCACTTTGGTAGTAGTAGTAGTGGCATGTGATAGCAAGTGTATGAACTAATGCAGCATCAGCCAAAAAAAAAAAAAAAAAAAAAAAATTTAAAAACAATTGCCTCTAAATGTTTGTCCAGTTCCTCAAATTTATTTAACCTATCAACTTTCACAACAACAGATGGAAGTTTGTTCCAACAATTAACCACCTGGTGGCTAAAGGCAAATTTCTACACATCTATTCTATATCTGTCTTTCCTCAATTTGAATTTATGCCCCCTTAGGTTCGCAATCTGAACAAGTGGAACAATCTCATCAGAATTCAGCGTGCTCAACCCATTCAAGGCCTTATACACCTCAATCCTTGCAGGTGCCTAGTCTCCAGCCGCTGCAATTTGCAGAACTTAAGCCTCTCTTGGTAAGAGGATCCCCCTCCATTCCCCTCACCAATCTTGTTGCCCTTCTCTGTACACGCTCAAGCAAATCTACATCCTTCCTAAAATGAGGCCTCCAGACCTGTATGCAGTACTCAAGGCGTGGTCTGACCATTGCCTTATACAGAGACAATCATCTCCTTTTCCCTGCTAGCAAAATTCCTGTATATCATTGACAAACCCCATGACCTGCCCTGACAGCTTGTCTGCATTGCTCAGAAAACTTCATATCTGACTGCACAATTACTCCCAAGTCTTTTTCAGTTGCCACTTCTCAGCCCATCTGCCTAAATTTTCTAGATCCTGTTGTGGGGTTATGATTGTAATATATACTGTATGTATTGTGGTTGCCTTAATCTCATTACAGAATAAGGGATTTTCTTTGTTGGCCTTGATTCCAAGGTTTACTTTGCCCCGAATGTATCATTATTGCAGGTATTGGCTTAATGGGTAATGGGAATGTTGATACACATTTAAGTATACAGGCTGTTCCCGCTTTAGGAGTTCTTTTTTACAAGTAACAACAAAATCAAAATCGAAAATATGAACATTAATTGCAATGCTAAACATTCATAAATAGGCAATTTCAAACCCATGCTTGTAGCTATATAAATACAGTACTACTGTGTGTGCATTTGTTCAGGCAGATGAGAGCATCTCACTGAATCATATAACCTACAGCAGTTATCACGCTGATGTTAAAAAGTGGTTGTGCTGTGTTGCTCTTCATTTTTGCAGTCTTGTCTTATTTCAAATTTATCCCCCTTATTAATACTGTACGCATGCCAAAACGAAGTAATACTACATTTAAAGTGCATTATCTTCCGGAAACATTTGATATGCTAATTAATGCAACAGATAAGGAGGGAGGTCCAACTCTTAAAGAATTCCATATTTTAGATGCAATCAAAATAATAAAAAAAAGCCTGGGACAAACTGCAGAAAAGAACATGAAGAGTATTTCGAATAAACTCTGTCCTCAGTTTATTAATAATTTTTAAATATTTCAAAAACCAGCAGAGATCATACAAAATGAAACATAAATGGTCGTTAATATTGCTAAACAATTGCAGCTTGAGGTTTCTTTAATGACTTCACTGATCGGCTTCAAACACACAGCGGAGAGCTCACAAATGAAGACCTCCACGAAATGCAAAAAAGGGTAGAAGCTGAGAAAGAAGATTTAACAGCTGAAACTTCTGTTCGTTCCTTCACTCTCAAGGGGCTTGATGAAGCTTTTCAACACACAGAAAAAGCAATTGAGGGTTTTCGAGTCACAAGATTCAAATTCGAGTGCACCAGAAAAGTTGCTACTGATTAAAAAAACATGTTTATGCATGCTATCGTGAAATTTACAAAGAAAAGAGAAGACTGTATTGGAAACAACAGCTCTTGAAGCATTTCCGAAGAAGAAGACTCCTTGTGCTTCCAACAAACCAACAATGAGTGACAAACCATGAAACAGTGTGCATTTGGTAGGTGATGAAGAATAAACATTTTGACATTTGTATGACATAAATAATTTCTTTATTATTATAGCTTGATTTTAAAGGCTGTTTTCATTTCTTTGGATAAATAAATCACTGTTTAAGCATAAACTATTGTTTTGTTGACCTTTATTTAACATTACTATGGTCAAATTTCACTGCTGAAAATGTAACCTCTGTTTTTAACATTACATCTATGGGAAATGATTTCCTACTTTACAAGTGCATGCTAGGAACGAATTAACTCGTAAAGTCAGGAATTACTTGAATGTGATAAAAATTGAATAAATAGAAATAAAAATAAAAATAATTAAAATTAAAATTAATTAATTTATATAATCTAAATAATATTGTTGGAAAACTTTACCAGTTAAGATCTGTTTCCAGGGTGGTTGGTAGGAACTGATGTAGGTCATAGCTGGTCCATACTCCTTAGTTGGTGGGGGAAGTTATTTGGATGGAGGGTTGGTTGTGATTAAGTTTAGCTTATTTTAAATTTTGCTTAGGCTTCTATTCTTAAAGATTTGTATGTGGCCAGTACTGATGTTTCAAAAAATACTCATTTGTGGTCCTCTGTCCACATATGGAAAGCTGGGTCTAAATTTGTTACTCTGCCTTTTTCTAATGTCCCATTAGAAGAGATTAAGACCATCCTCCATGAAATACTAGGTGACCAGATACAACCCCCCCCCCCCCCGCAAACCACTGGCAGAGATTTTTATGAATTCCCTTAAAAACAAGGTGACAGAAAAAGCTACCTTTAAACCAAAAGTGTGGATTAGATATATATAGGTTTGTTAAAATTATCCAATATATTAACAAACTACATAGAGATACTTTAACAAACCTATATATATAGGTTTGTTAAAGTATCTCTATGTAGAGGGCTCTGGAGCAAGTTCTAAGGCTCATACTGAAGAGAAATTTGGATAACAGTTGCAATAAAGAAGGCGCTTGCCATTGCAAAAAAAAAATTAGTTGCAAAATTTGTCACTGTATGGTGCGTAACTATCTTAGTTACGATCAGTTATTTGAATAATCTTAAGTTATTGCCACAGTGCCACTACTCAGCTCTACTGTACTGTGTAAAAGCAAAGCAGTCTCTTCAAAATCATACAGTAGATGTTTGCCTGCACTACAGCAGCAATACCAACAACGTTTCAGGAAAAGGTGCTATTAGTGAAGCTGTACTATCAGAATAGCAACAATGCAGCCATGGCTATCAGAGAATTCCAGTGTCAGAAGCGCATAAGGTATGGACCTATGACTGTTCGTGCTGTCCGCAAAATGATTGCAAAATTTGAAGTGACAGGACATCTTGGTGTTCAACCAAGTAGAGGTTTTTGTTTGTTATTTGGTTTTTAGGAGCATTAGTAACTAAGGCTATATTGCTCCGGGATATGCGGTGGTCATTCCCTGACCTTTCCGCATCCTCCGTATTTGGTGGTGACGGGCTCGAACCCTGGTCTAAATCAAGAAGCATGTGCTACGCACTGCTGCTCCTTCCCACCTGGCTACGGAGGCACCCTCCAGGTAGAGGTCGAAAACGAGTGGACTCTTGTGCTGAAGATTTGGCTATGGCTGTCGTGGATTTATCAAGTCAATCTCCATGTGGTAGCGCAAGAGTGCCAGCTGTTTCTCGTGAAGTGGACATGTCATATTCCACTGTAAGGCTAGTAATGCATCAGGTGTTCAGTACTATCGTTACAAGATGCACATGCTACAGCAGCTAAAGCATAGTGATGCAGATATTCATTTTACGTAGGCACTTCAGTTTCTGGTGTGAATGACAGTGG
Organism: Mastigoproctus giganteus; assembly: GCF_048544385.1. Classification (NCBI taxonomy): domain Eukaryota; kingdom Metazoa; phylum Arthropoda; class Arachnida; order Uropygi; family Thelyphonidae; genus Mastigoproctus; species Mastigoproctus giganteus. Next base: position 151,494,113 of record NC_143587.1, on the reverse strand, counting down.
ATATCACTCCAGCATGGAACATCCTTTGGAGTAATGAAGCCCACATCTGTTTAAATGGAAAAGTGAATATGCACAACTGTTGCATTTGGGCAACAGAAAACCCTCAAGTTATCCAAGAGGTCCTGTTGCATTCTCCAAAAATGACAGTGTGGTGTGGATTTACAGCCACATTCATTACTGGGCCATATTTTTTTGAACAGGTAACACCGACTGGACCCCCGCACCTGTTCTGTCACTGGACAGCGATATTATGAAATGTTGGCAAATTTTGCAATACCAGAGCTGCAACAATGTGGGTGCCTTCAGGATACCATATTCATGCAAGATGGCGCACCACCCCACATCCACCGTTGTGTCCAAAGATTGCTAAGGCAACATTTTACAGACGCACAGGTCATCAGCCGTTATTTCCAGATATCTTGGCCATCCCAATCACTGGACCTCACCCCATGCGACTTCTGGTTGTAGGGTTTTTTGAAGAACCAGGTGTATCACGAAGGATGTCAAACTCTGGCAGAACTGAAGGACAGCATTAGATGTCATATGCTGGCTATTCCAGTTGACATGTTAAGTTCTGCTTTAGAAAATGCTGTTCTTCAAATGGAAACTGTTGTTGGCCAAAATGGAGAACACATTGAACAATTGTGGTGCTGTTCAAGTGATTTGTATTGCAATAGTGCTGTTCAAGTGATTTGTATTGCAATAGTGCTATATAGTGATAAATTTTGTAACTAATTTTTTTCCCCAATAAATGGGGAGCGCATTCTTTACTGTACCTGTTGTCCAAATTTCTCTTCAGTATGAGCCTTATAACTGACTCCAGAACCCTCTACATAGGGATAATTTAATTTTAACAACCCTCTAGATGTTCTTACCATTTGGCCACACAGCATTGAGGAACTCAACTTTCATATACATATCAATAGCCTACATCCTAGCATCTCGTTCAATATTGAATTAGAAGATAAAAAAAAACTACCATTTCTCGACCTACTACTAAGCAGAACCAACACCAGTATAACACAAATTTATAGAAAAACTACTGACACAGGATCTGTCCTCCATTTCTAATCCAACCATCCATTAAATATAATAATAGGTAAGAGCTTCATCCGGAGTGGCTGCAGCTTTCACAAAGGACAAAATCCTCCAGTAACACACATCTCCAGTAACTGTGGTTATGCACATGTACTCATATCGAAAACAATAAAAAACACAATAGAAAAGTCTCCAACAATATTCCTGATGAGGATAAATAATTTATTGCCATCCCCTATGCACCACATAACAGCAAAGAAATAACTCAAACAGCTGAAAAAAATTCTTTTTAATAGGCACCAGGGATAACACATTAACATCAGCCACATACAAATCTTTAAGAATAAAGGCCTAATCAAAATTTAAAATAAGTTTGAACTTATTAACCACAACCAACCCTCCAACCAAATAACTCCCCCACCAACTAAGAAATAGACTACGACCTAGATTAATTCCTACCAACCAGCCTAGAAACAGAAGTTCTTACCTGATAAAGTTTTCAAACGATATTATTTAAAATATATAAATTAATTCATTTATTTATTTTTATTTATTTAATTTTTATCACATATACTTAAACGTATATCAACATTCTCCATTACCCATTAAGCCAATACTCTTTAATAATGATATTATCAGGGCATAAGTAAACTCTGGGATTGAGACTGTCAAAGAAAATCCCTTAGACTTTTTCACCAAACCATCTTGTAATGAGATTAAGCCAACCACACATACACAACACATACGGTACACCCATAAACAAATCACCAAGTTCTCGTGACCAAAGTGCTCTTTTGTGATGGTGATATTGCAAAGACAGCTGGTAAGTGCTTATGTATTATTGTTATTTATTATATAAAAATTACCCTCCAGCATAGGTTTTGAGTGCTTCATTATCTTCAAACAACACAGTTTATCAATGCATCATACTACTCAAGGTATTTCCAATATAAAAAACGCACAGTTTTGTTCACAAGCCATTCTATAAATAACAATTTTTTTTATATCTTTGATAAGAACACTAAACAAATTTCAGTGTCTTTGAATACTTTGAACATATGGTTAATCCTAAACGTAAACTTACTATGGTACATAATAAAATTTTGAATAATACAGGTCATTCAAGAATTTAAAAAAAAGTTAGGACAACCTCCAGTAGAAAAAGTCTTCTGTTTCATAGTCTGTTTCAGTTGTTTTCCTTATGGAAAACAACAGAAACAGACTATGAAATTCTCTGAGCAGTTCAAACAGGCTACTAGAACAGCTGAAGCCATTATTTCAATGATATACAGGAATTTTTCTAGTAGAGACAAAGCAGTGATTATCCTACTGTACAGGTGATTTTTTATTCTTCATACCATTTTATTCATTTGAAGAACATAAAACTGTTTGTAAACATATATTAACTATTGGACTATATTTAGCAGTGTTAGAAAATTCATGCCATAACACATTCAATGTTTCCATACACATTTATCAATAATGTGTTGCAGCTGGAGTGTGAAGTTTAAAAGAACATGATCCAACTTTCCTCTGAGACAGAAAAAAAAATGTATCATCAATCACTTTCTTCAGTGCCAGAATGGTTAGTGAATTCTTCTGAAACACTGTCTTTGCAATAACAGATGAAAATCATATGGGTTTAAATCAGGCAACATTGGAGGTCATGCTAGTTAATTGCTATATAACTCAGCATGGCAGTCAGAAACCACTCTGTTGCCAAAAAATTTCATCCAGGAACTCCGTGACAACTCCTATGGTATTCAACGTTGCAAACCAAACCTTTCTCTATAGGGGAATGATGTTAGTGGTACTAAAAATTTGAAGTATGATGAATTATTTATTTTTATTAATGAATTTTTATTATAATAAATAATAAAAATCACCCTGAATATGACAATGGTTATGCAACATCAGAACTATTGCATACATGCTAGAAAACCTCAATTTAGGAAAGATCTATTGTAAAGGGCACAGAGAAACCAAAAAGATTAGCCAGAGGGGAGAGGGCAAAAGAATATTCTTACAAAGACCAGGATTCTATAAATTACAGTCATTGGAGAATGAGAGAAGAAAAAAAAAAGGGGGGGGACTGGGAATTTGAATGAATAAATTGCTGTTTGAGCCTGTATAAGGAACTCTGTAATATAACATCTTAAATCCTTTTATAAAAAAGTATAGTCCACATTCCCAAAGTAAGTAAGTGTGTGTTTTTCCAGAAAAGAAAAACGGACAAGTTTTTTTTTTTTTTAAACCTCTGCTTGTTTAGCATAGTTAAATTATCGACTGAAATATATATTAATTTATGAAAGTATGTATACTCAGTGTTGCTCTGTGTTATTTTCACGTGTTCTGTAAATGGGGATGATATTTATGACATGTTGGGGGGGGGGGTATAATTTTGGGAACCTCTGGTATAGTCAGTGAGCTGACAATCAAACAAATTTTATAAATTTGTTCTGTACATGTCACAGAATATATGATATATTCTGTAGAATAAATCCACTTAAGGTACATACCAAGTTCTGTTTTTTTTTTTTTTTTTGGCCTGAACATTTGTGCATAATATTTGCTATATAAGTTGACCTCTCTTGTATAATTACCTTTCAAATCTTGTGTAGTGACACTTACGTCAAATCTGCATTAAAAACCAATGTCTACTTTTTAATTCAATTATTTCTATTCTTTCTTTTAAAAGTTTACATTGGGACAATTTATTATACTGCACAGTAAACCGCAAAGAAAGTGGTAAGCACATATGAGGGCTATTCCAAAAATACGCAGACTGAGATCATTGCTCTGAGTCTGAGTCACTTGGGAGGTTGGTATGGGTCTCCTTTTTCACTAGCTTCTGAAACACTTGCTGTAGTCCATTTTCTGAAAGGCATTGCAGGATAGTAGATGTGGCAGATTTAACTTCTTCATTTATGTTAAATTTTTTCCTCTCAACTCTTCTTTGGAGGCTCGGGAAAGCTCAGGAATTGCATGGTGCAAGGTGATCTTTTTGGAGGCAGTGAATCATGGTGTTTCCACATGCTTGACTGCTGTTTGGACTCAGGATCAAAATGTTTAATCCAGGTCTCGTCACACATGATTATTTTATTCAAAAAGTCTGGTTCTTTTTCCACCTTGTCAATAAAGGCTTGACAAAGTTTAATGCACTGTTCTTTTTATTCAGTAAGATTGCGCAGTACCCATCTTGCACAAACACGTGACGTGTTAAGGTGCGTCTTTTACAATTTCGTGACATCTTGCTACACCAACATTCAACTGCACTGCCAGATCACAACACGAATCAATAAATGTCTATTTTCTTTCAATAATGTTTCGGCTTCCTCAATGTCTTCATCTTTCACCAAGGTTGATCGATGGCTGCTTCTTTGTTCATCTTGAACACTTTTCCCCCCCCCCATCCTTAAAATGCTTCCACCATTTAAATACAGCCGTTCCGACCAAGGCATCTTCACCGTATGAGATGATTCAAGAAGCATCTCAAACGTATTCTGACCACTGATTCTTTGTCTAATAATTAATGAAATATCTTTCTCATCCCCCATCATAAAACACTTCACATAAATTGTAACGCACACAAAAATGAATACTGCATGATAAGCTTGCACAAACTAACTAAGAAAAGGTGGGGGCACATTCCTAGACCACAAACTCTTCACTCATTTCCATAGCAATGAAGCAGTGTTGCCAGTCTGCATATTTTCAGAATCGCCCTTGTACAATACTTTCTCATTCAGAAGAGTAAATAGGCAAATTATGCCTACAAATTTTGCAAAACCAGAATGTACAGGCTTAATTTTTGGTGCTATATGTGTAAATGAAAGACAACATAACTGCCATCTCCTGCTGCCTGTTTAATACCGCATCGCAAATTAGTTTCCCTAAAACAGTGACATAAAATGGAACCTACTATAAGAAACTGAAAGCACTTTGGTATTAAGCACTTCGGTATTAATTTGTTCCTGCAGATTATTAAAAGGATCACCAAAATTTGTTATTCATTAGATTAAAAACCTTTTCATTCTGTGAAATATTATAGGTTTTTTTTTTAACTAGGAGCATAGCCGCACTTATGATTTCTCTTAACTTTGGGCTCAATGGCTTTTTTTTTTAATCTTGGTAGCAAAAAATATGTTCTTAATCATTTCCAAAGAAAATGTCCAAAAACCACCTAGACATATTAGACATCTGCTCGCATGTTTCATAGCACTACAGACACTTCTGTAAAAGAAATACTAGTATACAAATAAATTGTTTGACAGCACTGAGACCACAGCTCTATCAAATATATGCCCAAGCTTTCAAAAGATGTGTAATATTGTATTCTGTCAGAAAATATTATTCTTATTAATGCATTCTAAGTATGCAACTCTGCAATACATTCATTAAGTGAAAGAGTTGTTAAAAAACTAACAAATAATGTAAATGGAAAAACAAATTAACGTCAAAATAGTTGAACACTTCAATTCAAATAGAAGTGGAATTAAATTTTCTTTAAAAATTCTGAAGAACTCAAATGTACCGAAGTTTTCCACTATCAAGATAAAAGTCCAAGCCTTAAAAAAAAAAAACAAAAAAAAGAGCCGTGCTTATTAGTTAAGCTATTTGGTTTGGTTTTTTTTTTAGGAGCATTAGCAACTAAGGCCATATTGCTCCGGGAATATGCGGTGGTCATTCGCTGACCTTTCCGCATCCTCCGTATTTGGTGGTGACGGGCTCGAACCCCGGTCTAATCAAGAAGCGTGTGCTACGCACTGCTGCTCCTTCCCACCTGGCTACGGAGGCGCCCTCTTATTAGTTAAGCAAGGTATCAAATAACATATATGTTCTAAGTATGCAACTCTGCAATACATTCATTAAGTGAAAGAGTTGTTAAAAAACTAACAAACAACGTAAATGGAAAAACAAATTAACATCAAAATAGCTGAATAAAAATATAATAAGAAATGGCCAGTTCCACCGAAAGCATCACTCACTAATTCTGCAAATTTAAATAGAAAAATACAGGATGAATTTATAGTATATCTGTCTGATAATCAGCTCAGCAATTTTTTTTTTTTTTTTTAAATAAGAGTATAAACTGTAGTACTGCACGAAACCAAAACAGGTTCCTTACAAAGAGTTCATTATACACCATAAACAGAATCCTCAAACTGGTTCACTGCATTTAAGATTTTGAAAGCCAGTTCAGTGAAATAATAAATCTTTTCTGCAAAGATAGAATAGGAGGTGCCGGTGCAATACCACCACTTTGCTTATTAGAGGCTTGAAGTGGTGAAACCCATGTTTAGTCTCTAGAGCAAAGTTTCCTGCATTCCCCCATACTTCTCTTTCAACCCATGCACGGTACTAAGTACTATAGGTTTTGATACCTTTCGTGTTTGGGGTTTTCATAAAAAAACAAAAAAAAAAAAAACATCAAATATTCAGAACTTACAGTCACCACTCTCTGATAGTAATACACCAACAATACACACTCATTCTTCGATATTTATTTCTTGAGCTATACTTGCCTCTCCTCTTGGATATCTGTAGTGAAATTTATTTTGGTCACGAGCAGCAAACTCTTCTGGATACTTCTCCTGTATTTCCTCATAGCTCATCTCTTCACATATGCCCTATGTAAAAAATATAAATTTAACAATATACCAAATTACACTTCTCTAATAGACAGAGTGAGATCTTTTTAAAAGATTTTACAAGATTACCAAATAATAACAAAAAATCAGAAATGAACAAAACCCTGCTATTTTTACTTTAATAGTTATAACCTTTCTGAAAACCCTGTTTTTAACCCCCCCCTTCCTTGTCATTCATTAAACATTTGATGGTTATAAAGTTTTAAGCAGTTAATCAGAAATGAACAAAACCCTGCTATTTTTACTTTAATAGTTATTACCTTTCTGAAAACCCTGTTTTTAACCCCCCCCCTTCCTTGTCATTCATTAAACATTTGATGGTTATAAAGTTTTAAGCAGTTAGACACATTTAATCCTGAAAGCAAACAACTGGTTATCCATATTCAAAACTAAACAGGAGGATTGGCAATACATCTATAAAGAACCTAAGTGATAAAAGATAATTGCATCCTCTAAAAATATGTAAATAAGGAGTATTTCTTTTGTTCCTAAAAAGTTCTTTAAATAGATTAGAAGTAGTGTAACTGCTTGATATATGCCCTTTGGGTTTCCTCCAGAACATCACAGGCATGGCAAGTCTAGATTCCCCATGACTTGTATTGATAAAAAAAAAAAACATTAAAAAATAAAAAATAGAGGCGTATTTTCAAATAACATGAGACCACAGCAAATGTCAATATGTTTTAGAATTCACAGAAGCCTTTAGTTATATAACCAAAAGAAAAATTTACAAAAGAATAGTTTGCTGCTTAATATCAGTATCTTGGCACTACTAAATGGTAATAGTGGCCATTGCAATTTAATTTAACTAGCTTAAGTATTGTGCAAACATTTACCAACATATGCAAAGTTACATCAATTTTTTTGATAAACAGTTTTTAATCCTTTTAAAACACACACTATTCTGTCTCTACCCAAGGTAAAACATTCTCCCAAAAATAAACATTAATTTCCAGTGATCTATCATTGTATTCATTAAGCTAGTCACCTCCTTGTCTTTAAAAAATTAATTCTATTGAGGCTGTGTCAACTCTCAAAGCAAAAAAGTAAACTCTATAAGATTTAAAGTTGTTGTTGTGGGGGGTTTTATGGTGCATAAGCTGCTTTGGCTATAATGTGCCTTAAGATTTAAAGTGCAAACATAATTATCCATGAAGTAACCTTTATGAAGCCTATAAAAAGAGGGGCTTTTGAATATAACCCCTCTTTTTAAAAAAAAACAGCACCCCTTATCACAGTTTGATTCACAAAGGATGAATTAAATGTTTTACAATTTCTAAATAAAACAACTTTGGACATTAACAACAAAGAAAACTGTTCAAGGTTTAGGCCTAAATGTCAGTCAGAAAAACTAATGAGACTCATGGCAGAGAGGGGAAAGTGCATGGAATGCATATAAATTATTAGGTGATACAGAATCCTATGGTAGATATAAACTAGTTTCTAATCAAGTCAAAAGGAGAATAGGCAAGTGAAGGTGGATTATGAGAATTCTTTGGAAAAGGATGCAAAAAAAAAAAAAAAAGACTTATTTACTTAAGTAAACTCTAGATGGAATGGAATGAATCAGTTTGGTCCACTTGATATAGACTGTTTCACTATTGATGATCCTGCTCAAGTAGCTGTCAAATTGGATGAGTATTTTACATTGACATTCACACATAAGGAATTCTATTGGGAAGTGGAGGCCAAGAGTTTATCAAACTCTAACAAGTAGCTAAATGATTTTGTAATACCTGAGAGAGGAAGTGGATGAAAAATTGTTGAAGTTAAACATAAGAAAGGAACCTGGGATGGATGGATGGATGGATGGAATGCAGCAAAGGAAGTAAACAAACCCTTATTCATAATTATGAGAGCATTTTTGGATTCAAGGTAGGTCCCCATGGAATGGAGATGTGCAAATGTATCCCCAATTCACAAAGGGGGATCAAAGGGTGACAAATAATTACAGACCTGTTAGTTTAACTTCTGTTCCGGGAAAAATAATGGAGTCACTGGTTAAAGATGCATTGCAAGATCATCTAGACAAGACTGCAGCAATAATTCTGACAGTATGGGTTTGCTAAGGGAAAGTCTTGACTGACAAATTTGATTGGATATTATGATGTGATTACAAAGGAACTGGATGAAAAAATAATTTTGATATCATATATTTGGATTTCAGAAAAGCTTTTGACACTGTTGCGCATGGAAGACTACTGTACAAATTGGAGCAGAATGGTATTAAGAGTAATTTGCTACAATGGATAAAAGGATGGTTGAGTGGGAGAAGACAGAAGGTCTTCTCCCACTCAACGGGTGCTGCTCTTCGTGGACTAATGTTATTAGTGGAGTCCCACAGGGTTCAGTGTCGGGTCCACTGTTCTTTTGTATATTTATCAAATGATATTGATGAAGGTATATCAGGCTTAGTGTTGAAGTTTGCAGATGATACCAAGGTTGGCAGGGTTGTTAATTGAGTAATGGCAGTGTGCTACTGCAACAGGATCTAGAAAATTTGGGCAGATGGGCTGAGAAATGGCAACTGAAGTTTAACCTTGACAAATGCAAGATTAGACGTAACCTCAGAGAAATGTACCAACTGTATGGTACTACACTTAAGATGGTAGAAAATGAAAAAGACCTGGGATTAATTGTGCAGGCAGATATGAAGTTTTCTGATCAATGCAGACAGGCTGCCAAGCCTGGTCATGGGGTTTTGTCAATGATATACAGGAATTTTGCTAGCAGGAAAAAGGAGGTGATTATCCCTCTGTATAAGGCAATGGTCAGGCCACGCCTTGAGTTCTGCGTCCAGGTCTGGAGGCCTCATTTTAGGAAGGATGAAGATTTGCTTGAGCGTGTATAGAGAAGGGCAGCAAAATTGATTGAAGGTGCCTCCATAGCCAGGTTTTGTGATGTATGCTTGTTCTGTTTAAGAAGAATCCTCAGTACTGCTCTTTGGCTTCTTCACCTACTAGTAGACATGTCAACATGCACACTTCACTGCACCGAGCCAATGTGCACTAAATTTCAGGAGGGTTTATTCTTTTTGCATTCTGAAATTGGATCACATCCCTAGTCATTGTGCATGACTCCCAACATCTTGAAATTTAACTGTTTCCAAACACCTACCTACAGATGGTTCCATGGGCACCCTGTGTTGCTAACAGACTTTGATCAGTAATCTGAGGCGCCTCCGTAACCAGGTGGGCAGGAGCAACAGTGTGTAGCACACGCTTCTTGATTAGACCTGGGTTCGAGCACGTGACCACCAAATACGGAGGATGCGGAAGGGTCAGGGAATGACCGCCACATATCCCTGGAGCAATATGGCCTTAGTTGCTAATTCTCCTAAAAACCAAATAACAACAACAAAATTGATGAGGGGAATGAAGGGATCCTCTTACGAAGAGAGGCTTAAATTCTGCAAATTGCAGCAGCTGGAGACTAAGCACCTGCGAGGTGATCTGATTGAGGTGTATAAGGCCTTGAATGGGTTGAGTACCCTGAACTCTGATGGGATTCTTCCACTTTTTCAGATTACGAACCTAAGGTGGCATAAATTAAAATTGAGGAAAGACAGATGAAGAATAGATGTGCGGAAATTTGTCTTTAGCCAGCAGGTGGTTAATTACTGGAACAAACTTCCATCTGTCTTTGTGGAACTGGATAAACATTTAGAGGGAATTGTATAATTTTTTTTTTTTTTTTAATTATTCTTTATTTTTTTTATTGTCTGATGCTGCATAAGCTCATACACTTGCTTTCTTGCATCACATGCCACTACCACCACTACTATTACAAAGGAGTGCTCTTACGAAGAAAGTCTTCAGTTCGGTAAATTACAGCATCTGTACACTAGGCACCTGAGGAATGATGGTTGCAGGACAGATGTGAGTAGGTTTGCTGCTTTCAGTGGGTGGTTGATTGCTAGAATTAACTTTATCTGCCGTTGTTTGTTTTGTTTGTTTGTTATTTGGTTTTTAAGAGCATTAGCAACTAAGGCCATATTGCTTTGGGGATGTGCGGTGGTCAAATTCCACGACCTTTTCGCATCCTCCGTATTTGGTGGTCACAGGCTCGAACCCCGGTCTAAGCAAGAAACGTGCTATGCACTGCTGCTCCTGCCCACGGAGGCACCATTCCTTCCTGTAAAAACTCTCACTCTCTCTCTCTCTCTCTCTCTCTCTCTCTCTCTCTCTCTCTCTCTCTCTCTCTCTCTCTCTCTCTCTCTCTCTCTCTCTCTCTCTCTCTCTCTCTCTCTCTCTCAGCAGAACTGCAGACACTTTAAAAATTAATTCTAACTTGCAATTTTTTGTGCACATTGTTCAGTTTTTCAAGTAAATCCTCAGATCTTATTCGAAATATCATTAGTACCAATGTGTATAGCAATATCACCCTTTGAACCCTTAAAAATGACAGGTGCTCTACAACATCATTAGACATACCTTGTCCAATTCCACCTATCCTTTTCACACAATATATTTTCTTTACCTTGAAGAGTCACCGGTAATTGCTATCTACTGTGGGATCAGAGACCTCTGCCAATGACGATGCTACTGTGTTGTGTGTTTGATGGATTCCTATCTTTTATTCCTTCGAGGGCATTAACCCTGTTCTCCAAGCCCTCATATAAGCTCATCAGAATGCCGAATTTACACAACCACTTTGGGGTTAAGTGTAAATTAACACACAAAGGCATCTTCAGCTGTATCATGACAGACTAAACACAGCTTGCAAAGAGGCAACAGGAAGAGCACATTGTAAAATGCTGATCTACAAAATTACCATTGGAAGTTGTCTCCTGAGCCAAAGTATTCCGTCTACTTTGAGTATTTTGCCACCCTGTAAATTTAGATGAATCATGCCTCAGACATAATTCATCTAAATTTAAGGATACTGAATAAAAGTAAGAGAAACAAGTATAATAATGCTACACTACATCCAGATTATTCTGGCAGTACATACTTACTACCCTACTTTAAATGATGTTATCTACTAAGTGATATATTTACCATTATGAGATTGCATTTGCATTGCCAAAATTTATATTTTATGAACTTATAATAAAATCCCTTTAATAATAACTACATTCCTAAATTGCACAGAAGATTACTATTGAGATCAACATAAGAACAAGTGCATTACTAATATGAAACAAAAATAAGAAATATCAATATTTTTCAAGTATTAAAAAAGTCAATTTAGCAGCTCTCAAAAACTGATCTTTTTGGGAGCTGCTGTCAACTAATGTTTTCAGAGAAATGTTTTTATATCCCTTATTCTAGATGAGAGGTCAAATATCTATACACAATTGTGCATACATATTTGCATGTAACTGCCACTGGGCATACAAGTTATAATTTTCACTGGAATTTGAATTCAACTGATTTGAAGAGAACAATGTGCAGAAAGAGCCACACTGGCACATAAAATAAATGAAACAATGGATGAGGACATCAGCAACAAGTCTCATTGACTGGAGTTGATAAATATTTTAATGGAGTGAAACAAAATAGCAGGTGCATATTACAGTACATTAGCTAAAACAAAATCCACTCGTGCACACCTTCTGGATGGTTAATTAGTTAGTTATTTGGTTTTTAGGAGCACTAGCAACTAAGGCCATATTGCTCCGGGATATGCGGTGGTCATTCCCTGACCTTTCCGCATCCTCCGTATTTGGTGGTGACGGGCTCGAACCCCGGTCTAATCAAGAAGCGTGTGCTACGGAGGGGCCCTTTCTGGAAGGTAAGCCTTGCTACATCACTTAGGTAACAACGAACATGTTGAGTGGTTCTCTTCAAGACACCTGGTCAGTGCGAAAAGAAAAAGACCAAAACCCGACAGCATGACGAAACAAATGTCCGTCAGTCCCCAGCAGCTTTCACTCCCCCTCTTATGGCAGCAGGAGGATCAGAGTGGGATCAGAGGGTTCTAAAAATCTCTGGGTACGACCAGGCTGCCATGCATGGAAACTGAACTTGGTCTGTTACAATGTAAGATCGCTATCGGTGAAGACAGGATATTAAAGCTGGAAAAGGAATTAGAATGTTGTTGTTGTTTGGTTTTTAGGAGCATTAGCAACTAAGGCCATATTGCTCCGGGATATGCGGTGGTCATTCCCTGACCTTTCTGCATCCTCCGTATTTGGTGGTGACGGGCTCGAACCCCGGTCTAATCAAGAAGCGTGTGCTATGCACTATTGCTCCTTCCCAGCTGGCTACGGAGGCGCCACAAGGAATTAGAAAATATGAATTGGAATATCATTGGTCTGGAACAAGAAGAAATGAATCACTTATAAGTTTATCAAGTGGAAATCTGCTGCACACCAATGGAAACAGTGAAAGGAGCGAAAGTGAAGTTGGCTTTCCAGTCCATAAAGATATAAAAAAACAACATTTTGGAATTCAAAAGTAAATCACCAAGGGTGTCAAGACTCTTTATTTATTTACTATCAGGATTTCTAAGAGATACAAGCTAAAGGTTATAATGATTTATGCACCAACATCGAGCCATGATGATGAAGAGGGTGAAGAAATGTACACAGAAATTGAGTCTTCTAGACCAGTGGTCTGCGGACCACTGGTGGTCCGCGAGAGAATTTTGGTGGTCCGCAGAGTAATCTGAATATATTTGCAATTTTTGTGTTTATTAAAATGTTTCATTATATTCTGATTCTACTCTTTTGCAGTTTTTGCCTTATTACATTGCATGTTTATAAAAGGCCCAGTGCAATATCCAGTATTAGCGATGCTTTTATTGTAAAAAAAATATAGAAAGCTATTTCTAATCGATGGCCTAGCCTGGGCACGGTGCGGTTCACAGTTCTTAGGTAAGTGACCAGTGATATTTTTATTTTAACTGTGCAGTGTGATATTTAATGGCATCAAAGATGCTTCAGTTTGATAACTATCTTGTTTCTTGTTTGGTTTTAGATTCAAATAAAATAACCCCAATGAGTGAGAAAAAAACAAGCAAGCATTTTGCACTTCTTAGGTAATACATCATGTTGTCATTAGCTGGTTAATGAATCAGAGCCTCCGCAGCCACCGCAAGGCATAATCAGGAAGGACATTACAACTGGAGGCGGAGAGAAAAAAAAAGTTCAAAGTTTCAAGAAAATATGATGCAGACTACTTGAAGTTTGGATTTATTCAAGAACCTGGAAGTGAACTGTATCCACAGCCGCTTTGTATTATATGTTCTGAGCGTTTATCCAATGATGCCATGAAACCTTCGAAACTCGGCAGGCACTTGCAGTCAAAACACCCAGATTTAGCTAAAAAGCCAGATGAATACTTCCAATTGATGCATGAAAATTTGCAAAAGCAAAAAAGTTCATTAGCAACAATGATTGTGTCCTTAGTAAAATCTTATTTGATAGCACTTCAAATCGCGAGATGTAAAAAGCCGTATACAATTAGAGAAGAATTAATTAAGCTTTTGCTTGTTACAAACCGTGAAGAGGTTTTGAGGAAACAGGCTGTCCAGAAACTGAAAGGAATTCCTATGTCCGCTAACACTGTGAAGCGCAGAATTGAAGACATGGCCGAAGATACTGAAAATCAAGTGATTGCACTTGTGAAAAATTCTACGTTTTATTCAATTCAACTTGACGAATCAACAGACATAACTAACAAGGCAGTTCTTTGTTTTGTGAGGTTTGATTGCCAAGGAGAATTAAAGGAAGAACTCTGTTTGCTAATCTTGTCGGATTGAACAACAGGCTCTGAAATTTTCAAGGCACTTAATGGTTATTTCCTGAAACACAGTATTGAATGGAAGAAACATGTTGGGATATGCACAGACTGTGCCACAAGCATGACTCGACATCGTTCAGGAGTTGTTGCAAAAATGAAAGACGTTGGACACCCAGACATCTTGTTTACTTATTGTATTCTACATCGTGAGCAACTTATGGTGAAAAGATTATCACCAGAACTGCACAAAGTCCTCTCTGATGTAATTAAAATTGTAAACGAAATTCGCCACAAAGCGCTCAATTCTCGAATATTTGAGGCACTTTGTGAAGAAATGGGCTCTCAGTATACTCATGTTCTTCTTCACACTGAGGCGAGATGGCTGTCGAGGGGCAAAGTACTAACCCGATTGTTTGACCTGCGCCACGATGTCAAGTTATTCTTCCAGCAGCAAAATAATTCGAGGTTCCATGATCTCTTTCCAACAATGATTGGCTAGCCAAGCTCGCATACCTGGCAGATATTTTTTCTCTGTTAAACGAGCTGAACACGTCCTTGCAAGGACAGCTTACGGACGTGTTCACACTGTGAGGCAAAATGGATGCATTTCAAAGGAAGATATTGCTGTGGCAAATGCGGTTGGCTGAAGAAGATCTGCAAATGTTCCCAAATTTTGATGATTATATGAAACAGGAGGATTTCAACCGACAGGTAATAACTCTTGTTCGATTGCACTTACAGTCACTCACTGACTCTTTTGGTCGTTATTACCCAAAGGAAGAGGACCCCAGACATGGAAATACGTGGATAATAGATCCATTTTCGGCGAAAATCAAGGATAGTAATTTGAACATGAAAGAAAAAGAAAGCCTAATCGATCTTATCATCCGACGACAGTCTCAAAAGGTAAATTCCACTCGTCCCTAAAAAGATCTCATTTTTGGCTTTCCGTAAAAAGTGAGTACCGAGTGAAAAGGCCATCAAAATTTTAATTCCATTCATAACTACATATGTGTGCAAAGACATTTTCATCAGTTACGGCAATTAAAAACAAGTACCGCTGTCGGATAGAAATACAAACGGCTCTCCGTGTTGCAGTAACATCATTGGAGTCAAGAATCCAACAGCTTATTTCAAACAAGCAGCAACAAATGTCATACTGATTATTTTGCTATAATTAATCCTTTATACACCTCTATGTCGAGGTGCACTCGATATTTGATAATTGTTAATATTAATTGTTTCTGTTAATTCTTTTTTTAATAAAATGAAATTTAAAATGTTTTATTTTGCATTTTTCATAATGAATATATCTGTGTTTATTTATTATACTTTTTTTATCATTATAAGGCCATTATATTATTAATTATATTAACATTAATGATATCCAATTTTTTGCAAATAACTTGGAGTGCAAACACAAGTGCAAGTACCATTTCATATTTAGAATATTACTTTTATGGAAAAAATCATGGAAGTGGTCCGCGGAATTCAAAATTTTGAGTTTAGTGGTCCACGAGGTCCGAAAGGTTGGCAACTGCGGTTCTAGACTAGCAGAAAACCCACTACACTATCATTATGGGGGACTTCAATACTAAGGTTGGAAAGAGACAAAACAGTGAAGAAAGGGGAACTAGAGGAAATTTTGGAATTTGTGAAAGAAATGAAAGAGGAAAGAATGAAAAAAAAATGAATGAAAAAAAAAGTGTTCAAAAATGAACACTTTTTTCAAGAAAAGGATGAACAGAAAATGGACATGGAAGAGCCAATTGAATTAACAACTAATGAAATCGACTTCATCCTCACTAACAGAAGATATATCATGAATGATGTTACCATCCCAAACAAGGTAAATGTTGGAGGTGATCACAAAATGGTGAAGTGCACACCTGATATAGATGTAAGAAAAGAAAGGCAAAAACTGACCCGAGTAAATAATACGAAGGGATTTGAGATAACAGAAGAGGAGAAAAGGTAGTATGTACTTAAAAAAAACTTAAATCAGAAGCCATGAGCAGAATACAGAAAGACAAATGATACTGAAACTGAAGAATACCAATGGTTACTTATAAATAGCAGAGAAGACATAATAAAACCTAAGAACAAGTTTGAGCTTCTGCAGATGGCTCAGGACCAAGATATCGACGAGGAATATTACAACTTTCTGAAAGCGATAAAGCCCAAAAGAAATCCAAAGAAGAAAAAATTAGTCAAGAAACACTTGTCGTGGATGAACTGAAGACAACAAACAGAGAGCAAGATAAACACTGACAAGGAAAAAATTGAGTATACTGAGTTATGCAAAGCCATCATTAGAAAGAGACTAAGAGGACATAAAAAGATTTAACACAAGAAAAGTAGAAGAAAATTAAGGGAAAACAAAGGACTTAAATCAGAAGCCATGAGCAGAATACAGAAAGACAAATGATACTGAAACTGAAGAATACCAATGGTTACTTATAAATAGCAGAGAAGACATAATTCAAATAACAGAAGACTACAGAATTATACAAGGAGCAAGGGAATGATGCCAGCAGTGGGGAAGATGGATCACAAATTAGTAACACATACGATGTACCCGATATCCTTCCTAATGAGGTAGAACGTGCATTGAAAGTGAAGAATCAGAAAGCCCTGGGGAAAGATGAAGTTACTGTAGAGTTGCTAAAATTGGGAGGAAGAGACGTGACACAAAAACTGACAAGACTTCACAAAATGCATTAGAAAAGGTGTGATGCCTAAGGAGGGGAATAATGCAATCATGGTTTTAGCATTGGCATATGATGAAAGAAAGCAAGCTTATTCAGCATCAGCCAAAAGAAAAAAAAAAAAAAAAACAACTCCCATTTCACCCCTCCGTTTGCTCGAAATACCTGTCCAGTTGAGCCTTAAATTTGTTTAGGCTATCAACTTCAACAACAAGTGATGGAAGTCGGTTCCACCAACCAACCACCCGCTGGCCAAAGGCAAATTTCCGCACATCTATCTGACATCCGTCCTTCCTCAATTTGAATTTATGCACTCTGAGCTGATTATTCTGAGCAAGATGAAGAATCCCATTGGCATTGAGCATGCTCAAACCATTCAAAGCCTTATACACCTCTATCAGATCACCTCGCCGGTGCCTAGTCTCCAGACTCTGTAATTTGCAAAACTTAAGCCTTTCTTCGTAAGAGCAACCCTTTGTTCCATTCACTAATCTTGTTGCCCTTCTCTGTACCCGTTCCAGCAGCTCTACATCCTTCTTGAAATGAGGCCTCCAGACCTGTATACAGTACTCAAGATGTGGCCTAACCATTGCCTTATACAAGGGAATAATCACCTCCTTATCCCTGCTAGAAAAATTCCTGTATATCATTGACAAGACACCATGAGCTACTCTTGCAGCTCGTCTGCACTGCTCAGAGAACTTCATATCTGCCTGCACAATTACCCCAGGTCCTTTTCATTCTCCACCACTGTCAGTGTAGTACCGCAGAGTTGATACGTTGCTCTGGGGTTACTGTTTCCCATATGTAGTACTTTACATTTGTCAATGTTAAACTTCATTTGCCACCTCTCAGCCCATCTGTTCAACCTTTCCAGATCCTGTTGCAGCAGCATAGCATCAGTGGTGTCCTTAACAACCCTGCCAACCTTTGTATCATCTGCAAACTTGGACATTAAACTTGATATCCCATCGTCAATATCATTCATAAACACCGAAAACAACAACGGACCCAACACTGAACCCTGAGGAACTCCACTAATAACATTAGTCCACGTTGAGCTGTGTCCATTGATTACCACTCTCTGTCTTCTGCCACTCAACCATGCCCTTATCCATAGCAGCAATTTGCCTCCAATGCCACACTGCTCCAATTTGTGCAGCAGCCTTCCATGTGCAACAGTATCAAAAGCCTTTCTAAGATCCAAATATATAATATCAAAGTTATTTCCTGCATCCAGTTCTTTTGTGACTACATCATAGTATCCAATCAAATTGGTCAGGCAAGACCTGCCCTTAACAAAACCATGCTGCATCTGAGCTATAACTGAATTCTTGTCTAGATGATCCTGCAGTGCTTCTTTAACCAGTGCCTCCATTAATTTACCTCGAACAGAAGTTAAACTAACAGGTCTATAATTACTTGTGTCAGCCTTTGATCCTCCTTTGTGAATTGGGGTTACATTTGCACATCTCCAGTCTATGGGTACCTCCCCTGAGTCCAAAGAAGCTCTCATAATTATGGCTAGGGGTTTGCTTACTTCCTTTGCTGCCTCCTTTAATATAACTGGATAGATCCCATCCACCCCAGGTGCCTTTTTTATGTTTATCCTCAACAATTTCTCCTCCACTTTCCTCTCAGTTATTACAAAATCATCCAGCTCACTGCCAATGTTTACTTTACCTACATCATTCTCCTTCCTGAATAACTCCTCATGCGTGAATGTAGAGGCAAAATACTCGTTTAGATTGTTAGCCACCTGAGCAGGATCCTCAACTGTTGAACCATCAATATCCAGTGGACCAATCTGATTCATCCCTTTCCTTCTTGAGTTTAAATAGGTAAAGAACTCTTTTCTGTTTTTCTTTGCATCCTTTGCCAAGGATTTTTCGTAGTCTGCCTTTGCCTGCCTAATCTCCTTTGTGACTTGGTTACAGACCAACTTATATCTATCATAGGCTTCCATGTCACCCATTAATTTGTATGTATCCCATGCATTTTTCTTCTCTGCCACATGTCTCATTAGTTCATCTGACAACCATTTTAGGCCTAAACCTTGAACAATATTTCTTAGTTGGTATGTAAAGCCTGGTAGCCTCCAAGATTAGTTCCTTGAATGCTTCCCATTTTGAGTTTGCTGTTGGTAACATCATCAGTTGGTCCCACTGTATAGAATTTAAATACTGTCTCAGACCATCACAGTCGCCTTTACGAAAACAAAAACCCTTCCCTTTACCTCTGATGGTAGTTACCTCCTTGAGTAAATCCCCCTTCAACACACTGTGATCACTGCCACCTAGTGGTTCATTTATCTGCAGATTCTTAATGCATGAAGAATCACTACTGATAATCAGATCAAGAGTATTGCTCCCTCTTGTTGCCTCACGAACATGCTGATGTAGAAAACAATCATCCAATAAATCCACAAAAGCCTTGCTAGTGTGCGAGTGACCAACCCACAAATTCCAGTCAATATCTGGGAAATTAAAATCCCCCATTATAAGACTTTCTGATTTACTGGTCCACTCTATTTCCCTGTACAATATCTTATTACAGGTAACCCTCGCTATTCGCGGGGGTTACGTTCCTGAGAAATGCCGCGAATACCGAAAACGCGAATACTGAGTTATGGCTCCCATAGTAATAAAGGGGTTCCGTTCCAAAGTATGAAATATATAAGAAAAACTAGTCTAAAATTTTGTCTATGTATGTATTATATGTACCTTCATAATATGACTATATACATAGACAGTACATAGTGAAATGCAAGCATATGGCATCGAAATGAAAATAAGAAACAATTTAATATTAAATGTAATATTTATTAGAAATTTCAAACAAATCTTTCAAACCAGCGTCTTTGCTAGCTAAAAAAAACCTATCCCGCCAGTGTTATCACCAGTTTCGCTAAAACGTTGATAAGGAGTTTTGCGTTTTCACGAATGATGAGTGAATTTAACGGAATTTTATTTTGAGTTCGGTCTTCTATCCACAGATTTAAAGCTTTTTCCATTTTTTCTAATTTAACATCACGAGTTACAGAGCAAATTTTTGAAGCAATTAGCGCGTTTTCACGGACACTACGGCGGATTTTTTCTTCCGATTTCTTGATTGATCGTACCGTTGACTCATTGATTTTATAATGTTTTGCCACTGAGGAATTAGAAATTTTATCTAATAACTCAATTTTATTCGCTAATGTCATCACCTTCTTTGATATTTTCACATTTCTCTTGTTATTCGTAGTGATATTTTTGTAGGGGTTAGAAAGAACTTGTCCACAACAAAGTCACTTTCTTCCGTTAACACACTCGAAAAAGTCTGTTTTTCACCGCAAAACGGTAGATTTATCACTTTTGTAAGCATATCAATTTATAAATCGATAAATTTATTCAATTTATAAGCATATAAATTAAAAGCAAACGACGAAACCTTCCATAACAAGCGCATAACACATATTGAACAAGGATTAGCGAGAAACTTTCCCGCTCGCGATTTTGTCACCCCTCTCCCCCCACCCACTGAGCGCTGTTTTGACCGGGAAAGATAATTTTAGCCACGCCCATGTTTTTTTATGGCGGAAAATATTCACGGCGCTTTAAAATTCACATTTTTTAGGTTTCATTTTATATTAAATCGGCGATCGCGAATACGCGAAACTGCGAATACAGATACCGCGAATAGCGGGGGTTTACTGTATACTCATCAGAGTCATTAGGCCTATAGCACACTCCTACTCTCAATTTTGATTTCCCTATGCTTATGTCACACCAAACTGACTCGACACTGCCCTGTCCATCAATGTCGACTGGCTTCACTTCCTTGGACTTTGTGTTTCTTAACTAATAGCATAACCCCTCCTCCCCTCCTGTCCTGTCTATCCTTTCTATACACATTGTATTCCCCAAATTCCAGTTCCGCATTCCTTATATCTGTGTGACACCACGTCTCTGATATCCCAACAATATCTACCTTTGATGTTTTGAGCAATACCTCAAATTCATAAAATTTATTTACCAAACTCCTAGCATTGGTGTACACGCAGGTATACATGCACCTGTTTCTATTCTTGGCTACCCTAACACAACCCATGTGTTTACTTGTACCACAATGACTCCCAGCAGTCTCTGAAATATCCTGCATCTTGTTTTTCAGGCTTCTGCTCATTTCAATAGAAGCAGTGCAAGAATCACTGCTGCATAAGAGTGGAAAATATAGACCAATTATCTTGTTATCCCACATCTACAAATTGTTCACAAGGGTCATTACTAACAGATTATAAAGAATACTTGATGAGAATCAACCGAAAGAGCAAGTTGGCTTTAGGACAGGATTCTCAACTATAGATCACCTTCACATAATATCACAGCTATTGGAGAAAGCAAATGAATATAAAACACTATTATGCCCAGCATTTGTGGATTATGAAAAGGTATTTGACTCCATACAGAATAAGGCAATGTTTTGGGCACTGGAAAGACAAGGCATACACACCCCATATATTATGATTTTGAAGAAAACATGAGAACGTTGCCTCCTTTATTATACTAGACAAAGACAGTAGCAAATTTAAAATTGAGAAAGGAGTTTGACAAGGAGACACAGCAGTGAACAAGTTGTTCACTGTGGGCGCCTCCGTAGCCAGGTGGGAAGGAGCAGCAGTGCGTAGCACACGCTTCTTGATTAGACCGGGGTTCGAGCCCGTCACCACCAAATATGGAGTATGCGGAAAGGTCATTCAGGGAATGACCACCGCATATCCTGGAGCAATATGGCCTTAGTTGCTAATGCTCCTAAAAAAAAAAAAAAACCAAAAAAAAAATTGTTCACTGCTGCCATTGAGGAAGCTTTCAGAAGATTAGACTGGTCGCAGAAAGGAGTCAATGTGAATGGAGAGTACCTAAACCATTTACAGATTTGCAGATGACATTGTGGTCATAAGCCATGTTCCCAAAGTCTTAATCAGTTATGCAGAGTTAGTAAGGATTTTAGACTAAAGATGAATATGGCTAAAACAAAAGTAATGATGAAACAAATATGCCCCAGAAACATATATAATGATTGAAGGAGCAGTAATTGAAAAGGTGAAGTCATATACTTAACTGGGACAAGTCACTGGTTGTAATAATGATAAATGGCTGGAAGTCAAGAGAAGAATAAATTTTGGATGGATAGCATTCAGGAAATATAGTCATATACTGAGGAGCAATATCCCAATTTGTCTGAAACGCAAACTAATGAACCAATGTATACTCCCCACCATGACTTATGGAAGTGAAACTTGGGCACTCACCAAAAGACTGGAAGAGAAACTGAGAACAACACAGTGAAGAATGGAACGAATTATATTGGGAATCAGACTGTTAAATAAGAAGAGGAAACACATGGATTAGGCAGCAAACCCAAGTAAAGGACATTCTTATCAAAATTAAATAACTAAAATGGTCTAGGGCAGGACACACAGCTTGAATACATGACAGATGGACTAAGAAAATAACAGAATGGTACCAAAGACGGGCTAGAAGAAAACCTGGAAGACAACGACCGAGATCAACAGATGAAATTCATGAGTATGTGGATAGTAAATGGATGGCCATTGCACAAAACAGAAGGAACTTGAAAGTTGTTGGAGAGGTCTTCATCCTGCAGTGGATTGAAAATGGCTGATGATGATGAAAGGAAAAAAAGAATGCCTACATATTATTTTCTGAATTAATTTCCAGTGTGTTGCACATTACTGATTTCAATAAATTGACCAAGTGATTCACTTTTACTTAACTAGTACAGATTTAGACATATTCATATTTTCACTAAGCATTAAAATGCTTAAATAGAAGGGAATTTTTTTTTTTTATTTAATAAAATCCGGAAAATAATTATTACCAAATGCTATTCTCTTCAGTATACATATCATTAAGTTTCTTCTAATTTTATTTTCACTTCTAGTTATGTGTGTGTGGTAGTGAATTATATTTAGATAAATGCTTTAATCATAAACTGGAAATGTTTAAATTTTAGTGCTCCTGAAAGAGATCCAGGATACTTAGTGTTTAGAGAAAACATTATATCAAACTAATCTTACAGCATCAATTTCATTCAGTGCCTTCCACCTCTCTTGTGGTGCATCAATTCCTTCTGCAGTTTGGATGGTTCTCCGTAACTGACTTGTCCACACACGCAATCGAGGAATCTTCTGCTCTTTTATGAATTTTGAGAGGGCTTTGGTATACTAAAAATAAATAAATAAAATTTATTACAACAAAAATTTTAATTCTAGACAACTTTATAAGCAATTAAATTGTGCTTCAGCATCTTGTACAGCAGATGATTTGGTGAATGAATTGAGAATTGTAAATGTAAATAAGGGAAAAAGGGCCTTATCAACATTGATCTAAATAAACCTTTGTGGTAATAGTCTGTGAAGAATGTTGGAACCTGAAGTACTCTGGCAGAGTCTGGGTTGAGAAGGCAGAAAGCAGTTGTCAACAGACCTGAATTTCTAATAAGTCAAATTTTCAGAAAATACTGAAAAGGAAATTGTTACAGAAAGAGAAGGGACAACTTAAGAAGAGCAAAAGTTGGTTTGCTGAGCATGAAGTCTGTGTTAATGAATGTTCATAAGTAAAAACATATGTTCAGGCTGGTTTAGATGAAAGAGATGGAACTCCCATACTAATCCAGAAGAGGTTATTTTTATTATTTATTATTATTATTTTTTTTTTTTTTGGTTTTTAGGAGCATTAGCAACTAAGGCCATGTTGCTCTGGAGATATGAGGTGGTCATTCCCTGACCTTTCTCCAGCCTCCGTATTTGGTAGTCACGGGCTCGAACCCCGGTCTAATCAAGAAGCGTGTGCTACACACTGCTGCTCCTGCCCACCTGGCTATGGAGGTGCCCCAGAAGAGGTGTGATGAAAATTTATATACAGAAAAGAAATGCAGCTGAAAGTTTTGTCAAGGCAATAGAGTTGGGGGAGGGGGTTCATTAATTAACTGACTGTTCTTTCTTTTGGAAAGTCTGAGAATTTAAGGTTATGGCCCATACGTCGGAACAATATTTGGTGATAAGTTGAAATTGAGGCTTGTACACCAATTTTTTAAGAAGCCAAGGCAGCAATATCTGTAATATGCTTATACCAAGAGAAGCCAGTGTTTCCTATAGTAAAGAATGTGAGTGTCCTTAAAGATCATCATGAGAGCAACACACGTTTATGAAAAATACAAGACAGGTTTTATAAGAACTGAAGTTTAAAGTTTTCTTCTGTCTGCTAGACAATTACTCTGAGATCAGCTTTTAAGGAGCTGAAGGTGGATATGCAGGCAATTGAAGCTGTTTGTGAAAAACATGGTTTGCCAAACTGGAAGTTTGACAAACTATGTTCCTTACAAACAGCGGAAGGTGGAATGAATAGTACTATTGCAGCAAAAATATGGATAGGATTTCTATTAAACAGGATAAAGAAATAAATAAAAAAGAAAATAGCAGATGAAATATTGGAAACCTGGGGGAAACTCCACTATCACTTAAGTAGAAGGCTGAGAGGCTTTAATATCATGCCTCAAAGCAATCAGCACACAGCTAATATTACTCATTTTGTCCTGGCCAAGCATTCTGGTGCAAGAAGGCATTAATCTTCATGTGCACTCCAGTATTGAAACATTTGACTGCTCATATGATTCACCACTGCTCATACCCCATGAATCTCTTGGAAAGCCCAAGTATATCATACCCCATATAAATCTAAACCAGCCATGTATGCCTTGGAATGTGGAGAATCCACAGATTTCGCAAAATTTTAGTGCTGTCCCCCAGATTCTAATTATAAGAAGCAAATATTCAAATAAAGGTACTTCATGAGATGTCACAGAGGCACAGCCATTAACAAGAAAGAATGGTTCAAACAATAGGCAGGAATATCTTCAATGGCCAACAAGATCTGGTGGCATTTGGTGATATCAAAAAAAAAAATCTCTTTTTTGATGATTCTTCACAACAGAAGAGAAAGAATCCAACATCAGCTTCAAAATTCATAGCAGAACCCAAGAACCATCAAATCAAGTAATTTGACTGCTTGAGACTTACAGACTAGATATAAGCTAGTCTGTAATCAAGTCACAAAGGAGGTTAGGCAAGTGAAAGCAGATTACGAGATATCTTTGGCAAAGGATGCTAAGAAAAACAGCCAGGACTTCTTTACTTATATAAAGTCTAGGAGTTTTTAATGAAGGAAAGTGCTGAAAGTTTATCAAACTGTAACAGGATACTTAATGAATTCGTAGAAGCTAGCGGGTTTTCATACCATTTAAGAAATACTGTTCAAGGTTTAGGCCTAAATGGTTGTCAAATGAACTAATGAGACTCGTGGCAGAAAAGAAAAAGGCATGGGATGCATATAAATTATCAGGCCACACAGAAGCCTATGGCAGATATAAGCCAGTCTGTAATCAAGTCACAAAGGAGATTAGACAAGCAAAGGCAGATAGCAAGACATCTTTGGCAAAGGATGCTAAGAAAAACAACAAGGACTTCTTTACTAATACAAACTCTAAAAGAAAGGGTATGAATCAGATTGGTCCACTTGATATCGATGATTCCAATGTTGATAATCCTGCTCAGATAGCTAACAAACTGAATGAGTATTTAGCAGGGTGCTTAATGATTTTGTAATAACTGAGAGCAAAGTGGAGGAGAAATTGTTGAAGTTAAACATAAGAAAGGCACCTGGGGTGGATGGGATCTATCCAGTTATATTAAAGGAGGCTGCAAAGGAAGTAAGCAAACCCTTAGCCATAATTATGAGAGCATTCTTGGACTCAGGGGAGGTCCCCACTGACTGGAGATGTGCAAATGTATCCTCAATTCACAAAGGGGGGATTGAAAGGTGACATTAGTAATTACAGACCAGTTAGTTAAACTTCTGTTCCAGGTAAAATAATGGAGTCACTGGTTAAAGATGCATTCAGCAAGACTGCAGCAATAATTCAGACACAACATGGGTTTGTTAAGGGAAAGTCTTATCTAACAAATTTGATTGGATATTATGATGTGGTTACAAAGGAACTGGATGCAAACAATAATTTCGATAACATATACTTTGGTTAGTTTGGAAACATATAGTTCGGAAACTAGACACCTTAGAGGAGATTTGATTGAGGTGTTTAAGGCTCTGAGAGGCATCAGTAAAATGAATGAGGACAAAATTTTCAAGATTATAAATGATGCTAGAACTAGGGGACATAAATTCAAGTTACAGGGGGAAATGTTTAGATTGAACTGCAGGAAGTTTTATTTTAGCCAGCGAGATATAAATTACTGGAATAAGTTGCCTTCATGGGTGGTAGAGGCCGCAGTTTGGGGAAATTCAAAGGTCATCTGGATAGTACTTTCAGGTAAGGGAAGCGCATAGGATGATTGCTCAAGACTAATACTCAAGATTTCGAAGAGGTACAAGCTAAAGATTATAATGATTTATGCACCAACATCGAGCCATGATGATGAAGAGGTTGAAGAAATGTACACTGAAATTGAGAGTCTTCTAGATGAGCAGAAAACCCACTACACTATTATTATGGGGGACTTCAACGCTAAGGTTGGAAAAAGGCAAAACAGCGCAGAAAGAGGAACTATAGGAAATTTTGGAATTGGTGAAAGAAATAAAAGAGGTGAAAGACTTGTGGAATTTGCAGAATCTCAAGGAATGTCAGTAATGAACACTTTTTTCAAGAAAAGGGTGAACAGAAAGTGAACATGGAAGAGTCCAAATGGATTAACAACTAATGAAATCGACTTCATCCTCACTAACAGAAGATATATTGTGAATGATGTTACCGCCCTGAATAAGGTAAATGTTGGAAGTGATCACAGAATGGTAAGATGTACACTTGATATAGATGTAGGAAAGGAAAGGAAAAAACTGACTCGAGTAAATAATACAAAGGTCTTTGAAATAACAGAGGAGGAGAAAAAGCAGTATGTACTGGAACTTAAGAACAAGTTTGAGCTTCTGCAGACTTCTCAGGACCAAGATATCGACGAGGAATATTACAACTTTCTGAAAGTGATAAAGCCCAAGAAACCTATAGGGAAACAGAAATCCAAAGAAGAAAAAATTATTCAAGAAACACTTGTCATGATGAACCAAAGACGACAAATGAAGAGCAAGAAAAACACTGACAGGGAGAAAATTGAGTATACTGAGTTATGCAAAGCCATTAGAAAGAGACTCAGAGAGGACATAAGAAGATTTAACACAAGAAAAGTAGAACAAGCATTAAGGGAAAACAAAGGATTTAAATCAGCAGCCATGAGCAGTAATACAGAAAAACAAATGATACTGAAACTGAGGAATAGTGATGGTGTACTTATAAACAGCAGAGAAGGCATAATTCAAATAGCAGAAGACTACTATAGAGAATTATACAAGGAGCGAGGGAATGATACCAGCAGTGGGGAAGATGAATTGCAAAGTAGCAACACATACTACATACCCAATATTCTTCCTGATGAGGTAGAACATGCATTGAAGAAAATGAAGAATCGGAAAGCCCCTGGGGAAGATGAAGTTACTGTAGAGTTGTTAAAATTGGGAGGAAGAGACATAACACAAAAACTGGCAAGGCTCTTCACAAAGTGCATTAGAAAAGGTGTGATGCCTAAGCAGTGGAATAATGCAATCATAGTTTTGCTGCATAAGAAAGGAGATAAATCAGAAATTGGAAATTATAGACCAATTAGCTTGTTATCCCATATCTACAAGTTGTTCACAAGGGTCATTACTAACAGATTAGAAAGAATACTTGATGAGAATCAACCAAAAGAGCAAGCTGGCTTTAGGACAGGATTCTCAACTATGGATCACCTTCACGTAATATCACAGCTAATGGAGAAAGCAAATGAATATAAAACACCATTATGCCTGGCATTTGTGGATTATGAAAAGGCATTTGATTCCATACAGCATAAGGCAATGTTTCGGGCACTGGAAAGACAAGGCATAGATACTCCATATATTATGATTTTGAAGAAAATATATGAGAGTGCTACATCCTTTATTAGACTAGACAAAGACAGTAGCAAATTTAAAATCGAGAAAGGAGTTCGACAAGGAGACACAATATCTCCGAAGCTGTTTACTGCTGCCCTTGAGGAGGCTTTCAGAAGATTAGACTGGTCGCAGAAAGGAGTCAACGTGAACGGAGAGTACCTAAACCATTTACGATTTGCAGATGACATTGTGGTCATAAGCCACGATCCCAAAGAATTAGAGGAAAATCTTAATCAGTTATGCACAGTTAGTAAGGATTTTGGACTAAAGATGAATATGGCTAAAACAAAAGTAATGATGAACAAGTATGCCACAGAAAGGGAAATAATGATTGAAGGAGCAGTAATTGAAAAGGTGGAGTCATGTACTTATCTGGGACAAGTTATTAGCTGGAATAATGATAAATGGCTGGAAGTCAAGAGAAGAATAAATTTTGGATGGATAGCATTCAGGAAATATAGTCACATACTGAAGAGCAATATCCCTGTTTGTCTGAAACGTAAAATAATGAATCAATGTATACTCCCCACCATGACTTATGGAAGTGAAACTTGGGCACTCACCAAAAGAATGGAAGAGAAGCTAAGAACTACACAGCGAAGAATGGAACGAATCATATTGGGAATCAGACTGTTAGATAAGAAGAGAAACACATGGATTAGGCAGCAAACTCAAGTAAAGGACATTCTTATCAAAACTAAAGAACTAAAATGGTCTTGGGCAGGACACATAGCTCGAAGACATGATGACAGATGGACTAAGAAAATAACAGAATGGTACCCAAGAGGAGCTAGAAGAAAACCTGGAAGACAAAGGCGGAGATGGATAGATGAAATTCATGAGTTTTTGAGTAGTAAATGGATGGCCAGTGCTCAAAACAGAAGGAACTGGAAAGTTGCTGGAGAGGCCTTCATCCTGCAGTGGATTGAAAATGGCTGATGATGATGATAGGATGATAGGTTTAATTTCCTTTTTTTTTTTTTTTTTTTAATTAATTATTATTATTTAGTTTATTTATTTATTTTTTTGTCTTTATCATTGTTTTGTTCAGATTTTTTTTTTTTTGGCTGGTGCAGCATAAGCCATAGGCTTTCTTGCACCATGCGGCTGTTACTAATACTAATACTTGGATTTCAGGAAAGCTTTCGACACTGTTGTGCATGGAAGACTACTGTACAAATTGGAGCATAATGGTATTAAGAATAATCTGCTACAATGGATAAAAGGATGGTTGAGTGGGAGAAAACAGAGGGTGGTAATCAATGTGTGCTGCTCTTCGTGGACTAATGTTATTAGTGTAGTCCTCCAGGGTTTCGTGTTCAGCCCACTGTTCTTTTGTATATTTATCAATGATACCGATAAAGGTATATTGGGCTTAATGTCAAAGCTTGCAGATGATATTGATGAATGAAGCAGCCAAGAATCGACATATTTGCTGGATCGAAGTGTGTCACCAGTGGGCCGACAACTTTAAGAAATAGTAGTGAAGAAAATTGTTTTTGCCATCAATGAAGCTCTGGTTGGGTTGACGATCCGATTCATTTGTGAAAATCCTCGTTCACATTCATTCGATGAAATTGGTACTCTGAGCGTTCATCAAATGCTCTTCAATTCTTCCGAAACCGTCTTATCAATTAGGTATTCCCAAAATGGACAAATTGTATCTCTTTCATTTAACTGAAGCCTAATTGACAATTTTCTAACTTCCTTCTCACCAAATGCCAACATTTCATGTTTAGAAGGTTTAATACCTTTGTTGTCCTCATTTTCCTTCTCTCATCATCGACATTGTCACTAATTCTTAAATTTGAATTTGTTTCTTTTTTTTTGAAACTGTCCAAAATGTTGGTGTCATTCGGATATTCAAGTACTGTGACCAAACAGAGATAGGGAAAATAGGGCACAGAAGGTGATATAGTTGTACACGTTGGCACTAATGATATTAAGAGTAGGAGACTGGCGGAATTACTTAGCAAGTACAGGTCACTGTTGAAAAAAAGCCATGAATTAGGGTTGAATTTGAAAGTGTCTGCAATTCTGCCCAGACACGATAGGAGGGAGTATATGATGAGAGCCTTGTCGATCAATTCGGCCCTGGAGGGATTGTGCAAGGCTCAAGGGGTAGAATTTTTTTCAGCCTGGACTGTACTTGTTAACAGGAGAGATTGCTTCTACAGGGATGGGATACACTTAAATAGAAAGGGTGCAAGAATTTTTGCTGATGCTGTCGAGGCAGAGTTAGGTGGGTCAGAAAACTGCTAGTTGGGGGGGGATACAAGGACTAATAGATTAACAGTAGCCACTGGCAGAGGTGGAAGTGATTCTTGCACTGCTTCTATTGAAATGAGCAGAAGCCTGAAAAACAAGATGCAGGATATTTCAGAGACTGCTGGGAGTCATTGAGGTACAAGTAAACACATGGGTTGTGTTAGGGTAGCTAAGAAAAAGAACAGGTGCATGTATACTTGCGTGTACACCAACACTAGGAGTTTGGTAAATAAATTTGATGAATTTGAGGTATTGCTCAAAGCATCAAAGGCAGATATTATTGGGATATCAGAAGTCACACAGATATAAGTAATGCAGAACTGGAATTTGGGGAGTACAACATCTACAGAAAGGATAGACAGGGTAGGAAGGGAGGAGGGGTTATGCTATTAGTTAAGAAACAAAGTCCAAGGAAGTGAAGCCAGTCGACATCGATGGACAGGGCAGTGTCGAGTCAGTTTGGTGTGACATAAGCATAGGGAAATCAAAATTGAGAGTAGGAGTGTGCTATAGGCCTAATGACTCTGATGAGTATAATAAGATATTGTACAGGGAAATAGAGTGGGCCAGTAAATCAGAGAGTCTTATAATGGGGGAATTTAATTTCCCAGATATTGACTGGAATTTGTGGGTTGGTCACTCGCACACTAGCAAGGCTTTTGTGGATTTATTGGATGATTGTTTTCTACATCAGCATGTTCGTGAGGCAACAAGAGGGAGCAATACTCTTGATCTGATTATCAGTAGTGATTCTTCATGCATTAAGAATCTGCAGATAAATGAACCACTAGGTGGCAGTGATCACAGTGTGTTGAAGGGGGATTTACTCAAGGAGGTAACTACCATCAGAGGTAAAGGGAAGGGTTTTTGTTTTCGTAAAGGCGACTGTGATGGTCTGAGACAGTATTTAAATTCTATACAGTGGGACCAACTGATGATGTTACCAACAGCAAACTCAAAATGGGAAGCATTCAAGGAACTAATCTTGGAGGCTACCAGGCTTTACATACCAACTAAGAAATATTGTTCAAGGTTTAGGCCTAAATGGTTGTCAGATGAACTAATGAGACATGTGGCAGAGAAGAAAAATGCATGGGATACATACAAATTAATGGGTGACATGGAAGCCTATGATAGATATAAGTTGGTCTGTAACCAAGTCACAAAGGAGATTAGGCAGGCAAAGGCAGACTACGAAAAATTCTTGGCAAAGGATGCAAAGAAAAACAGAAAAGAGTTCTTTACCAATTTAAACTCAAGAAGGAAAGGGATGAATCAGATTGGTCCACTGGATATTGATGGTTCAACAGTTGAGGATCCTGCTCAGGTGGCTAACAATCTAAACGAGTATTTTGCCTCTACATTCACGCATGAGGAGTTATTCAGGAAGGAGAATGATGTAGGTAAAGTAAACATTGGCAGTGAGCTGGATGATTTTGTAATAACTGAGAGGAAAGTGGAGGAGAAATTGTTGAGGATAAACATAAAAAAGGCACCTGGGGTGGATGGGATCTATCCAGTTATATTAAAGGAGGCAGCAAAGGAAGTAAGCAAACCCCTAGCCATAATTATGAGAGCTTCTTTGGACTCAGGGGAGGTACCCATAGACTGGAGATGTGCAAATGTAACCCCAATTCACAAAGGAGGATCAAAGGCTGACACAAGTAATTATAGACCTGTTAGTTTAACTTCTGTTCGAGGTAAATTAATGGAGGCACTGGTTAAAGAAGCACTGCAGGATCATCTAGACAAGAATTCAGTTATAGCTCAGACGCAGCATGGTTTTGTTAAGGGCAGGTCTTGCCTGACCAATTTGATTGGATACTATGATGTAGTCACAAAAGAACTGGATGCAGGGAATAACTTTGATATTATATATTTGGATCTTAGAAAGGCTTTTGATACTGTTGCACATGGAAGACTGCTGCACAAATTGGAGCAGTGTGGCATTGGAGGCAAATTGCTGCTATGGATAAAGGGCATGGTTGAGTGGCAGAAGACAGAGAGTGGTAATCAATGGACACAGCTCAACGTGGACTAATGTTATTAGTGGAGTTCCTCAGGGTTCAGTGTTGGGTCCGTTGTTGTTTTCGGTGTTTATGAATGATATTGATGATGGGATATCAAGTTTAATGTCCAAGTTTGCAGATGATACAAAGGTTGGCAGGGTTGTTAAGGACACCACTGATGCTATGCTGCTGCAACAGGATCTGGAAAGGTTGAACAGATGGGCTGAGAGGTGGCAAATGAAGTTTAACATTGACAAATGCAAAGTACTACATATGGGAAACAGTAACCCCAGAGCAACGTATCAACTCTGCGGTACTACACTGACAGTGGTGGAGAATGAAAAGGACCTGGGGGTAATTGTGCAGGCAGATATGAAGTTCTCTGAGCAGTGCAGACGAGCTGCAAGAGTAGCTCATGGTGTCTTGTCAATGATATACAGGAATTTTTCTAGCAGGGATAAGGAGGTGATTATTCCCTTGTATAAGGCAATGGTTAGGCCACATCTTGAGTACTGTATACAGGTCTGGAGGCCTCATTTCAAGAAGGATGTAGAGCTGCTGGAACGGGTACAGAGAAGGGCAACAAGATTAGTGAATGGAACAAAGGGTTGCTCTTACGAAGAAAGGCTTAAGTTTTGCAAATTATAGAGTCTGGAGACTAGGCACCGGCGAGGTGATCTGATAGAGGTGTATAAGGCTTTGAATGGTTTGAGCATGCTCAATGCCAATGGGATTCTTTATCTTGCTCAGAATAATCAGCTCAGAGTGCATAAATTCAAATTGAGGAAGGACGGATGTCAGACAGATGTGCGGAAATTTGCCTTTGGCCAGCGGGTGGTTGGTTGGTGGAACCGACTTCCATCACTTGTTGTTGAAGTTGATAGCCTAAACAAATTTAAGGCTCAACTGGACAGGTATTTCGAGCGAACGGAGGGGTGAAATGGGAGTTGTGTGTTTTTTTTTTTTTTTTGGCTGATGCTGAACAAGCTTGCTTTCTTGTATCATATGCCTCTGCTAATGCTAATGCTAATTCTTAAATTTGAATTTGTTTCTTTTTTTTTGAAACTGTCCAAAATGTTGGTGTCATTCGGATATTCAAGTACTGTGACCAAACAGAGATAGGGAAAATTTGCGATAAAATGTGGATAACACTTCCATGAAACAACAGATGATTATTTGTCGGGGTAAAAGAAAATCATGCCCTCCCAATTCTCGAATGGGGCACTTATAATTGATTCACAGCAGTGTCCAACCTGCAGCAGGAAATGGAAAGTGAATTAAAACAGCATTTTAAATTTCGTTAATTGTCAAAAAATGTTTTGTTTAGTAAATGTAATCGTTTATTGTACTTAATAAAATTTTCGAATATTTTAAATTTTACGTGTATCATTTTTATTTATTCACCTTATATTCATCCTAAGCAGATTTGCGATTTATTAAAGTGAGCATTTAAAGGCAAAGGCAAAAGTAAGGTATTTTTTTGAAAAGCAAAAGAAAGTAATTTTTTATTACTTTAATAAAATCTAAAAAATTAATTAATGACAGATTTGTTACACAAGTGTTGGGAATCTGCATTTTTTATATATAGCCTGAAAATAAAAAAGGGTAACATGAAAACTGAAACTTCCTTTTACACGTAACAAGGTATTGAAAATGAAACTCCTAATTTTTCTCAAATCACTCAGTGATTCGAGAAAAATTCTGGAAATTTCCTTTTCCAGAATTTTTTTTTATTAACTTTATGCACTTAAAGTTAGTAAAATAAATTCTAATTTCCTTTTCCCCTGTATGGGGAAAGCCTGGACGCCACTCCAGTAGATGGACCAGAGCCCATTGGGAATACCCCTTGATCTGCTCACTGTTGACCAGTGCAACTTCTCCGTATGTGGGACAGGTGGTCAAGATAGGTTTTACCAGGTACCACTGAGTTGTAGAATGGTAATCCCTTTAGCTCTCTCAATTCTTGCTTAGCAGCAGCACTAATTTCCGAAATTGCCTGAAGGTCAGAAGTGCAAACCCAGTTAATCTCTCCTAAGCCATTTGTTATATGAAAATTTTCTTCGCTCAACAGAAACTACATATTTTAAATGTAATTTCCAAGGGGATTTCAAAATAAATTTGCTATAAAAGGAGTTCGTTAAACAGAGGTCCAACTGAGCAATTTAGAATTCTAAAAATAGTTATAGTTTTATATAGAAAATATCTTAACAACGGACAGTGAAAAATGCACTTAAAGTTAGTAAAATAACTTTAAGCTTATTTGAATAGCAGGTATGTGAAAAAAAGATTCTGGAATATTACAAATTTCAAAGTGTACTGCATACAAATGTCACACGTCACTTTTAATAAAAGTGCTGGTATGCCATACTGTTGCGTACTGTCCCAAAAAAAAAGCACCAACTATTATTATTTTTTTCCCATCCAAAAGCATTATTATCTCACTGGTACACAACTAAATTATATCTTAATGTTTAGTAATTCTGTACTTTTAATAATTTATATTTAAATCCTTGTCTCTTTTCACCTCTCATTACTTGAACCTCTTTTCAACACTCATATTTCATAATTTTTCATTTTAACCTTTCATACTTTTTTGTAAAACCCAAATTTAAAACCCACTTGACATTCTTTTGGTTTGGAATTTATCTTTCACAGTTCTAACAATATCATGCCATTACCAATAATGGGCGATTGGCTCTGTATTATAGGAAAGATTTTCCCCATGATTTTCAGTAATTCTTTTTAATTAAAAGTAACACAATGTCAATTCGTTGTTCTCACTACTTCAGGGTTTATATTTTAATTGTAAATAAAAAGTGGTGGCCAGTTACAGAGTTCTAGTTTCCATTTCTTGGACACTTAAAATAAACTACACAGCATTTAACATACCTAGACCTTTAAATCACATGAACAATTACTAAAGATGGCTTGACAGTTTTTGGAATCATTTCATGAATTACATTAACACCCAAATCCATACAATTTGTTTGTAAATAAATACATATAACGTTCTAACTGAATTAAACTGATGTAAATTAAAGTCATGTTCTAACAACAGTTTGGCTATTGGCATTATTAGATGCTGTGCTTTGCCTATGAACATTTTATTATAAAAAAATAAATAAATAAAAAAAGAAAATATGATACATTTATTCATTCATGTGAACAGGTTTTGAATGAATTTAAAAGAAATGAACAAAATATAATGCATATACATTTTTTTTTTTTTTTTTTAATGGAAACCGCAAGCACAAGAGGTATTAAAACCTATAGTACTTAATACCATGCATGGGTTGAAGTTTGAGATGAAAGAAGATACTTGGATATTAGAATTGAATTTCTGTAGGTTGAAATACATATAAAGACAGGATGTTCCAGGAAAATATGAGGAAGAAGACAAGTTGATTCTGTGAGTTTGAAGTTGGACAGTAAAACAATGCAGACATGTTGCAGCACATGTTCAGATTGTATTACGTTCTTAGCGTTTTTTCACCAACCTTTCATGGAGTAAAATAAAATTAAAATAAAATAAAACAAAACAAATCTTGATAACTATATTTACAATAACCTGTATTTACAAAATTAATATACGTATTACAATATTAAAAGTATTAAAACACAAGATTAAAATGCATTAAAATATACTAAGTTAAAAGCGATAAAATCCCGTAGCTTTCAAAGGCTCCAGCCTTCTTCTTCAGCAGTACTCTCTATTATTCAGTACACCTTTAAATATCAGCAGGGTAATGGTAGGCATCACATGTTTCCATTCTCACGTGTTCCGCTCTCTTGCATTGTGGAACCGGAAGTGGCTCGAACGGAAGTCGTACGGAACCGTTCATCCTTTTTTAGGATAATAGTCTCTAAAAGGGGGTGAATCCGTACACCCTATCCCTATTAATGTTGGTTGTAGAGCTGATCCGCAAACTCTCGAGCCACTTACGGTCCCAGAACCTATACGCCCGATCGGTGATAGTGGCATCGTCTGGGGAGATGTGGTTACCCCCAGAGGATTATAGATAAATTTATTAATGAAAATCAGAGGAGAGATGAATCTTTTATACCAGTATCCACTGCATACATTCCCTATTATCCGGGCTTGACGGATTATATAACTAGAGTATTAAGAAAATATCAGACACGCTGTGTGCAGCTTCCGGGACGAAGACTGCGCACAGCGAGTTAAGGACCCCATTCAAAAAGAGGATGCTAGTGGGGTCGTATATAATATTAGATGCCCGGATTGTGGGGAATGTTATGTAGGGGAGACAAAACGTCGTCTCAAAGATCGTCTGGGGGAACACAAAAAAGCAATAAGAAATGCGGAATATGACAAGTCCGCCGTGGCCGAACATTTTTGGGAGAAGCAGCACCAGATCTCCCCAGACGATGCCACTATCACCGATCGGGCGCATAGGTTCTGGGACCGTAAGTGGCTCGAGAGTTTGCGGATCAGCTCTACAACCAACATTAATAGGGATAGGGGTGTACGGATTCACCCCCTTTTAGAGACTATTATCCTAAAAAAGGATGAACGGTTCCGTACGACTTCCGTTCGAGCCACTTCCGGTTCCACAATGCAAGAGAGCGGAACACGTGAGAATGGAAACATGTGATGCCTACCATTACCCTGCTGATATTTAAAGGTGTACTGAATAATAGAGAGTACTGCTGAAGAAGAAGGCTGGAGCCTTTGAAAGCTACGGGATTTTATCGCTTTTAACTTAGTATATTTTAATGCATTTTAATCTTGTGTTTTAATACTTTTAATATTGTAATACGTATATTAATTTTGTAAATACAGGTTATTGTAAATATAGTTATCAAGATTTGTTTTGTTTTATTTTATTTTAATTTTATTTTACTCCATGAAAGGTTGGTGAAAAAACGCTAAGAACGTAATATGAATATACCCAACCTCAGAGGCCTATTTGAGGATGTTCAGATTGGTTTGGAAGAGAGAGCAGGAATCATAAGCCAATTCAGAAGAACAGTACCCACGGGATGGGTCCTTAATTAACTTAACTGTTCCAATTTCAATGGAATCTGGAAGCCTGAGAGAGGTTTTGGGGCACCACCCCAAGATATTCCATGGTAGGACGGATTTGCGATTTTTACAGAGTGAACAGCAGTTCGGAAGGAAAACCAGATTTTTAGATGTAGACGGAGAAATATATGTGCTTTACTTCTAATCTCCCTTGACATATATGTGCCAATATATGGCAAGAGATTAGAAGTAAAGGTAATCCCTAATAGATATATGTGATCTTGTCTATAAATCTGAGTGTCATTTCAAAGATAAGCATAGGAGCAGAAGAATACTTTTTTTGCAAGATACAAGGTTTTAGAAGGATTGAAATCAACGAAGTTTTCTTTGTCTCACTGGAGAAGCACCCGGAGATCAGATGATCAGATTTTCCACTTATTAAGGAAGTTGCGCTTGTAGAGCATCTTGCAAGCAATAATGATGCCTTGGTCATGTGCTGTATTAAGGCAGTTTTGTTTGGTAACATAGCCAAGCACTTTATTTTACTACACTTATTGGACATATTTTCAACATCTGGATGTGTGGGGCATTGTCAAAGATTAGAAGTGCTTTAATCTGGTAATCTGAAAATTTTAACACTTCTTTCTCGTACCTCTTGACTTTGGGTATGAAGTGGTTATGGAACGAATTCTTTACAATTTCTTGTGTGAAGCAAGCATTTTGCAAGTTGTAGTAGACAACAGGCAATGTGCACATAGTCTTAATGTCCTTGGATTCTTAGCTTTGCTGACCACAACAGACTTTAGCCGATGAGTTCCATCTGCATTGACACAAAAAAGTGCTGTAAACTACTTTTCAGTGCTCTTTTTCTGCCCTGGTGTTGACTGCTTGTACAAGACTTGTGTATTTTCTGGTAGACCATGCCAAAACAGTCCCATTTCATTGGTATTATATATTTGAGAATAACAAAGATCTGCTTGCATTATTATTTCATTTAATTTTTTTCTAAATGGCTCACCACCTTCAATATCACCATTTAGGGTCTCACCACAAATTTTTTTATTAGTGATATTGTGCCTTTGTCAAAATCACCACAGCCATCCTGAACTGTAAGTAAAATTGTGTAACTTCAAAATGCTTTGCAAACTTTTCTGCTCCTGCCTATAGCTCAACACCATGCATGCTAATGTCATTTAATCATTGCTGTGAACAAAATACAGTTTCTTCCAGCAACACTTCTTTTGGATTTTTGAATGTCTATTTGACATTGTTCGAATTTTAAAGCAAATGCCTTTTATAGATTCTTTTTGTTTTTTTTAAATCTGACATTCTGTTGGCCAATACCAAATTCTTCAGCAACTTTTTTTTTAAAAGAACACAATTTTCAAGTTGTTCTATCACTTTGAGCTTATTAAATGATAGTTAAAGTAACATGTTTCCTTTTTATCCCACTTTTCAATTCTTTAGAACACAATTATATAAAATATGTTAACTTATGTACATATATATGTATAAAAGTACACAAATGAAGCAATATAAGCAATAACATCCGTCCGACTCAGAGTCAACAACGATACTGAACAACACTTAAGACAATGTAATGTATGTTCCATCTCTCTGTGCAGTCAATCAGCACACAGAGTGACTCATTGGCCTTCCTAAATACAGTGTGCCTTTCAAAGTACAATACTCAACTGTGAACAGAATTTTTCATATTTCGATCCGGATTAGTGAGGGTTTACTGTTCTTAGATTTCAGAAAGGCCTTTGATATTGTACCATACACACACACAGCTGCTGTATATGGTACAATATACAGCAGCTGTATATGGTACAATATAAATTGGAGCAATGCATTACAGACAAGTTACTATTATGAATAAAGGGATGGTTAAGTAGTAGAAAACAATGAATAGTTATAAATAGTCACTGCTTTTCATGGACTAATGTGATGAATAGGGCATCACAGGGAGACAGAGTGCTGGGCTCTTACTGTTTCAATATTGTTTTTTTTTTTTATGAATTAATATTTTTAATACTAATTCACTGATTGCCAATGATTGTAATACAATAACAATCATTGGCATCTAGGCACCAGCAGAAAGCAACATTGATGAAACCACAGAATTTTATGACGAATTACAACAGATGATAGACCACACTAACAAAAACAAGTATCTCATACTAGCAGGAGATTTAATGCAAGGGTTGGTGTTCAATCGGTAGACAAACATATAGGATCAGAAGGCGAACCAGGGGTCAACAATAATGGAAGATGCCTGATAGACTTCTGCATTTTCAATAAACTTAAAATTACAAATACTTTTTTCAGACATAAGAATATCCATATATTCACATGGGAAGCAAGAAACACAAAGTCTATAATAGATTATATTATCATTAATGAAAATTTAAATGACAAAATTAGAGACACTAGAGTATTCAGAGGCAGTGAAATTGACAGTGATCACTACCTAGTAGAAAGCACTTTCAAAATAAAAGAAATTATCTTAATAAAAAGAAGAAAATACCAACAACTACTACTAAGAAATTAAAAATGCATTTGTTGGAAGATGAAAGCACTAAATTCCTGTATAAAAGTCGATTGAAAGATAAACTCAAATCAGATGAAAGTGATAATGTTGAGGAAATCTGGTCAAACATGAAAAAATCAATTCTGGGAGTTGCTGAAGAAAGTCTTGGATATAAACCTATAAAAAATTAAAAACTGGCTAGGAACTTAGAATGAAGAATTGAAACAAACAATCAATGAGAAAAAAACAGGACCTATAAACTGTTCCTACAAACTAAAGACCTACATCAACACATAAAATATAAAAAGCTTCAAGCAGAAGTCAGAAAACTAACCAGAAAAATCCAACGAGATGACTGGGATAAATTTGTTAAATCTTTAGAACGTGATATCACCGCCCACAGAGAAGAGATTTTAAAATTTTTAAGAAATTACAACTAGAAACAAATGATCAAATAAAAACCAACTCCATCTCCCAAGCAGAATGGAAGCAACACTATTCCAAACTATGGTATAACCCAGGCACTAGGGAACTGGAAGATGAATTTGTGATAACCAAAGAGGAAGAAAAAAATATATAACAATGGAAGAACTAGAGTTAATATTACAAAAACCAAAAAACCGAAAAAGCCCAGGCATAGACAATTTGAATGTAGAACTATTTAAATATTGGAGGGACCTTACTAAAAACACACTACTAAAATTATTTAACATCATATGGCATAAGCAACAGATACCCAAAGATTGGGAAACAGGAATAGTAATCAATTTACACAAAAAAAGGCTCCAGAAAATAACCCTAACAACTATTAAATTTATAAATTTAATAAACACTGTAAACAATTCTTAGTAGTAGTGGTGGTGGCATGTGATGCAAGAAGGCAAGTGCATGTGTTTATGCAGCATTTGCAAAAAAAAAAAAAAAAAACACACCATTCCCTCCAAATGCCTGTCCAGTTCCTCCTTAAATTTATTTAACCTATCAAGGTTCGTAATCTGAACAAGTGGAAGGATCCCATCAGAATTCAGCGTGCTCAATCCATTCAAGGCCTTATACACATCAATCAGATCACCAAGAGTGTGCCTAGTCTCCAGCCACTGCAATTTGCAGAACTTAAGCCACTCTTGGTGAAAGATCCCTTTCATTCCCCTCACCAATCTTGTTGTTCTTCTCTGTACACACTCAAGCAAATCTACATCCTTCCTAAAATGAGGCCTCTAGACCTGTACGCAGTACTCAAGGCGCAGCCAGACCATTGCCTTATACAGAGAGACAATCACCTCCTCCTTGCTAGAAAAATTCCTATATATCATTGAAAAAACCCCATGACCTGCCCTGGCAGCCTGTCTGCATTGCTCAGAAAACTTCATATCTGACTGCATAATTACTCCCAGGTCTTTTTCATTTTCTACCACCTTAAGTGTAGCCGACCGGGCTAGCCGGGGGGGTAAAGTGCCTGCCTAGCAACCCAAAGGTCGCGGGTTCGAATCCCACTTCAGGCATGCATCAAAGTACTGCAAAAAACCTTGGAAGGTGCATTATGGCCACAGAAGCCGATGCGCCAAAAACAACTACAAAAATAAAAAAACAAAAAAACCCTTAAGTGTAGTACCACACAGTTGGTACATTTCTCTGGGGTTACTTTTACCCATATGCAGTACTTTGCATTTGTCAAGGTTAAACTTCAGTTACCACTTCTTAGCCCATCTGCCCAAGTTATCTAGATCCTGTTGCAGTAGCACACTGCCATTACTGTCATTAACAACCCTGCCAACCTTTGCATCATCAGCAAACTTCGACACTAAGCCTGATATACCTTCATCAATATCATTGATAAATATACAAAACAACAGAGGACCTAACACCGAACCCTGTGGGGCTCCACTAATAATATTAGTCCACGAAGAGTAGCACCCATTAATTACCACCCTCTGTCTTCTCCCACTCAACCATCCTTTTATCCATTGTAGCAACTTACCCTTAATACCATTCTGCTCCAATTTATACAATAGTCTTCCATGCGCAACAGTGTCAAAAGCTTTCCTGAAATCCAAATATATGATATAAAATTATTTTTTGCATCCAGTTCCTTTGTAACAACATCATAATATCCTATCAAATTTGTCAGACAAGACTTTCCCTTAACAAACCCATGCTGTGTCTGTCTGAATTATTGCTGCAGTCTTGTCTAGATGATCCTGCAATGCATCTTTAACCAGTGACTCCATTATTTTACTCGGAATAGAAGTTAAACTAACTGGTCTGTAATTACTCGTGTCACCCTTCGATCCCCCTTTGTGAATTGGGGATACATTTGCACATCTCCAGTCCGTGGGGACCTCCCCTGAGTCCAAGATGCCTCATAATTATGGCTAAGGGTTTTCTTAGTTGCTTTCCCGCCTCCTTTAATAAAACTGGATAGATCCCATCCACCCCAGGTGCCTTTATGAACTTCGACAATTTCTCCTCCACTTTGCTCTCAATTATTACAAAATCGTTAAGCACCCTGCTACAATTTGATAACCTTCTGCCATTTTCACACCTTAATAACTCCTCATATGTGAATGTAGATGCAAAATACTAATTCAGTTTGTTTGCTATTTGAGCACGAGCATCAACAGTCGAACCAACGATATCAAGTGGACCAATCAGATTCATCCCCTTCCTTTTAGAGTTTATATAAGTAAAGAAATCCTTGCTGTTTTTCTTAGCATCTTTTGCCAAAGATTTCTCATAATCTGCCTTCGCCTGCCTAACCTCCTTTGTGACCTGATTACAGACTAACTTATATCTGCCATAGGCTTCTGAGTCGCTTGATAATTTATATGCATCCCATGCATTTTTCTTCTCTGTCACGAGTCTCATTAGTTCATTTGATAACCAGTTAGTTAGTTATTTTGGTTTTTAGGAGCATTAGCAACTAAGGCCATATTGCTCCGGGATATGCGGTGGTCATTCCCTGACCTTTCCGCATCCTCCGTATTTGGTGGTGGCAGGCTTGAACCCCGGTCTAATCAAGAAGCGTGTGCCAAGCACTGCTGCTCCTTCCCACCTGGCTACGGAGGCGCCATTTGATAACCATTTAGGCCTAAACCTTGAACAATATTTAATAGGTATGAAACTTTTAGTAGCATCCACGTTTAAGTCCTTGAATGTTTCCCACTTAGAATTTACTGTTGGTAACATTGTCAGTTGATCCCACTGTACAGAATTTAAAAACTGTCTGAGACCACTGTACTCACCTGTTACGGAAGCAAAAACCCTTTCCTTTACCCCTGACGGTAATTATATCTTTAAGTAAATCCCACATCAGTACACTGATCACTGCCACCTAGTGGTTCCTTTATCTGCAAATTCTTAATACACGAATGATCACTGCTGATAACCAGATCAAGAGTATTACCCTCTCTGGTTGCCTCTCGAACATGCTGCTGCTGCAGAAAACAATCATCCAATAAATCCACAAAAGTCTTACTAGTGTGCGAGTAACCAACCCACAAGTACCAGTTTATCTGGGAAGTTAAAATCCCCCATTATAAGACATTCTGATTTACTAGCCCACTCTATTTCTCTGTACAATTGTACATTGTGCTCATTTGAGTCATTAGGCCTATAACACACTCCTACTCTTATTTTTGCTTTCGCAGTGCTTATGTCACACCAAACTGATTCAACAATGCACTGTTCATCTATATCAACTGGATGCACTTCTTTTGATTTTAAGTTTTTCTTAATTAACAGCATAACAACTCCTCCCTTCCTATCCTGTCCATCCTTTCTGTACACATTGTGCTCCCAAAATTCCAGTTCTGCATCCCTTATATCTGTGTGACACCACGTCTCTGCTATCCCAACAATATATCCGTCTTTGATGTCTTGACCAACACTTCAAATTCTTCAAATTTATTTACTATACTTCTAGCATTGGTATACATACAAGTATACATGTACCTATCCTTATTATTAGTTACCCTAACAATCCCATATACTCACCTGTTTCACAATGACTGCCATCAGTCCCTGAAACCCCCAGCACCCCTCCCTCCAGGTCGCTACTTATTCTAATAGAAGTTGTGCAAGA
Source organism: Mastigoproctus giganteus (assembly GCF_048544385.1). Classification (NCBI taxonomy): domain Eukaryota; kingdom Metazoa; phylum Arthropoda; class Arachnida; order Uropygi; family Thelyphonidae; genus Mastigoproctus; species Mastigoproctus giganteus. The sequence continues at coordinate 151,450,105 of NC_143587.1, read as the reverse complement.
ATCACTTTCACCTCTGCCTGTGGCTAGTTTTTACCTTTTAGTCTGTGAATCCCCCCCCAAGCTAGCAGTTTTCCAACCTACCTCCTCAATAGCATCAGCAAATATTCTTGCACCCATTCTATTTAAGTGTATCCCATCCCTGTAGAAGCAGTCTCTTCTGTTAACAAGCACAGACCACACTGAAAAAAATTCTACCCCTTGAGCTTTGCACATTCCCTCCAGGGCCGAATTGATGACAAGGCTCTCATCATATACTCCCTCTTATCGTGTCTGGGCAGAATTGCAGACGCTTTCAAATTTAACCCTGACTCATCTTTTTTGCAACATTGACCTGTACTTGTTAAGTAAATCTGCAGATCTTCTATTCTTAATATCATTGGTGGGTTCAGAAAAGGGAGAAGCACAATAGATGCCATTTTCTCACTACAACAAATTTTGGAGAAAAGAAGAGAATTCAACCTATCGACATTTCTGCTCTTTATTGATTATGAAAAAGCATATGACAATGTAAACCAGGAAAAATTTTGGCAGATTATACGTGAAGAAAATATCCCAACCAACTCTGGAAAGCGATCCAAAGCCTATATAAAAACTCAAAAGTCGGTATAAAATATTCTAATGGCCAACTATCAGACCCAATTAACACCAATAAAGGAGTGAAACAAGGACGTGGATTATCACCAAATTTATTTAATATCTACATCAATAAAATTCTTAAAGAATGGAAACAAACAATTAACAACGGAATACAGTCGAACAACAGGAATAAAATTCAAACTATATTATATGCTGATGATCAAGTTATAATTGCAAAATCCAAAGATGAACTACAGATAGCAGCAAATGAACTTAATAAAATAGGTAAAAAGTAAGGGATGAAAATCTCCACCTCAAAAACAAAATCAATGGGATTATGTGGAAAAAACATACAAAGAGTCAAAATTGTTATTGATGATAAAATAATAGAACAAATATCTGACTTCACTTATTTTGGGAAATTTAATATCAAATGAAGGGAAAGACATCCACACTAAACTAAAAAAATATAAGAAAATAAATGGAATGATTAAACACCACTTCGGAAAACAAACGAAACAAAATTACGACTGCACAACATCACTTCAAAACCAGCCCTCTTGTACAGCTGTGAGACTTGGGTCATAAACAAGAAATTTGCACACAAACTAGAAGCAGCACAAATGAGATTTTTAAGACCATTATTAGGCTTTACAAGACTAGGCCACCAAAGAAATTTAGACATCAGCGAGAAATTAAAAGTAGATAACATAGTAAATGACATAAAACGGTATCAGAAAAAATGGATCAGCCACATAGAAAGAATGAACCCAGACTGGATCCCAAAATTAGTCTTTAACTACAAACCTACAGGCAAGAGAGATGTTGGTCGACCAAGACAACGATGGCAAGATCATTACACCTCCAAGAGCTACAACGGAACAGGTCTTAAAAGACCTAAGCCGGACCAAGTTCATGATGATGAATATTAATTCACAATACTGATGTCTACTGTTGTTGATATAAAGGCAGGCAGTAGTTAATGACAATAATCAGGGTAAGCCTTCAAGTTCTAGACAAACTGAGCAGATGGGTTGAAAAGTGCAAACTAAGATTTAACATTGATAAAAGCAAGTTACATTAGGATAACAGTAATCCCAGAATAACGTACCATTTGGGTAACATCAAACTCAAGGTAACTGATGAAGAAAAAAGATGTAGGAATATTTGTATAGTTCAATATGAAATTTGGACCTATACAATTACCCCTCGCACAAACTCTTAATTATTTACTGATATTTAGAGTAATATTGAAACAAAATGACAGAAATTTTGATTATTATCTGACTCTTATTTGATTTTTTTAACTCTTGCAATGAGCTTTGCAGTATTTCGGTTTAATAAAATGTAAATGCTAAAAAACTGATTCATAAAAATCAATGATAGATAAGTGTATTCATAAATTCTCATAGAATGTCTCTAGTTTCGAGGGTCAAAGAGACCAATAAAACATTAAAAATTTGCATATAATAACAAAAATTTCATAACAGTAAATGTTTGTCTATAATGCTATTTTAGTGTATACTTACAATTTGACCCTTCAGTGTAGATCCACATAAAGTGAACTGCACAGTGACATTTTAAAATCTCATATCAGCAGACTGTAATATTCCAGCTCTACTGTGGTCTTTTATTCAATGTTAAAAAGAATCCCAATTCATTATATTAAATATCGCATTATATTTTATTTATCACACTAACCTCCCAACCTCTTTCTGAAAGATCTGCATCTCCACCAATTTTTCCTTGAACATTTAGCTCACTTTCTCCATGCTGCAATTATTTAACAGATAAAATCAGTAATTACAATAAGAATTCAAATAATAATCACATTTAAAAATTAAAATTACACCAAATATTAGACATTTTTTTTACACAAATAATCTGTGATAATATCATTGTTACTGTTATTTGGTTTTTAGGAGCATTAGCAACTAAGGCCATATTGCTCCGGGGATATGTGGTGGTGATTCCCTGACCTTTCTGCATCCTCCGTATTTGGTGGTCACGGGCTCGAACCCCGGTCTAATCAAGCGTGTGCTATGCACTGCTGCTCCTGCCCACCTGGCTATAGAGGCGCCGTGATAATATCAGTTGAATAAATGTTGAACATGAGTTGGGCTCAATTAATACAATGAAACTCCTGATTTAATGTTTGTGTAGAGATAAGCTTTTTGTAACTTAAGTCAGTTAATTTTAAATAAGGCTATGTAAAATTAAAACTTAAAATATAGTCTAATAGGTTATATTTGAAAAAGATGGGAAAATGTGTATATCTAAAAATATAAAAAAGCATGTATTTATTTTAATCATATTAATGAAGATAAAATGGCTAACCACAGATATTACAGAACATCTGTTGAACTTCAAGTTCTACATTTATAATACAAATCATGTCATTCCATATTATACAAAAAGTATATATTCAACTTCAACTGTTTTGAAAAAAATTAAATATTTTTAATTTATTCAAACCTTATCTTTACTTACTTACTTTTACTATGTGTATCTTTATTTTTCCAAGGTACTGTGAATATCAACACTAAAATTTAAACTACAATTTAAAATACTATGAATTTTAGCACTCAAACTACCACATCCTTTATCTTAATTCAAAAACAATTGGATGCCCCAATTATTATAAATAATGTAACGAAGGGAGTGCAATACAAAAAAGAGAGAGAGAGAGAGAGAAAGTTTAAATAGACTACTTAGTAGAAGGTGAAGGATTATCATACATGCACTTAAGACTATAAACCTGAAATTAAATATGGACATTAAATATTAGATAATAAATAATTTATTATTTAATATTAAACATAATTAATTATATTTAATATTAAACATCTAACATTTAGATATATAGATATTTATAATCAGACTGCAATATAACCCCGTGGGCTCACATCTGGTGAGTATGGGCCTGGCACATCCAGGGTCCCAAGCTGGATATCATCATTCTTCTCTTTTTGGTGATTCCTTTTGACTGACACTCTCTCTCACTCTTTCCTTGCACCATATGGCTATTAATAATAATTAATAACCTTATTTGAAAAATTTAATAAATGCTGAACAACTACTGTACTGATTTTGTCAAAAGAAAATTGGTGATTTACAATCATGAAATAAGTCAAAATGGACACTTCTGGGTGATTAGAAGATAAAAGAATTTACATATCATAGTAACTTTGCTCAACCATGTGATTAGTTCAAAGCTCAATATGAATAACTGCAAGCTGAACGAGACACTATACACCAAGTCACATTTCTGTAATGCACTATCAGTTTATGGAAGGAGTGTGATTAAAAATGGTCTCAAGTTTACACAAGTTTTGTAATATTAAGCAATGTTACAAAACCCTGGAATATAAACAACACATTTTGCCTGTGGCTGACTTGGTAGGTTGGTTTACTGCGAAATTTAATTGAAACTTAACTTGATATGTTTTATATGTCTAAAATCAGACTATTAGGTTAGTTAGCTATGACTTAAAACCTACCTCTGTAAGAATATGAACCTTACTGTTCAAAGCAACTGGAATAGTGCAATATTTATATACATTTAAAAACTGATTAAATAAGATTGGCTGTTTATGAGAAAAAAAGGTTGATAATAACTGTTATATTGTAACAACAAGCCAGTATTTCTAGGTTAACAGTACATTTTAAAATCCAGAAATGTTTCATTGCCAGTTATTGTCAAATTTAAAGATACAAGTGATTCTCCTCCTCAAGTAAATTTTAAATGGGTGAATTATATCTATTCAAAAGGAAGTGCATCCAGTTGACATAGAGGGACAGTGCAATGTTGAGTCAGTTTGGTGTGATATAAGCACTGGGAAAGCAAAAATAAGAGTAGGAGTGTGTTATAGGCTAATGACTAATCAGTAAAACGAACAATTTTACAGAGAAATAGAGTGGGCTAGTAAATCGGAATGTCTTATAATGGGGGATTTCAACTTCCCAGATATTGAGTGGAACTTGCGGTTTGGTCAATCGCACATACGCTGCCTGAATTTTATTATTAAAAGTAAAAAGTGTAAAGACAAAAATAAATAAAATTCAATACTAGCAAGATTTTTGGATTTATTGGATGACTATTTTCTGCAGCAGCATGTTTGAGAGGCAACCAGAGAGGGTAATACTCTTGCAGATAAAGGAACAGTGTACTGATGAGGGATTAACTTAAAGATATAATTACCATCAGGGGTAAAGGGAAGGGTTTTTGCCTCTGAAAGGGTGACTACAGTGGTCTCAGACAGTTTTTAAATTCTGTACAGTGGAACCAATGGATGATGTTACCAACATCAAATTCTAAGTGGGAAGCATTCAAGGAATTAATCTTGGAAGCTACTAGGCTTTTCAAACCGATTAAGAAATATTGTTCAAGGTTTAGGCCTAAATGGTTGTCAATTGAACTACTGAGACTCGTGGTAGAAAAGAAAAATGCACAAGATGCATATAAATTATCAGGCAACACAGAAGCCTATGGCAGATATAAGCTAGTCTGTAATCAAATCACAAAGGAGATTACGCAAGCGACGGCAGATTCCGAGAAACCTTTAGCAAAGGATGCTAAGAAAAACAACAAGGACTTCTTTACTTATACAAACTCTAAAAGGAAGGGTATGAATCATATTGGTCCACTTGATATCGATGGTTCGACTGTTGATGATCCTGCTCAGATAGCAAACAAACTGAATGAGTATTTTGCATCTACATTCACACATGAATTATTCAATGAGAGGGGTGCCAGAAGTTTATCAAATGCTAACAGGGAGCAAAGTGATTTTGTAATAACTGAAAGCAGCAAAGGGAATGAAAAATTGTTGAAGTTAAACATAAGAAAGGTACCTGGGGTGGATGGGATCTATCCAGTTATATTAAAAGAGGCGGCAAAGGAAGTAAGCAAACCCTTAGCCATAATTATGACAGCATCCTTGGACTCAGGGGAAGTCCCCAACGAGTGGAGATGTGCAAATGTATCCCCAATTCACAGAGGGGGATCGAAGGGTGACATGAGTAATTACAGACCAGTTAGTTTAACTTCTGTTCCAGGAAAAATAATGGAGTCACTGGTTAAAGATGCATTGCAGGATCATCTAGACAAGATCGCAGCAATAATTCAGACACAGCATGGGTTTCTTAAGGGAAAGTCTCTGACAAATTTGATTGGATACTATGACGTGATTACAAAGGAACTGGATGCAAAAAATAATTTTAATATCACATACTTGGATTTCAGGAAAGCTTTTGACACTGTTGCGCATGGAAGACTACTGTACAAATTGGAATAGAATGGTATTAAGGGTAAGTTGCTACAATGGGGACTTAGAGGGGAACAGGTATCCTGTGTGTTATCAGACACTCAGCCTAAAACACTGATGGATCCAATATCTCTCTATTACAGAAGATTTAGGAGAAGTCCGGTTGGCCTGCCTCCCTAAAATCCACTCATGCACACCTTCTCGATGGTAAGCCCTGTTACATCACTTAGGTGGCAACGAATGTGTAGAGAGGCTCTCTTCAAGACGCCTGGTCAGCATAAAGAGGAAAAGACCAAACCCTCCAGCATATGACAGCATGACAAAACAAATGCCCCTCAGTCCCCAGCAGTTTTAACTCTCTCTCTTACGGCAGCAAGAGGATCAGAGTGGAAGCAGAGGGAGCCAAGAATCTCTGGGTACGACCAGGCTGCCATGCACGGAAACTGAACTTGGCCTGTTATAACGTAAGATCACTCATCGGTGAAGACAGGATATTAGAGTTGGAAAAGGAATTAGAAAATGTGAATTGGAATATCATCGGTTTGGCTGAAACAAGAAGAAGAAATGAATCACTTATAAGTTTATCAAGTGGAAATCTGCTGTACACCAATTGAAACAGTGAAAGGAGTGAAGGTGGAGTTGGGTTTCTGGTCCATAAAGATTTTAAAAACAACATTTTGGAATTCAAAAGTACATCACCAAGGGTGTCAAGACTAATACTCAAGATTTCTAAGAGGTACAAGCTAAAGATTATAATGATTTATGCACCAACATCGAGCCATAATGATGAAGAGGTTGAAGAAATGTACACCGAAATTGAGTCTTCTAGATGAACAGAAAACCCACTACACTATTATGGGGGATTTCAATGCTAATGTTGGAAAAAGACAAAACAGCGCAGAAAGGGAAACTATAGGAAATTTTGGAATTGGTGAAAGAGGTGAAAGACTTGTGGAATTTGCAGAATCTCAAGGACTATCAGTAATGAACACTTTTTTCAAGAAAAGGGTGGAATAATCATAATTAGTTAATCCAAATGGATTAACTAAAAATGAAATAGACTTCATCCTTACTAACAGAAGATATATTGTGAATGATGTTACCGTCCTGAATAAGGTAAATGTTGGAAGTGATCACAGAATGGTAAGATGTACACTTGATATAGATGTAGGAAAGGAAAGGAAAGGAAAAAACTGACTCGAGTAAATAATACAAAGGTCTTTGAGATAACAGAAGAGGAGAAAAAGCACTATGTACTGGAACTTAAGAACAAGTTTGAGCTTCTGCAGACTGCTCAGGACCAAGATATCGACGAGGAATACTACAACTTTCTGAAAGTGATAAAGCCCAAGAAACTTATAGGGAAAAAGAAATCCAAAGAAGAAAAAATTAGTCAAGAAACACTTGTCATGATGAACCGAAGACGACAAATGAAAAGCAAGAAAAACACTGACAGGGAGAAAATTGAGTATACTGAGTTATGCAAAGCCATTAGAAAGAGACTCAGAGAGGACATAAGAAGATTTAACACAAGAAAAGTAGAACAAGCATTAAGGGAAAACAAAGGACTTAAATCAGCAGAATACAGAAAGACAAATGATACTGAAACTGAAGAATACCAATGGTTACTTATAAATAGCAGAGAAGACAGAATTATACAAGGAGCAAGGGAATGATGACAGCAGTGGGGAAGATGGATCACAAATTAGTGAGGCGCCTCCGTAGCCAGGTGGGCAGGAGCAGCAGTGCGTAGCACACGGTTCTTGATTAGACCGGGGTTCGAGCCCGTGCCCACCAAATACGGAGGATGCAGAAAGGTCAGGGAATGACCACTGCATATTCCCGGAGCAATATGGCCTTAGTTGCTAATGCTCCTAAAAAAAAAAAAAAAAAAACCAAACAAACAAATTAGTAACACACATGATATACCCGATATCCTTCCTGATGAGGTAGAACGTGCATTGAAGAAAATGAAGAATCAGAAAGCCCTGGGGGAAGATGAAGTTACTGTAGAGTTGTTAAAATTCGGAGGAAGAGACATAACACAAAAATTGGCAAGGCTCTTCACAAAGTGCATTAGAAAAGGTTGACGCCTAAGCAGTGGAATAATGCAATCATAGTTTTGCTGCATAAGAAAGGAGATAAATCAAAAATTGGAATTTATAGACCAATTAGCTTGTCATCCCACATCTACAAGTTGTTCACAAGGGTCATTACTAACAGATTAGAAAGAATACTTGATGAGAATCACCCGAAAGAGCAAGCTGGCTTTAGGACAGGATTCTCAACTATGGATCACCTTCACATAATATCACAGCTAATGGAGAAAGCAAATGAATATAAAACACCATTATGCCTGGCATTTGTGGATTATGAAAAGGCATTTGACTCCATACAGCATAAGGCAATGTTTCGGGCACTGAAAAGACAAGGCATAGATATCCCACATATGATTTTGAAGAAAATATATGAGAGTGCTACCTCCTTTATTAGACTAGACAAAGACAGTAGGAAATTTAAAATCAGAAAAGAGTTCGACAAGGAGACACAATATCTCCGAAACTGTTTATGCTGCCCTTGAGGAAGATTAGACTGGTCGCATAAAGGAGTCAATGTGAACGGAGAGTACCTAAACCATTTACGATTTGCAGTTGACATTGTGGTCATAAGCCCCGATCCCAATTAGAGGAAAATCTTAATCAGTTATGCACAGTTAGTAGGGATTTTGGACTAAAGATGAATATGGCTAAAACAAAAGTGATGATGAACAAGTATGCCACAGAAAGGGAAATAATGATTGAAGGAGCAGTAATTGAAAAAGTGGAGTCATACTTATCTGGGACAAGTTATTAGCTGTAATAATGATAAATGGCTGGAAGTCAAGAGAAGAATAAATTTTGGATGGATAGCATTCAGGAAATATAGTCACATACTGAAGAGCAATATCCCAGTTTGTCTGAAACGTAAAATAATGAACCAATGTATACTCCCCACCATGACTTATGGAAGTGAAACTTGGGCACTCACCAAAAGAATGGAAGAGAAGCTGAGAACTACACAGCGAAGAATGGAACGAATTATATTGGGAATCAGACTGTTAGATAAGAAGAGAACACATGGATTAGGCAGCAAATTCAAGTAAAGGACATTCTTATCAAAACTAAAAGAACTAAAATGGTCTTGGGCAGGACACATAGCTCGAAGACATGATGACAGATGGACTAATAAAATAACAGAATGGTATCCATGAGGAGCTAGAAGAAAAACTGGAAGACAAAGGCGGTGATGGATAGATGAAATTCATGAGTTTGTGGGTAGTAAATGGATGGCCAGTGCTCAAAACAGAAGGAACTGGAAAGTTGCTGGAGAGGCCTTCATCCTGCAGTGGATTGAAAATGGCTGATGATGATGATGCTACAATGGATAAAATGATGGTTGAGTGGAAATGGCTCTTCGTGGACTAATGTTAGTGGAGTCCCACTAACATTAACTATCACTGTCCTTTTTTTTATATTTATCAATGATATTGATGAAGGTATATAAGGCTTAGTGTCGAAGTTTGCAGATGATACAAAGGTTGTTAATGACAGTAATGGCAGTGGGCTATTGCAACAGGATTTAGAAAATTTGGAAAGATGGGCTGAGAAGTGGCAACTGACGTTTAACATTGACAAATGCAAAGTACTGCATATGGGTAGAAGTAACCCCAGAGAAATGTACCATGTGTGGTACTACACTTTGGGTGGTAGAAAATGAAAAAGACTTTTCAGTAATTGTGCAGTCAGATATGAAGTTTTCTGAGAAATGCAGATGAGCTGACAGAGCAAGTCATGGGGTTTTGTCAATGATATATAGCAATTTTGCTAGCAGGGAGAAGGAGGTGATTGTCCCTCTGTATACAATGGTCAGGCCATTCCAGTACTTATACTGCGTACAGGTCTGGAGGCCTCATTTTAGGAAATGATGTAGATTTTTTGAGAATGTACAGAGAAGGGCAACAAGATTGGTGAGGGGGTACGAAGGGGTCCTCTAACCAAGAGAAGCTTAAGTGAAAATTGCAACGGCTAGAGACTAGACACCTGCGAGGTGATCTGATTGAGGTGTACAAGTCCTTTAATGGGTTGATCACTGTGAATTCTGATGGGATTCTTCCACTTGCTCAGATTACGAACCTAAGGAAGCATAAATTCAAATTGAGGAAAGAGCTGTAGAATAGATGTGCAGAAATTTTCTTTTAGCCAGCAGGTGGTTAATTGCTGGAACAAACTTCAATCTGTCATTGTGGAAGTTGATAGCTTAAATAAATTCAAGGAGGAACTGGAAAAATTTTTAGAAGGAATGGTTGTGCGAATTTTTTTGGCTGATGCTACATAAGCTCATACGCTTGCTTTCTTGCATCACATGCCACTATAACACCGTGTATATAAATTGGCAATGTCATGCAGAGTACATCATCTAAATACTTTCCCAGTACACAAGTTGGACAAAAGGATTTAAAAGAACCTGATCAACCATAGACAAGTATAATTCTGATAAAAAGTAACTTATGTTCAAGCCCACACGTAAGGCACAAAGTTATTTCAAAACCTGATTTTCAAAGGCAGTTTAGTTTCCACTAAAGAATTACTCAAGAAATTAACATTACTGTCTGTAAAAACTGTTTGATTATCAAGTTAAGATACAATAAAGATAATCCTGCTTGTGTGGCAGCAGCTGTGTCAGTAACCTGTTTATAATTTTTATTGTGAACATAGTTTCTCATGTTTGTAATTACTACAACAGAAATACATTATTCTAGTTATCTACTTTGATTTAACCTGTTATTAATTACTTCAGTCCTACAAGATATTTCACAACCCAGTATTTATCACATTTGAGTACTTTTAAAAAGATGGTTGAAACAAACAGTGAATGCTATTTGGAAATCTGGTATGACAGGTTTATTAAGGGATTCCAAAGAATTTCATTATCACTATCTACCTAGAATTAACAAATTAGTAAAAATTAATTGGCTGGGATACAGGCAATCCAGACAGCCAACATGTATACTCATGCTTCAAAACTTTAATGACATGCATTAATTAGTATAAACAGTGGTAAATGAAAAAGAAAGCAAGCTTATACAGGATCATAAAAAAAAAAAAAAAAAAAAAAAATTTCATTTCACTTATCCATCTTCTTCAATAGTTTGTTTAGTTCTTCCTTGAATTTATTCAAACTACTCACACTTCCACAACAAGGATATAAGCTTGTTCCAGCAATCAACCACCCATTGGCAAAAACAAACTTCCACACATCTATTCTGCAACTATCTTTCTGCAATTTGAATTTATGCTCCCGTGTGCATAGTCTGAGCAAGAGAAAGAATCCCATCACCATTTAGGTTTGCTCGAGCCATTCAAAGCCTTAAACATTTCAATAAACACCTTGCAGGTGCCTAGTTTCCAGATGCTGCAATTTGCAGAACTGAAACCTTTCTTGGCAGGAGCATCTCTTTGTTCCCTTCACCAATCTCATTGCCCTTCTCTGTACCTGTTCCAGCAGCTCTACATCCTTCCTAAATTGTAGCTTCCAGACCTATGCAGTACTCAGGATGTTGCTTGACCCTGCCTTATACAATATGGGATAATCACCTCCTTATCCCTGCTAGAAAAATGAATGAGCTGTCCTAGCAACCTGTCTTCACTGCTCAGAGAACTTGATATCAGACTGCACAATTACCCTCAGATCATCATTTTCCAGTACCTTGGGCGTATTACCACACATTTGATGTTATTCCACAATCACTACTACCCGTATGCGGTACCTTACATTTGTCAATGTTGCTCTTCAATTGCCATTTCTCAGCCCATCAGCTTAATTTTTCTAGATCTCGTAGCAGCAACATACCTTCATTATTGTCATTAACTATCCTGCCAACCTTTGTATCATCTGCAAACTCAGACAGCAAACACGATATACCTCATCAATATCATTAATAAATACAGAAAAAACAATGGGCTCTGCACCAAACCCTGTGGGACTGCACTAAAAACATTCCACAAATACCAGTGTCCACTGATAAAAAAATCAGTCTTCTTCCACTCAAACATCCCTTTATCAACAGCTACAACTTTCCCTTAATGCCACACTGCTCCAATTTGTACAGTAATCTTATGTGCAACAGTATCAAAAGCTTTCCTGAAATAAGTATATAATATCAAAATTATTTTTCGCATGCAGTTGCTTTGTCACTCCATCGTAGTATCCAAATTGGTCAGACAAGTTCTCCCCGTAAAAATCCATGCTGTGACTGAAGTATAACTGTACTCCTGTCTAGATGGTCCTTTGATCCTACTCCACCCCCGAATCCAAAAATGCTCTTATAATTATGGCACCTGAATATTAAGGGTTTGCTTATCTCCTTTGCTACCTCCCTTAATATGGAATAGATCCCATCCACCTCGATTCCTTTTTTATGTTTAACTTCAATTTCTCCTCCACTTTCCTCACAGTTATCAGTAAATCATTCAGCTCCCTGTTAGAGCTCGATAAACTGGCATTACTTCCCTAAAGAAGTCCTAGTGTGTGAATGTAGTTGCAAAATATTCGGCCTGTCAGCAAATCTGAACAAGTTCATCAACAGTTAAACCATCGACATCAAGTGGGTCAATGTGATTCGACCCCTTCCTTCTACTGTTAAGAAGTAAAGAATTCTCTGATGCCTTTCTTGACGTGCTTTACCAGAGACTTTAGTAAACTGGCTTCGCTTGCCTCTTTAATGATTTAACGGATGGCACGTTTATAACTGCTATAGGCTTCTGTAGCACCTGATCATTTATATGTAACCCATGCATTTTTCTTCTCTGCCATGTTCCATCATCTTACCATTTTGCACTTTCTATATAACAGTAACTGTCCACAAAATATTTATCCATTTTCAAAATTAGGCATTCAGAATCCTTTTCAGCACATTAATTAATTGAAAAGTGCAGTGAATAACTGGAAATTAAGGTTCAGTAATAAGAACCTACAAAAGGTCTAAGCTTAGTCCTATTAGTCTGAAGAAATTACTTGACACTCACTAACGTCAAAATATTATGACTACCAACCTAACAGCAAGTGTGGTTCTATAAGGTCTCTGAATGTTGCAGGAGATGGGGCATACCATGTTGCCAAAATTATGTCCCAAATAATATCTAAAGCCCATAGTGGAGGATCCAAATGTCATATGTGCCAATCCACATAATCACAGAGATGTTCTATGGGATTTATATTCAGTGAATTTGGCAGCCAAGATAGCAATCTGGAAATCACATTTGTGTCTGGTGAAGCACTCTCGAACAATACTGACACTGTGGCAGGGCATATTATCCTACTGGAACATCTGTGCCATCCGGGAAGACCATGTAGGGATGTTCTTTCAGTCAAAGTGGATAGGTAGTTTTTAGCATTCAGAGTATGACCTAAAGTTGAGAGAGAGAGATATAAGGTCTCTGAATGTTGCAGGAGATGGGGCATACCATGTTGCCAAAATTATGTCCCAAATAATATCTAAAGCCCATAGTGGAGGATCCAAATGTCATATGTGCCAATCCACATAATCACAGAGATGTTCTATGGGATTTATATTCAGTGAATTTGGCAGCCAAGATAGCAATCTGGAAATCACATTTGTGTCTGGTGAAGCACTCTCGAACAATACTGACACTGTGGCAGGGCATATTATCCTACTGGAACATCTGTGCCATCCGGGAAGACCATGTAGGGATGTTCTTTCAGTCAAAGTGGATAGGTAGTTTTTAGCATTCAGAGTATGACCTAAAGTTGAGAGAGAGAGATATAAGGTCTCTGAATGTTGCAGGAGATGGGGCATACCATGTTGCCAAAATTATGTCCCAAATAATATCTAAAGCCCATAGTGGAGGATCCAAATGTCATATGTGCCAATCCACATAATCACAGAGATGTTCTATGGGATTTATATTCAGTGAATTTGGCAGCCAAGATAGCAATCTGGAAATCACATTTGTGTCTGGTGAAGCACTCTCGAACAATACTGACACTGTGGCAGGGCATATTATCCTACTGGAACATCTGTGCCATCCGGGAAGACCATGTAGGGATGTTCTTTCAGTCAAAGTGGATAGGTAGTTTTTAGCATTCAGAGTATGACCTAAAGTTGAGAGAGAGAGATATAAGGTCTCTGAATGTTGCAGGAGATGGGGCATACCATGTTGCCAAAATTATGTCCCAAATAATATCTAAAGCCCATAGTGGAGGATCCAAATGTCATATGTGCCAATCCACATAATCACAGAGATGTTCTATGGGATTTATATTCAGTGAATTTGGCAGCCAAGATAGCAATCTGGAAATCACATTTGTGTCTGGTGAAGCACTCTCGAACAATACTGACACTGTGGCAGGGCATATTATCCTACTGGAACATCTGTGCCATCCGGGAAGACCATGTAGGGATGTTCTTTCAGTCAAAGTGGATAGGTAGTTTTTAGCATTCAGAGTATGACCTAAAGTTGAGAGAGAGAGAGAGAGAGAGAGAGAGAGAGAGAGAGAGAGATATCACCAGGAAAACATTCCCCATACCAAAACACTACTGCCACCTGCTGAACCAGGATATTGGAGTGATTCCTCACTTAAGTTTTTCAGCACCTGCTGTCCAACGGCATAGCAGAGAATGGAATTCATCAGAGAAGGAACCTTTTTTTCTAGTTGTCAATGGTCCAACGAAGCTGTTCATATTCAAACTTTAGATGGCATTAGGGACAGGTTGCTGTGACCATGGGTATCTTGACAAGACTACTCCAGTAACCCATACAGAGGATTTGTTGGTTCATGTTCTTGGAAACACATTTGGCCATCCTTTGGTTAAAGTCCATGGTCAGCTATTAGGTGCCAGCCACTGGTCCAGCAACTGTTGCTTTGCTTACTATCTACTCTTGGAACACCTTAACTACAGCAAGCTGCAAACAGCCCACAACAGTCTGAGTTTCTATAATAGTCCCATCCATCAACTGATGCCCAAAAATTATTCCCTTCTTTGTCCCATGTCGATCCTGCATGCCATGAACCTGCAGTATCACATTTATTGGCTCTCACTGCACCACATGTCACCAGTGGAGAGGAATGGCCAACTGCCAAAAACAGGAGTGTTTTGAATGGAGGGGGGGGGGAATGTTCGGCAATCATTTGGAGTGAATTTTATTAAGCATTATAAAAAACATGTAAATTTTATATGTTAAAAATGAATTATTTGCTTGCCAGATAGATTAAAAGCAATTCTAGCTACAGTAATAAAATGAACTCTTTATATCAGGAAAAAGCAAAAAACATGAAAAACTTACCCTTGTCAAATATATGGATCTTGGAATTATGTGGATATTCATTAAATAATACACAACACGGCTTTGAATGTGACCTATAGACATAAACTGCAACTAAAAATGGCTTTAAGAGATATGATTAAAATATAGAATTTAAGTTGACTTTATAGTGAAGTTTTTTAACCCATCAGTATAATAACAAAAAAAAAATAAAATAAAATCTTAAACCAAACCTTTGATTTTTTATATTTCCATCAAATTTTAGTTAAGAAGCCTATAATATTTATTCAGTAATACTAAGGAATTAAAAATGCAAAAAAGTTAGTTTTAGTGAATAAAACAATTTCTTGAGTTCAAGATCTAATATTTCTCACAGTATTTGTGGAAAATGTTGAAACTGTGGAATATTCCTGTTATGCATTGAAGTTACATATTTGTTCATTCAAAGTTTAAGTTAGTGCCAACCAGGTTGAATAACTATTACTAAGACAGAAAAGAATAAATAAAACAACTATTATATTATGGCAAATAGGAGGGGGGAGGAAAATTAATGCCAGAAAATTTCATTACTAGTGCAAACTTTACAACATTCCATTGATAGGGGCAACACAATGTCAACTGTATAACACACAGCTGATTGACCAATGGAGAATATTTCCCCAGAAATGTTTGTTATCTCTTTGATTAAAGCTATTCTTGTTATGGGGATATCTCTGGACTTGAAATGTCCCCCATAATCAAAAAATCCACTGTTGTTTAAGGCCAACAAGCATACAGATCATGTAAAAAATGATGGGAAATGAAACTTCCAGGAAAATATTCATTAAGAATTGCCTTTTCATTTTCAGTGTTACTTTTCTTCTGAACAGCCACTGAATCGTAAACTGCATAAATCATAAACTGTCCTTATCATGATGGAGCAAAGTATGTTTCATGGATTTGGAAATAATGGAATATTTGTTTTCATTCCAATAAGAAATTAAAATACAAGGTAACAAAGCATGGGTATGGTTTTTCTGAATTAACATCTGTAGTTCTAACCCTTTCTTCCATATTAGACCAAACGCATGCCACAACTAGTCAATATCCATTTCAACTGTAAACTCGCAAAACTTTTTATTTCTCCCTTCTACATCTGTTCCTTGGGACAATCCTCTTCTGTATATACTTCCCAAACATTACAATCTACAGAAATTTGAGCCATGGTATAAGTATCTTCCGGCAAAAATTCAAAGAATGCAAACATTTATATTGAATAAAATTTTTGCAATATTCACCAAACCTTTTTAAACAGATTTTGTACATAAACCCTTTTGCTATAATGAGGAGAGTTTTAAGCTGCAGTGATTCTCATATCTAGGGCAGCATCTGCAAACCTCTCGAACTTATAATAGAATATATCCAAATTGAAATAATCAAGTTAATGATTCCTCACAAACTCATTCCATTCCCTAGCTTAGACATATTTTAATATAAAATATACATTTTATAATAAAATACGGCAATACGGTTGTTTACCAATAAATTATACATTTAAGTTTTAAGCTACATGTCTTTCCTGTAAAAATCTCCATTAATACACCTGTGAAGGCCAATTTTTTTCACCTTTTCTTTGAAACAAGACAAGGAACATCCATCAACTAGTTGATATCCATTACCATTTCAACTCCAGACTTAGCAAAAAAACTAACTAACTTCGCTTTATGGGCTATGTTAGGGTTACTATCACCAAACACAGGTGCACACATACCCATACATGAACTCTAATGCTAGAAATATAATCAAATCGGAAGAGCTGGTTACATCATGAAATGCAGACATCACAGGGTTACTGGAATCTTAGTGCCACTCAGATATACATGATGTGGAATTTGAATATGGTAAGTACAATGTGTGCAAAAAGGATAGTTTTATTATTATTATTTCGTAGACCGTTCCAGCCTGACAAAGACAAACTCAAAGTGCAAGTGTGAAGTATCATACTCGGTAAAGACAAATCAATTTACAAATTGTATATGTATCATAGTATAGTGTCATGTTATGGTATTTGTGCTGAGTGACTGACCACTTAGCACAACTGGGCAGAAACTGCTACAAACCGGTTTTCAACTCTGCCACACAGAGACTGGCTATTTATGTTCTGGCATAGCTGCCAACTTATTACTTACAAAAAGCCAGAGACAAATTATTTGTGGGCAAAAGGAAAACAAGAGGTTTTATAGGCATCTCGCTTGATGAACATCACGGTGAGATCCAATCTTCCTTATATTTCGAGGGTACAGCTCTAAAATGGTATTTGCAGGCCGGCCGCTAGTTAGTACACCAGATTGAACCTATTGGTAACTCTTTAGGAGGCTTCCGGATCAGCTAGTGTATAATCTTGCTACCTCTACTCTTCCGGATAGTGACTGGAGGGAGTCCGAGTAGTGTGTGCATGCGGGGGACATTGTTGAGGCCTCGTTATGTCAATGATCTCGATATATTCTTACCATATGTACGCCATATCCAAAAATTTCATTACTTCATACAGCATGTCCCCCCCCCCCCTTTTCTTACTATTGAATACACCATGCATTGTCAAACTAATAGAGTAAACTTATCTGCGAAAAAGATCTAAACCTCCCAAACACTTCCTAATTCATTTCACAAATATACGTGGTCTCAATTCTAATCTCAACAATGTCCAATTCCACTTGCAGTCTGCCAAACCCAGCGTACTTTTTCTGACAGAATCTCAGTTATCCGTTGATTCAACTACTGCTCATCTCAGATGCCCAAATTATTCGCTGTATGATTCCTTTTGCCACAAAGGTGGTACTTGTGCATATATCCGTTCTGATATTCCCTGTCAGAGACTTGGCAATTTGGAATTTACTCTCTTTGATCTTCTCTGGCTTAAAATCTCTCTACCCCATTGTGTCAAATTCATCTGTTGTCTCTACCATTCTCCCAACTCCACTAATCACTTGGAGCTCTTTGACTTCCTCTCTTTGCAACTTGACTTTCTCCAGTCCAACTTTCCTAACAGTGAGGTAATTTTCCTTGTGATTTTAATGTTCACAACTCCAGCTAACCCAACTGGTCGAGATGCTGAGCCTTTTGCAATTACTAATGACCTTGCACAGATTGTTCATTTACCTACAAGAATACTGGACAATCCTAATCATACAGCCAACAAACTAGATCTTTTTCTCACAAACAACCCTTCTAAGTACACGGTCGAAGTGAGAGGTCCTTTAGGCACTTCAGATCGCAACTTGGTGATTGTCTCTTCTCCAATGGAGCCTTTATCTCATGGCTATTCCCAACCTCGTGTCATTTGGCATTACAAGAATGCAAAATGGGATTACATGCGAGATTTCTTTTCTTCTTTTCCTTGGTCAGATTACTGTTTCAAAACTTCTGATGTCAATGTTTGCTCAGATCATGTCAGTGAAATTATTCTTGCAGGAATGGAATCCTTTATCCCACACTCCACTTTAAAATCTAATCCTTTATCTAAACCTTGGTTTTCCAATAAATGTGCTAAGACTGTTCAAGAGAAGAATGTTGCATATCGTAATTGGCTTTTCTAATTCTTCAGTTTCATTTTCTGCCTACACCAAATCTCACAACAATTCTAAAGCAGTTATTAATCAGTCCAAACAAGAGTTTGAACAGGCTAAGAGTAGAAAACTTGCTTCTTGCCCTAATGGCAGCCGAGCATTCTGGTCTCTTGCCAAAGCAAGAGACCAGAATTGGCCACAACTTTTGCCCATCTCCGCTACCACCTCTGTCCAAACCAGATGGTTCTGTTGTCACTTCAGCCAAGGATAAAGCTGACCTGCTAGCATCCCATTTTTCTTCCAACTCATGTATTAATGATCTTGGTAAAACACCTCCCACCATTCCCAACACGCTCCATTCAATGCCTCCTGTGGTCTTCCGTCAAAAGGATGTCAGAAGGATTTTGACGAATCTTGATGCTAAGAAAACTCCAGGCCCCAATGGTATTTCTCCACTTGTTCTCAAAAACTGTGCTCCTGAACTTACTCCTATTCTTTGCCGCCTTTTTTCACTTTCTTATACCAAAGGTGTTTTTCCTTCTGCTTAGAAATTTGCTCATATCCAGCCAGTTCCTAAAAAGGGTGACAAATCCCTCCCATCCAATTATTGTCCCATTGCAATTACTTCTACTCTTTCTAAAGTAATGGAGAAATCAATTAACCGCCAATTCTTAAACTACCTAGAAACCTTCCGTCTGATCAACGATCGCCAGTATGGATTTCGTCAGTGTCTATCCACTGGTAATATTCTGACTTATGTTACCCATTTATGGACTAATTCAATGGAACGGTTCGGTGAAACACAAGTAGTTGTTCTTGACATCTCAAAGGCTTTCGATCGTGTTTGGCATAAAGGTCTTCTAAACAAGCTTCCATCTTATGGTTTGCCAACTGTTTTTAGTAATTGGTTTTTTTTTTTTTTTTTTTTTTGATTTGGTAGTTGTTGGCGCATCGGCTTCTGTGGCCATATTGCACCTCCCAAGGTTTTTGCAGTACTTTGATCCAAGCCCGAGACGGGAATCGAACCCGCGACCTTTGGGTTGCCAGGCAGGTACTTTACCCACTCGGCTAGCCCGGTCGGCTTAGTAATTGGTTATCCAGTTTTCTCTCTGATCACTCACTGAGGGTGATGGCTCTCTGTCTTCTAACTTCTCCACTAATGCCGGTGTCCCCCAAGGTTCAGTTCTTTCCCCCACCCTTTTCCTCTTGTATATTAATGACCTTCTTCCTTTGACTGGAAATCCTATCCGTAGTTTTGCCAATGATAGCACATTGCATCCTACTTTCCATTTTGAAAAACCTTGCCCTGCTTAATCAGCTTCAACTTCTCGAAAATCTGCTACCAATTCCTTAAATGCCGATCTTCAGGTAATTCTCCAGTGGGGCAAAGACAACTTAGTTGATTTCAACCCTTCTAAAACTCGGTCTTGTCTTATATCTCGCAAAAAGGATTCTTCTGCTCCTATGCTTATCTTTAGTGACACTCTGATTTCTAGGCAAAATGATATATCTCTTTTGGGGATTATCCTGACTTCTAATCTCTCTTGGCACAAGCACATTACAAATATTACTTCGTCTGCATCTAAAAAAAACTTGGTTTTCTCTTTCGCTGTCGGCATTACGTTTCTTCCAAACAGCTGCTCACTCTGTATAAATCGCAAATCCGCCCTGCCATGGAATATTGTTCCCACATCTAGGGTGGTGCCCCTAAACCCCTCCCCCCTCCCTCCCTCCCTCCCTCCCTCCCCCCTCTCTCTCTCAGGCTTCTTGATTCCATTCAGAAGAGGGCAGTTAGGTTAATTAATGATTCATCTTTAACAGTCTCTCTCCACTTGCTGTCTCATAGATGCACTGATTCTGTTGCATGCCTCTTCTACAGATACTTCCATGGTCACTGTTCTTCTGAATTGGCTTCTATAATTTCCGCTCTCTCAAAACAGTCCGAACACGTGCCGCCATCAGCCAACATCCATTTACTCTCTAACTTCAAACTCACAGAACCAACTTTTCATCTTCTTGGTTTATTCATTCAACTGCCATTTTCTGGAACACCCTTCCTTCATACGTATTTCCTGAAAATTACAGTCAACAGAAGTTCAAGTCCAATGTCAACAAATATCTTCTTTCATCTACTCAACCTCCAACCCAAGCACGGTACTAAGTACTATAGGTTCTAATATGTCTCGTGTTTGGGGTTTACACATAAAAAAAAAAAAAAAAAAAAAAGACACTGATACTGGCCTTTAGTTGTTGTCAATATGCTGGGTATTTCTTTAATCAAAAGGAATCTCCTCTGAGTCCAATGCTCGCTCGCTTGCTCTTGTTCCTCACCTCCCTCAAAATTTCTAGATATATGCCATCAGTTACCTTATCTGCCTTTATGTTTTAAAGTATTTTTTACTAGTCTTCTGTAATCATAAAGTTGTTAATTATAGCTTCATTCACAGCTTTTCCTGACCATCTTTGTTTTTCTGTAAAGACTGATGTATTCAATTCATCCACACCAGCTGGGTTATCTGAAACTTTCCTGAATCGTTATGCAATGGTCCAATCTAATTCATTATTTTCTTCTTTGTGTTCACATACATGAAAAACATCTTGTTGTATTAGCCAGTGATTTCTCATAATCAACCTTTGCCAATCTAACCTTTTCTGTGATACCATTATAAATCATCGTGTAGCAGTTAGAGGCTTCAATACTCTTCATTGCTCTGAAACTTTCCAATGCAACCTATTTTTAAATTCTATTAAGCTGGCTAGCTCATTATGCATCCGTTTTTTAATGGTACATATGCATTTGTGGCCTCTGATTGCTTTAAAGCAGGGGTTGGCAACCTTTTTTGAGTGAAGAGCCATTTTTGATCTAATTAAAAAGAGAATCCGAAGAGCAGCATTCCAGCTCAAGCTGAAAGGAGGAGGAGGGGGTTTAAGAAATGGAATAGAGTTTCAGTTTTAATAAATAATGAATATTATTTATTAATACTGAAAAAAAAAAAAAAAAAAAAAAAAATTCAATTAGGTACGAATTAATGTGACCTTTGCTGCTGAACTTCTTAAGAAAGTTTCTCAACATCAGGAGAATATGCTGTAATTTTCATCTTTAAACATGCTGAGAGACTCGCATTGTTCAGACGGTTTCTTGATTTATTTTCAAAAATAGTTCTTTTTCGAAAATATATGCCTGTAGGAATACACTGAACTGAAAACTGAGAAGTCCAAATGCAAATATTTTCAAATTTATATATGTCCAGTAAGCTACTCAACTCATCAAACAAATGGATGGCAATAGATGAGTTGAAAATGCAAGACCAAATTGTTTTGGTCTTGCATTTTCAACTCATCTATTACCATCCATTTGTGTAGAATTGCAAGGGCAGCCTTTTGCCTCTCCAAATCCTCAATTTCAGTTTTAAGGCATTTTTAGTCTTGCACTCCACATGTCCTTGATTTTTAGGTCCTCTAACCCCATTTCAAATTGTGCATCATGTGGGCTAAAAGTTAAAGAGCCACAGGTTGCCGACCCCCGCTTTAAAAGGTATTCCACGAGCACTCCTGCTTTCACTTCAAGGTCAAGATAATTGCAAAACCTATAAATACAATTTACTGTACATCATCATTGAACTTGCTCTTTAATGTTTTTTTCATGAATTTTCCTGATTATTGTATGGTGAAATCAAAGAATCCTCTAGACCAGCATTTATCTTTTTTCAGACATAGACCATTCTCCTATAAGATAGGAACCATGACCCCTTTTATATTTGAGGTAAAAACAACACAGCACAAAAAATATTAAACTAACCATGCAAGTATATTAATAATTATTTTTTTAAATATAGTGGTACGTAGTCACAGCTAACATATGTTAGGTTGTTATAGGCATATGGGATTGTTGTTTACTGCAAAAGACTTGTTTTGTCCAAAGACCGCAGTATAGGCACCAACTTATGACTTTCAAAAAGCTGATCAGGCATCTGTAATCAAGAGGAAAACGGTTCTTTGTTGTGAAAAAGGAGTAATACTGATTAAACAAGCTTTATTGCATATTATTATTCTGTAACATTGTAAATTTGATTGCAATACTTCGAAATAATAAAATTCACTAGATAACATTTGGTTTAATTAATATTATTCATTTTGCATTAACATATGGAGACTTTAAGCAACAAGTCAGAATAAAATGTAAAGCCAAAATGTCGAAAATGCAAAAAATATATAAATAAATAAAAAAAAATAATAAATGTATTCTCAAATCTAACAATTTTCTGTTCATCGACTCACCTTGATGTCGATGGACTAGGACTTTCTCTCCAGCATTAAATATTTTCATAAATGAATAAGCATGCTCCTTTTCTTCATCCAACGCACGATATGCAAGTTTGTAATGTTCAATTCTCTGAATGAAATCCCTGAGTGCTTCTTCTTTGTTGCTATCCTTGTAGTCAGGACTGTGAATTTTAACTTCCTAAATAATACATAAAACAATGACAGCCATTAATAAATCGTAATTTATAAAATATTTGACACACAACTACTCTAAAGAAGCTACTCAGGAGAACTAAATTAAAGAAAACATTTTATTATTCATCTATGAAATGAAGCTGCACTTTCAATCAACGTATAAAAATTTTTGAAAAGCCATAGTCCTTGAGGAAATTTTCTTTTGGACAGTTCTAAGAATGAAATAAGTAACTTCAGTGGCAGGTAAAATCATGAAGCATTGATTAAGGATGCAATACAGGACATTTAGATAGAAATGGAACTTTGAATGATACATAACATGGTATTGTTAATCTCTTACATTCAGTTAATACCTAGTTAGCTGAATGCAGAAGATAACTTTGACATTGTTTATCTGGATTTTAGAAATGCATTTCGCTGAGTCCAACAATAAGAATTTTATTGTGGGACTGAGTCATGTTCCAGCTTATATAGTAACCTTTCATTTGACTGAGTCAAATGAAAGGTTACTATATAAACTGGAACATGTTGGGATCACAAGCAAGATTCTTAGATGGTGGCAGCAAGGCAGAGTGTTATAATTATTCTTCAGACCTAACTAACAAAAAAAAGTGTAGTACCACAAAGATCAGTTATGGGGCCACTATTGTTACTGATTTTTCTAACTTGACTTTAATGAAAGGATAGAGGTCATTAAGTTGCAATTAGCAGATGATGTAAAGATCAGCAGCATGGTTAATTATCAATACTAAGCAATGCTCCACAAGTTGAATCCTTTCTTCAGTGCTCTACCAAGGGCAAGTCCAAGTGTATGCTCAATAACCATTTCTACAGGGTGGGCTAAACGTCGTGAAAGGATTTGTAAGGCCTATAAATTTTTCAAAATTGAGTAAAAAGACAAGAAACAAAATGAGAACATTAATTTATTTAATGAAATAATTATTAAAAATTATGAAAAATACATAACTTAAGTGACCCCACTTTCGGCTTCACAAAGATGTGCTCTTTTGAGTGCATTTAACATAACATTTCTCAAAACTTCAGGTTCTAAACCATCAATTTCATCTCGGATGCCTCTATGGATGCTGGTTTATTCATATAAACACATTCCTTGAGACAGCCCCCATTTAAATAAATCTGGGGATAAATCAGGCAAATGTGGAAGCCATATTAAAGGCAGAATTTTTTCAGATTGTGCATTTGCCAAAAATTGATCTTAAAGGACACAGTGTCTCAAGAAGTATGTGTGTGTTGCAACACCTTGTTGGAACCACACTGTTGGATTTCCCCAAAGTGTTGGACATAAGATTTCTAATCAAGGCCCAGTATCGGTCGCGATTTACACTGACAGGAGTACAATCTTTGTTCTCGAATTAACGACCAATGTCTTTTTGGACATCACACTGTACAATGAAGTGGTTGCATTTGTTGTTGTACTATTCTTGAATTACTGATACCCCTAAATCTGCAACTTTGCTTACCAACATAACAATTTAAATGAAAATGAGCTTCATCACTCATCAGTTTGTGAATGAATTCATTTTCTTTAGCCAATTATTACAAAGCATATTGTAAGCACTGAAATCTAGCTGTTGACTAAACTTCATTCATTAATTGCAACTTGTATGGGAATAGGTGTAAATAGGTTCTCAAAATGCGCCTCAGTGATGTTCTCGGTAATCCCAACTGAGATGCATTTTGAGAACCTATTTACACCTATTCCCATACAAGCTGCAATTGATGCACGAATTTAAGCCTCCAATTCCTGTACATACCTCCCTATCTTCAACCTTCCTCTTCATCTCCCCCATCTCCTAAATCAGCTTCCCGTGTCCAATCCTATTTATTTTCTGCCTTTCAAATATTTTAGTCAAATATCTCTTCTCATCCAACTTTCTCAAAACCTAATTTCTTACTTTATCAACCCATCTTATCTCTTCCATCTTCCTGTATATTTATATTTTGAAACTTTCCAATTTTTTCATATCTTCCATTCTCAGTGTCCATGCCTTTGTTCCATAAAGTATCACAATCTATACCAGACAACTTACTTTATAGCAATTCCTAATCTTTCACATATTTCTTCTTCACTTCTCAAAAGCTTTCCCCATCCATTGCTATTTTTATTTCTCTTGATGCCTTTGCTTCTTTCATCATTTTTAACATCCATACTCTCTCACCTGTTCTATTTTCTCTCCTCCAATTTTAATATTTAACTCAACTTTCCCTTACCACTTGCATAACCTTTGTTTTCTCAATATTCATATCATGAACCTATCACAGCTTTCCTTTAGCTTTTTTTTAACCAATTTCTACCATTCTTCCTCAGAATCTGACAAAATCAGAATATGGCATATATGTGGAATAACAACCCCGAAATAACTTATACACTTTGTGGAACGAATTAAAAACAAAATACAATACCAGTGGTTACAACAAGTTCAGACAGATAGCAAGGATGATCTATAGTATCTTATTGATGGTTTATTGAACATTTGCTTGTTGTAGAGGAAGAGATAAGGTCATAAATCACACCGTAAAAAGAAATTTTAAAGTGACTTGGAAAACTAACTAAATATGAAGGCCACAACTAAATAAAAAAAAAAAAACAGGAGCTTCTTGAAAAGGTTATTCTTGATTTGTGTGGGATTAGCAAAAGGATGCCCATGATAAAACTAGGTGCCATAAATTCAAATCATGAAGGGGGGAGTGTGGGATTAGCAAAAGGATGCCCATGATAAAACTAGGTGCCATAAATTCAAATCATGAAGGGGGGAGGTTAAAATTGGATTGTAGGAAGTTTTCTTTTAGCTAGTGAACTGTTTTTTTTTTTTTTTTTTTTTTTTATGTAAACCACAAACATGAGGTATTAGAACCTATAGTACTTAGTACTGTGCTTGGGTTGGAGGTTGAGAAGACGAAAGAAGATATTTGTTGACACTGGACTTGAATTTCTGTAGACTGTAATTTTCAGGAAATACATATGAAGGAAGGCTGTTCCCGAAAACGGCAGTTGAATGAATAAACGAGGAAGATGAGAAGTTGGCTCTGAGTTTGGAGTTGGACAGTAAATGTATGTTGGCTGGTGGCGGCATGTGTTCAGACTGTTTTGAAAGAGACAGTGGGAATTATAGAAGCCAATTCAGAAGAACAGTGCCCATGGAAGTATCTGCAGAAGAGGAATGCAGCAGAAACTACCTCTATGAGACAGCAAGTGGAGAGACTCTGTTAGAGATGAATCATTAATTAACCTAACTGCCCTCTTCTGAATGGAATCAAAAAGCTCGAGAGAGGTTTTGGGGGCACAACCTCAGATATGGGAACAATATTCCATGGTAGGGCAGATTTGTGATTTATACAGAGTGAGCAGCTGTTTGGAAGAAAAGTAACGCCAAGAGCGAAAGAGAAAACCAAGTTTTTTTAGAGGCAGAGGAAGCAATATTTGTAATGTGCTTCTGCCAAGAGAGATTAGAAGTCAGGGTAATCCCCAAAAGAGATATCATTTTGCCTAGAAATCAGAGTGTCACTAAAGATAAGCATAGGAGCAGAAGAATCCTTTTTGCAAGATATAAGACAAGACTGAGTTTTAGAAGGGTTGAAATCAACTAAGTTGTCTTTACCCACTGGAGAATTACCTGAAGATCAGCATTTAAGGAATTGGTAGCAGATTTTCGAGAAGTTGAAGCTCATTCAGCAGGACAAGGTTTCTCAAAATGGAAAGTGGAATGCAATGTGCTATCATCGGCAAAACTATGGATAGGATTTCCAGTCAATGGAAGAAGGTCATTAATATACAAGAGGAAAAGAGTGGAGGAAAGAACTGAACCTTGGGGGACACCGGCATTAGTGGAGAAGTTAGAAGACAGAGAACCATCTACCATCGCCCTCAGTGAACGATCAGAGAGAAAACTGGATAACCAATTACTAAAAACATTTGGCAAACCATAAGATGGAAGCTTGTTTAGAAGACCTTTATGCCAAACACGAAAGCCTTTGAGATATCAAGAGCAACTACTTGTGTTTCACAGAACCTTTCCATTGAATTAGTCCATAAATGGGCAACATAAGCCAGAATATCACGAGTGGATTGAACACTGACGGAATCCATACTGGCGATCGTTGATCAGACGGAAGGTTTCTAGGTAGTTTAAGAGTTCACGTTTAATTGATTTCTCCATTACTTTAGAAAGAGTAGAAGTAATTGCAAAGGGATGATAACTGGATGGGAGGGATTTGTCACCCTTTTTAGGAACTGGCTGGATATGGGCAAATTTCCAAGCAGAAGGAAAAACACCTTTGGAATAAGAAAGTGAAAAAAGGCGGCAAACAATAGAAGTAAGTTCAGGAGCAGAGGTTTTGAGAAGAAGTGGAGAAATACCCTCGGGACCTGGAGCTTTCTTAGCATCAAGATTCTTCAAAATCCTTCTGACATCACTTTGACGGAAGACTACAAGAGGCATTGAATGGAGTGTGTTGGGAATGGTGGGAGGTGTTTTACCAAGATCATTAATACATGAGTTGGAAGAAAAATGGGATGCTAGCAGGTCAGCTTTATCCTTGGCTGAAGTGACAACAGAACCATCTGGTTTGGATAGAGGTGGTAACAGAGATGGGCAAAAGTTGTGGCCAATTCTGGTCTCTTGCTTTGGCAAGAGACCAGAATGCTCGGCTACCATTAGATCAAGAAGCAAGTTTTCTACTCTTAGCCTGTTCGAACTCTAGTTTGGACTGATTAATAACTGCTTTACAATTGTTGCGAGCTTTGGTATATGCAGAATTTGAAACTGAAAAATTAGAAACGAGCCAATTAAAATATGCAACATTCTTCTCTTGAACAGCCTTAACACATTTATTGGAAAACCAAGGTTTAGATAGAGGACGAGATTTTAAAGTGGAGTGTGGGATTAAGGATTCCATTCCTGCAAGAATAATTTCACTGACACGATCTGGGCAAACGTTGACATCAGACGTTTTGAAACAGTAATCCGACCAGGGAAAAGAAGAAAAGAAGTCTTGCAGCTCATCCCAATTTGCATTCTTGTAATGCCAAACAACTCGAGGTTGGGAATAGCCATGAGATAAAGGTTCCATTGGAGAATAGACAATCACCAATTTGTGATCTGAAGTGCCTAAAGAACCTCTCACTTCAACCGTGTACTTAGAACGGTTGTTTGTGAGAAAAAGATCAAGTGTATTGGCTGTATGATTTTAGCATTAGCATTTAGCATTAGTAGAGGCATTTGATGCAAGAAAGCAAGCTTATGCAGCATCAGCCAAAAAAAAAAAAAAAACCCACTTCCACTTCACCCCTCTGTTCGTTCAAAATACCTGTCCAGCTGAGCCTTAAACTTATTTAGGCTATCAACCTCCACTACAAGGGATAGAAGTCTGTTCCACCAACTAACCACCCGCTGGCTAAAGGCAAATGATTAGGACATAATGATTAGGATTGTCCAGTATTCTTGTAGGTAAATGAACACTGTGTGCAAGGTCATTAGTAATTGCAAAAGCCTCAGCTTCTCGACCAGCTGGATCGGTGTGACTAGAAAACGGAAGCCGGCTGGAATTGTGAACATTAAAATCACCAAGGAAAATTACCTCACTATTAGGAAAGTTGGACTGGAGAAAGTCAAGTTGCAAAGAGAGGAAGTCAAAGAGCTCCAAGTGATTAGCGAGTTGGGAGAATTGCGAGTTGGTACAGACAACAGATGAATTTGACACAATGAGGTAGAGAGATTTTAAGCCAGAGAAGATCAAAGAGAGGAGATTCCAAATTACCAAGTCTCTGACAGGGAATATCAGAACGGACATATGCACAAGTACCACCTTTGAGGCGAAAGGAATCATACAGCGAATAATTTGGGCATCTGAGATGAGCAGTACTTGAATCAACCGATAACTGAGATTCTGTCAGAAAAAGTACATGGGGTTTGGCAGACTGCAAGTGGAAATGGACATCGTTGAGATTAGAATTGAGACCACGTATATTTGTGAAATGAATTAGGAAGTGCTTGGGAGGTTTAGATCTTTTCGCAGATAAGCTTGCTCTATTAGTTTCACAATTCATGGTGTATTCAATAGTAAGAAAAAGTGAGTGGGACATGCTGTATGAAGTAATGAAATGTTTCGTACACATGGTAAGAATATACCCAGATCCTTGACATAATGTGGCCTCGACAATGCCCCCGCATACACACTATTCGGACTCCCTCCAGTCACTATCTGGCAGAGTAGAGGTAGCAAGATTATACACTAGCTGATCCAGAAGCCTCCTAGAGAGTTACCAATAGGTTCGGTCCGGTGTGCTAACTAGCAGCCGACCTGCGAGGAGGGCGCTGACTCTCTTTAGAAAATACAGCTGCGAGTTACAGGCTCCGAAAAAAATGATAAGTGTTTGCTTTTTATTTACATAATTGTTATTTTATATTGTACTTAATACGTAGTCTTATAGTTATAATTACGCTGGTTATTTTTATTTTAATTTATATAAACAGTTTTTGTAGATATACGTAATACTTTATAAAACCGTTATTTCGTTCGAATATTGCAGGCATTGTTTTTGTATATAGTGATAGGGAATTCAAATTTTTAATTGAGGTAGCTAGGTAGCTCTAACGTATAATTATATAGAAACAGTAATACGCTTCACTGTTTCTATTAGATAGCGTAGTATTGACATCTAATTTAATTTAATTTATTGATCTTATTAATTTAAAATATCATGCCCCAAACTAGAGCAGCAAAGCAATGGGCACAAAGTGGCAGGAGTGCTGTGACTTGGAGGAGAACTGCGGGGGGGGGGGGGATTCTCCAATGCATCACAGCCTAAAAAAATGTGCAACTTGTGAAATGTTTGCCGAACTATCTGGAACGGAACATGATATTGCCATAGGGGATGTCTTTGTGTGTGCGCGATGTAAGGAGTGTAAGGAAATCAGGCGACAACTCAGCGTTGTTATGGGCCTATATGAGAGTTTGAAGGACAGGGTGGATGCCCTCGAAGGATCTAAATTGAGGGGCCCATCAGGCTCTCAGCTGCCCACATCAATGCCAGAGCTTGCATTTGGTCATCACGCAACACAGCGGCACCCCAAAGGCAGATTGCGCTGGTCCCAAAGGAACTAGTAGTTGTTGGTGACTCTATTGTCAGGGAAACGGGAAACATCCTTTGTAAAAAGGATAGGTGGAACAGGACCAGGGTATGTCTGCCAGTGGCAAAGCAAGATGACGTTGTAGAGCAGATATCATCTTTTAGGGGCACAAAAGGGGATATAGTTGTACACGTTGGCATTAATGATATTAAGAGTAGGAGACCGGCAGAATTACTTAACAAGTACAGGTCACTGTTGAAAAATAGCCGTGAATTAGGTTTGAATTTGAAAGTGTCTGCAATTCTGCCCAGACACGATAGAAGGGAGTATATGATGAGAGCCTTGTCGATCAATTCGGCCATGGAAAGATTGTGCAAGGCTCAAGGGATAGAATTTTTTTCAGCCTGGACTGTACTTGTTAACAGGAGAGACTGCTTCTACAGGGATGGGATACACTTAAATAGAAAGGGTGCAAGAATATTTGCTGATGCTATCGAGGCAGTGTTAGGTGGGTCGGAAAACTGATAGCTTCGGGGGATACAAGGACTAATAGTTTAACAGTAGCCGTAGGCAGAGGTGAAGGTGAAGGTGATATAACAACACGATAGGAGGGAGTATATGATGAGAGCCCTGTCAATCAATTCGGCCCTGGAAAGATTGTGCAGGGCTCAAGGGGTAGAATTTTTTTCAGCCTGGTCTGTACTTGTTAACAGGAGAGACTGCTTCTACAGGGATGGGATACACTTAAATAGAAAGGGTGCAAGAATGTTTGCTGATGCTATCGAGGCAATGTTAGGTGGGTCGGAAAACTGCTAGATTGGGGGGATACAAGGACTAATAGATTAACAGTAGCCACTGGCAGAGGTGAAAGTGATTCTTGCACTGCTTCTATTGGAATGAGCCGCAGCCTGGAAAATAAGATGCAGGATATTTCAGAGACTGCTGGGAATCATTGGGGTACAAGTAAACACATGGGTTGTGTTAGGGTAGCTAAGAAAAAGAACAGGTGCATGTATACTTGTGTGTACACCAATGCTAGGAGTTTAGTAAATAAATTTGATGAATTTGAGGTATTGCTCAAAACATCAAAGGCAGATATTGTGGGGATTTCAGAGACGTGGTGTCACACAGATATAAGAAATGCAGAACTGGAATTTGGGGAGTACAATGTGTACAGAAAGGATAGACAGGATAGGAAGGGAGGAGGGGTTATGCTATTAATTAAGAAACACATAAAATCCAAGGAAGTGAAGCCAGTCGACATCGCTGGACAGTGCAGTGTCGAGTCAGTTTGGTGTGACATAAGCATTGGGAGATCAAAATTGAGAGTAGGAGTGTGCTATAGGCCTAATGACTCTGATGAGTATAATAAGAAACTGTTCGGAGAAATAGAGTGGGCCAGTAAATCAGAGAGTCTTATAATGGGGGATTTTAATTTCCCAGATATTGACTGGAATTTGGGGGCTGGTCACTCACACAGTAGCAAGGCTTTTGTGGATTTATTGGATGATTGTTTTCTACATCAGCATGTTCGGGAGGCAACTAGAGGGAGTAATACTCTTGATTTGATTATCAGTAGTGATTCTTCATGCATTCAGAATCTGCAGATAAATGAACCACTTGGTGGCAGTGATCACAGTGTGCTGAAGTGGGAGTTACTCAAAGAGGTAACTACCATTAGGGGTAAAGGGAAGGGGTATTGCTTTCGTAAAGGCGACTACAATGGACTGAGACAGTATTTAAATTCTATACAGTGGGATCAACTGATGATATTGCCAACAGCAAATTCAAAATGGGAAGCATTCAAAGAACTTATCGTGGAAGCTACTAGGCTTTACATACCAACTAAGAAATATTGTTCAAGGTTTAGTCCTAAATGGTTGTCAGATGAACTAATGAGGCATATGGCAGAGAAGAAAAATGCATGGGATACATACAAATTAACACGTGACACGGATGCCTATGATAGATACAAGTTGATCTGTAACCAAGTTACAAAGGAGGTTAGGCAGGCGAAGGCAGATTACGAGAGATCCTTGGCAAGGGATGCGAAGAAAAACAGCAAAGAGTTCTTTACTTATGTAAACTCTAGAAGGAAGGGGATGAATCAGATTGGTCCACTTGAGATCGATGGGTCAACTGTTGATGACCCTGCTCGGGTAGCTAACAAACTAAATGAATATTTTGCATCGACATTCACACATGAGGAGTTATTCAGCAAGGGGAATGCCAGAGGTGTATTCAACTCTAGCAGTAAGCTAGAGAATCTTGTAATAACTGAGAGCAAAGTGGAGGAGAAATTGTTGAAGATAAACACAAGAAAGGCACCTGGGGTGGATGGGATCTATCCAGTTATATTAAAGGAGGCAGCAAAGGAGGTAAGCAAACCCTTAGGCATAATTATGAGAGCTTCCTTGGACTCAGGGGAGGTACCCATTGACTGGAGATGTGCAAATGTGACCCCAATTCACAAAGGGGGATCAAAGGCTGACACAAGTAATTATAGACCTGTGAGTTTAACTTCTGTTCCCGGAAAATTAATGGAGGCACTGGTGAAAGAAGCACTGCAGGATCATCTAGACAAGACTTCAGTTATAGCTAGGACACAGCATGGTTTTGTTAAAGGGAAGTCTTGCCTGACCAATTTGATTGGATACTATGATGCAGTCACAAAAGAACTGGATGCAGGGAATAACTTTGATATTATATACTTGGATCTTAGAAAGGCTTTTGATACTGTTGCACATGGAAGACTGCTGCACAAATTGGAGCAGTGTGGCATTGGAGGCAAGTTGCTGCTATGGATAAAGGGGTGGTTGAGGGGGAGAAGACAGAGAGTGGTAATCAATGGACACTGCTCATCGTGGACTAATGTTATTAGTGGAGTCCCTCAGGGTTCAGTATTGGGGCCTTTATTGTTTTCTGTATTTATAAATGATATTGATGATGGTATATCAGGCTTAATGTCCAAGTTTGCAGACGATACAAAGGTTGGCAGGGTTGTCAAGGACACTACTGACACTATGCTGCTGCAACAGGATTTGGAAAGGTTGAGCAGATGGGCTTCGAGGTGGCAAATGAAGTTTAACATTGACAAATGTAAAGTACTACATATGGGAAACAGCAACCCCAGAGCAACGTATCAACTCTGTGGTACTACACTGACAGTGGTAGAGAATGAAAGGGACCTGGGGGTGGTGGTGCAGGCAGATATGAAGTTCTCTGAGCAGTGCAGACGAGCTGCAAGAGTAGCTCATGGTGTATTGTCAATGATATATAGAAATTTTTCTAGCAGGGATAAGGAGGTGATTATTCCCTTGTATAAGGCAATGGTCAGGCCACACCTAGAGTACTGTATACAGGCCTGGAGGCCTCATTTCAGGAAGGATGTAGAGCTGCTGGAACGAGTACAGAGAAGGGCAACTAGATTGGTGAATGGGACAAAGGGGTTCTCTTACGAAGAAAGGCTTAAGTTTTGCAAATTACAGTGTCTGGAAACTAGGCACCAGCGGGGTGATCTGATAGAGGTGTACAAAGCCTTGAATGGTTTGAGCATGCTCAATGCTGATGGGATTCTTCCTCTAGCTCAGAAAAATCACCTGAGAGGGCATAAATTCAAATTGAGGAAAGACAGATGTAGGATAGATGTGCGGAAATTTGCCTTTAGCCAGCGGGTGGTTGGTGGGTGGAACAGACTTCCATCCCTTGTCGTGGAAGTTGATAGCCTAAATAAGTTTAAGGCTCAGCTGGACAGGTATTTCGAACGAACAGAGGGGTGAAGTGGAAGTGGTTATTTTTATTTATTTATGTTACTTTTTTTTTTTTTTTTTTTTTTTTTTTTGGCTGATGCTGCATAAGCTTGCTTTCTTGCATCAAATGCCTCTACTAATGCTAATGCTAATGCTATTAGAATAAGTAGCGACCTGAAGCGTGGGGTGTTGGGGGTTTCAGGGACGAATGGCAGTCATCCTGAAATAGGTGGGTATATGGGATGTGTTAGGGTAACTAAGAATAGGAGTAGGAGCATGTATGCTTGCATGTATACCAATGCTAGAAGTCTAGTAAATAAATTTGATGAATTTGAAGTGTTGGTCAAGACATCAAAGGCGGATATTGTTGGGACATCAGAGACGTGGTGTCACACAGATATAAGGAATGCCGAACTGGAATTTGGGGAGTACAATGTGTACAGAAAGGATAGACAGGATAGGAAGGGAGGAGGTGTTATGCTGTTAATAAAGAAAAACATAAAATCAAAAGAAGTGCATCCAGTTGATATAGATGCACTGTTGAGTCAGTTTGGTGTGACATAAGCACTGCG
Organism: Mastigoproctus giganteus; assembly: GCF_048544385.1. NCBI lineage: Eukaryota > Metazoa > Arthropoda > Arachnida > Uropygi > Thelyphonidae > Mastigoproctus > Mastigoproctus giganteus. Next base: position 151,415,524 of record NC_143587.1, on the reverse strand, counting down.
AAAGCAAAAATTAGAGTAGGAGTGTGTTATAGGCCTAATGACTCGAATGAGTACAATGAACAATCGTACAGAGAAATAGAGTGGGCTAGTAAATCGGAATGTCTTATAATGGGGGATTTTAACTTCCCAGATATTGACTGGAACTTGTTGGTTGGTCACTCACACACTAATCAGACTTTTGTGGATTTATTGGATGATTATTTTCTGCAGCAGCATGTTCGAGAGGCAACCAGAGAAAGTACTACTCTTGATCTGGTTATCAGCAGTGATCATTCATGTATTAGGAATTTGCAGATAAAAGAACCACTAGGTGGCAGCGATCACAGTGTACTGACGTGGGATTTACTTAAAGATTTAATTACCATCAGGGGTAAAGGAAAGGGTTTTTGCTTCCGTAAAGGCGAGTACAGTGGTCTCCGACAGTTTTTAAATTCTGTACAGTGGGATCAACTGACGATGTTACCAACAGTAAATTCTAAGTGAGAAGCATTCAAGGAATTAATCGTGGAAGCTACCAAAAGTTTCATACCTATTAAGAAATATTGTTCAAGGTTTAGGCCTAAATGGTTGTCAAATGAACTAATGAGACTTGTAACAGAGAAGAAAAATGCATGGGATGCATATAAATTATCAAGCGACTCAGAAGCCTATGGCAGATATAAGTTAATCTGTAATCAGGTCACAAAGGAGGTTCGGCAGGCGAAGGCAGATTACGAGAAATCCTTGGCAAAAGATGCTAAGAAAAACAGCAAGGATTTCTTTACTTATATAAATTCTAAAAGGAAGGGGATGAATCTGATTGGTCCACTTAACATCGATGGTTCGACTGTTCATGATCCTGCTCAGTAGCAAACAAACTGAATGAGTATTTTGCATCTACATTCACACATGAGGAATTATTAAGGTTTGAAAATGGCAGAAGGTTATCAAATTGTAGCAAGATACTTAATGATTTTGTAATAACTGAGAGCAAAGTGGAGGAGAAATTGTTGAAGTTAAACATAAGAAAAGCACCTGGGGTGGATGGGATCTATCCAGTTATATTAAAGGAGGCGGCAAAGCAACTAAGCAAACCCTTAGCCATAATTATGAGAGCATCCTTGGACTCAGGGGAGGTTCCCACGGACTGGAGATGTGTAAATGTATCCCCAATTCACAAAGGGGGATCGAAGGGTGACACGAGTAATTACAGACCAGTTAGTTTAACTTCTGTTCCGGGTAAAATAATGGAGTCGCTGGTTAAAAATGCATTGCAGGATCATCTAGACAAGACTGCAGCAATAATTCAGACACAGCATGGGTTTGTTAAGGGAAAGTCTTGTCTGACAAATTTGATAGGTTATTATGATGTGGTTACAAAGGAATTGGATGCAAAAAATAATTTTGATATCATATATTTGGATTTCAGGAAAGCTTTTGACACTGTTGCGCATGGAAGACTAGTGTACAAATTGGAGCAGAATGGTATTAAGGGTAAGTTGCTACAATGGATAAAAGGATGGTTAAGTGCGAGAAGACAGAGGGTGGTAATCAATGGGTGCTGCTCTTCTTGGACTAATGTTATTAGTGGAGTCCCACAGGGTTCGGTGTTAGGTCCACTGTTGTTTTGTATATTTATCAATGATATTGATGAAGGTATATCAGGCTTAATGTCGAAGTTTGCAGATGATACAAAGGTTGGCAGGGTTGTTAATGACAGTAATGGCAGTGTGCTACTGCAACAGGATCTGGATAATTCGGGCAAATGGGCTAAGAAGTGGCAACTGAAGTTTAACCTTGACAAATGCAAAGTACTGCATATGGGTAGAAGTAACCCCAGAGAAACGTACCAATTGTGTGGTACTACACTTAAGGTGGTAGAAAATGAAAAAGACCTGGGAGTAATTGTGCAGGCAGATATGAAGTTTTCTGAGCAATGCAGACAGGCTGCCAGGGCAGGTCATGGGGTTTTGTCAATGATATATAGGAATTTTGCTAGCAGGGAAAAGGAGGTGATTATCCCTCTGTATAAGGCAATGGTCAGGCCACGCCTTGAGTACTGCGTACAGGTCTGGAGGCCTCATTTTAGGAAGGGTGTAGATTTACTTGAGTGTGTACAGAGAAGGGCAACAAGATTGGTGAGGGGAATGAAGGGATCCTCTTACCAAGAGAGGCTTAAGTTCTGCAAATTGCAGTGGCTGGAGACTAGGCACCTGCGCGGTGATCTGATTGAGGTATATAAGGCCTTGAATGGGTTGAGCACGCTGAATTCTGATGGGATCCTTCCACTTGTTCAGATTACGAACCTAAGGGGGCATAAATTCAAATTAAGAAAAGACAGATGTAGAATAGATGTGCGGAAATATTCCTTTAGCCAGCGGGTGGTTAATTGCTGGAACAAACTTCCATCTGTCATTGTGGAAGTTGATAGGTTGAATAAATTTAAGGAGAAACTGGACGGGCATTTGGAGGGAATGGTGTGATTTTTTTTTTTTTTTTTTTTGGTTGATGCTGCATAAGCTCATACATTTGCTTTCTTGCATCACATGCCACTACTACTACTACTACTAATGAAATGTTTCGTACACATGGTAAGAATATACTCAGATCCTTGACATAATGTGGCCTCGACAATGCTCCCCGCATACACAGTAATCGGACTCCCTCCAGTCACTATCTGGCAGAGTAGAGGTAGGAAGATTATACACTAGCTGATCCGGAAGCCTCCTAGAGGGTTACCAATAGGTTCGGTCCGGTGTGCTAACTAGCAGCCGACCTGCGAACACCGTTTTAGAGCTGTACCCTCGAAATGTAAGGAATATTGGATCTCGCCACGATGTTCATCCTAACCTCAAAAGTCATCAATCATACTGCATGATGGAAGAGATAGGGAAGGGTTGACCGGAACTTAGCTCTAGAGACTAAACATGGGTTCCACCACTTCAAGCCTCCAATAAGAAAAGTGGTGGTATTGCACCGGTTGATGAGAGTCATCTACCACCTAGTACTGCCTGGTAACATAGAGGGGGCAGCATTCCTCCATGTGGTGTGGGTGCCACACCTCGATCCCTGCTTACGTTGGTTCACACCTGGGTGGTCACCCACTATGTGCTTGTGCATGGAGGTTATACCCAGGATTACTAACAGTCCCACCATTGTGAAGGTGCAAGCAGAGGATTTGGGTGTCACAGACTGTCCGGACTTTGCCAAAATTAGGTCCACTTAACTTGAATGTCACCCGAATATCAGTTCCATCAGCGTTTTAGACTCCCAGGTAGCAAGTACAGCTTGTCTGGCATATCTGAGAGAATGTCTGTGACAACCTCAAGGATCAACTACTAGCTAAAAGAAAACTAAATAAATTACCTCAATGGTAGTTTGCCACTGACAGCTTACAAAAAGTCAAAAGGTATGCTGGATAAGGAGAGAAACACAAGGTAGTATTTATTTTTTAAATTAATTAATTATTATTTTTTTTTATTGGCACAGAAAAAACCTGAAGTTTCCTTGCACTACATGGCTAATATTAATATGGGCAAATACTAATGGATGAATGCTGTGTCAATGCTGTTTACAAACAACAATTTAATAGTTCCAGTAGCACTCATTAAACAGTAGATGTATTTATCAAATAATGAAACATTGCATCAATCTAATATATCATATATGACTCATGAAACTGAGAATGCTACCTTTACAGGCAAATGAGAAACCGTGTAATCTACTGCTTGTTCCCAAATAGCAATCAAGCAATTTTATGATCTAATGTTTATGTTAGATCACAGAATGACATTAGAGATTGGTAAAAAAAAAATGGCTCTCTTCCCTACATAACTGGGTGTAATGTGTTGTTTGGCACATAGGCAGTCTGAAAAATAAATTTGCCTGATTCTTGGAATGTTTGCCAGACATGCCCATTTTCCAAAACATAGCTGGGAAATGGTGGTTTTGAGAGATTCAACTGAACATGGAAAATCATGTACATGATTTTCTCTGAAATTATACATAATGTTTCTTTAGTATGTTACTAAAGAATACTGTTAATCAGGGTTCACACACTCAAAATGGTAAACCCTACACATAATAAGACTGGCTGTTTTACACATTCCACATGTTTTATGTGACATGGACCAGTTGCATAAACTAGTCCATTTTGACTAGTTACACTGATTAACTGAGAACGTCCTTTACTTGAGTTTGCTGCCTAATCCATGTTTCTCTTCTTATCTAGCAGTCTGATTCCCAATATAATTCTTTCCATTCTTCGCTGTGTAGTTCTCGACTTCTCTTCCATTCTTTTGGCGAGTGCCCAAGTTTCACTTCCGTATGTCATGATGGGGAGTATAAATTGGTTCATTATTCTACGTTTCAGACAAATAGGATATTGCTCCTCAATATGTGACTATATTTCCTGAATGCTATCCATCCAAAATTTATTCTTCTCTTGACTTCCAGTCATTTAATATTATTACAGCTAATGACTTGTCCCAGATAAGTATATGACTCCACCTTTTCAATTACTGCTCCTTCAATCATTATATCCCTTTCTGTGGCATACTTGTTCATCATTACTTTTGTTTTAGCCATATTCATCTTTAGTCCAAAATCCTTTGCAGAATTATTTTAAAAATTCAAAAATTTAACCAAGTTATTTTACTATTTATTATTTATTTTTTTTTTCAAAAAAGAGAAAAACTACATTATGATGTTGAGACAAATAAGCAGTCAAAACAATTGGAGGGCAAAGGATATGTCTGCCATAAACCTGCAGTTACATTAGCATTAACAAAGACACATGATACAAGAAAGAAAGATTATATAGCATCAGCCAAAAAAAAAAAAAAAAAAAAAACCACCCTGATTTCACCCATCCACTTGCTCCAAATGTTTGTCTAGTTCTGCCTTGAATCTATTTAAGCTATCAACTTCTACGACAGATGGAAGTTTGTTCCAGCAATCGACCACCTGCTGGCCAATGGCAAATTTCCACACATCCATCCTACAACTGTCCTTCCTCAATTTGAATTTATGCCCTCTCAGGCGATTCTGCGCAAGAGGAAGAATCCCAACAGCATTGAGCATGCTCAAACCATTGAAAGCTTTATACACCTCGATCAGATCATCTCGCAGGCGCCTAGTCTCCAGACGCTGTAATTTGCAAAACTTAAGCCTTTCTTCGTAAGAGCAACCCTTTGTTCCATCCACTAATCTTGTTTATGGCAGAATCAATGAATATAAGTTTATGACTTATTTCATTGATTCTATGAATATAAGGAGTTAGCCTCCTGAACTGTAATCTTCCTATTACTGGATACTACCATTAGCATTAGTGGCGGTATCTGATGCAAGAGCATTTAAAAAAAAAAAAAAAAAAAAAAAAATTTTCATTTTCCCTTTGCTCCAAAACTTTGTTCAGTTCTTTCTTCTATCTGTTTTTAAGCTATCAACTATCATAACAACACATGGAAGTCTGTTCCAGCAGTCAACCAATCGCTGCCTAATAGCAAATTTTTCAAGCATCTATTCTGCAACTGTCATCTCAATTTAAATTTATGCCCTCTTAAGTGCATAATCTAAGAAAGAGGAAGAATCCCATCAGCAACTAAGCTTGCTTAAACCATTCAAAGCCTTAACACCCCAATCAGATCCCCTCACAGGTGCCTAAGTCTCCAGACACTGCATTTCGCAGAACTTTAGCCTTTCTTGGTAAAAGCATCCTTTTGTTCCCCCCCCCACCACCACCGCCACCACTCTCACTGCACTTCTCAGTATTCATTCCAGCAGCTCTAGATCCTTCCTAAAATGAAGCCTCCATAACTGTATGCAGTACTCAAAGTGTGACCTGACCATTGACTTATATATCAAGGACATACTTTGCTAGCATTGATAAGGAGGGATAATCACCTCCTTATCAATGCTAGCAAAGTGCCTATATATCATTGACAAGACCCCACGACCTGCTCTGATAGCCTTGTCTGCACTGCTCAGGTCACTTCATATCTGACTGCACAATTACTCCCAGGTATTTTTCATTCTCCACTGCACCGAGTGTAGTACCACACAGTCGACACATTTCCTTCAGATTACTGCTACCCATATGCAGTACTTCGCATTTGTCAATGTTAAACTTCATTTGCCACTTCTCAGCCTATGAACCCAACTTTTCTATATCCTGTTCCAGTAGCATGCTGTCATTAACAACAACCCTGCTAACCTTTGTATCATCTGCAAACATGGATATTAAGCTTGATATACCTTCATCAATATCACTGATAAATATATAAAACAACATTAGGCCCAACAACGAAATCCTGGGGGACTCCACTAATAACATGTCCACAAAGAGCAACCCATCAAATACCAATCAGACCATCCCTTTATCCATTTCAGAACCTTGAACTCAATGCCATACTGCTCCAATTTGTACAGTAGTCTTCAATGTGCAACAATATCAAAAGCTTTCCTGAAATCCAAGTATATGATATCAAAATTATTTTTTGCATCCAATTCCTTTGTTTTAACACATGATAGTATCCAATCAAATTGTTCAGAAAAGATTTCCCATTAACAAACAAATGCTGTTTCTGAATTATTACCGCAGTCTTGTCTAGATGATCCCACAATGCTTCTTTAACCAGTGACTGCATTATTTTCCCAGGAACAGAAGTTAAACTAACAGGTAAGTAATTACTCACACCACCTTTCGATCCACCCCTTTGTGAATTGGGGATACATTTTCACATCCCCATTCTGTGGGGACTTTCCTTAAGTCCAAGGATGCACTGATAATTATGAGTAAGGGTTTGCTTACTTCCTATGCTGCCTCCTTTAAAACACCTGGATAGATCCCATCCACCCCAGGTGCCTTTCTTATGTTTAACTTCAACAATATCTCCTCCATTTTGCTCTCAGTTATTACAAAATAATTTAGCTCCCTGCCAGAGGTTAATAAAATTCTGGCATTCCCCTCCCTGAATAACTCCTCACGTATGAATGTAGATGATAAATACTCATTCAGTTTGTCAGCTATCTGAGCAGGATCATCAAAAGTCGATATCAAGTGGACCAAGATGATTCATCCCCTTATGAAAAGCCTAGTAGCTAACAACATTGTGAATGCTTCCCATTTAGAATTTGCTATTGGTAACATCAGTTGGTCCCACTGTATAGAATTTAAAAACTATATCACTGAGACAATTGTAATCACCTGTATGAAAGCTTTTGCTTTAACCCTGTGGTAGTTAAATCCTTAAGTAAATTTCACATCAGTACACTGTAATCACTGCCACCAAGTGGTGCCATTACCTGCAAATTCTTAATGTATGAATAATCACTGCTGGTAATCAGATGAAGTGTATTACTCTGTCTCGTTGCCTCTCGAACACACTGCTGTAGAAAACAATCATCCAAGAAATCTACAAAATTCTTCCTAGTGTGAGAGTGACCAACACACAAGTTCCAGTCAATATCTGAGAAGTTAAACTCCCCTCTTTATAAGACACTGATTTACTGGCTCACTATTTCTCTGTACAGTTGTTCGTTGTACTCAGTCATCAGGTCTATAACACACTCTTACTCTCAACTTTGCTTTCTCAGTTCTTATGTCACACCAAACTGACTCAACACTGCACTGTCCACCCATGTCTACTGGATGCACTTTCTTAGATTTTATGTATTTCTTAACTAACAGCATCATCCCTCCTCCCCTTCTATCCTGTCTATCCTTTTTGTACACATTGTACTCTCCAAATTCCAAATCTGTGTGACATCACATCTGATATCCCAACAATATCCATTTTTGATGTCTTGACTAGCATTTCAAATTCATGAAATTTATTTACTATACTTCAAGCTTTGGTGTAAATTCCCATATATATGCACCTGTTCTAACTCTTAGTTACCCCAAAACAGTCCATGTATTTACTTTTTCCATGATGACTCCCAGAAGTCCTTGAAATCCCCAGCACCTTGCTTTCCAGTCTGCTGCTCATTCTAATAGAAGCAGTGCAAGAATCACTTTCACCTCTGCCTTTGGTGGTAGTAGTAGTAGTAGTAGCATTTGATGCAAGAAAGCAAGTGTATGAGCTTATGCAGCATCAGCCAAAAAAAAAAAAAAAATATCACAACATTCCCTCCAAATCCTGTCCAGTTCCTCCTTAAATTTATTCAACCTATCAACTTCCACAATGACAGATGGAAGTTTGTTCCAGCAATTAACCACCTGCTGGCTAAAGGCAAATTTCCGCACATCTAATCTACATCTGTCTTTTCTTAATTTGAATTTATGCCCCCTTAGGTTCGTAATCTGAACAAGTGGAAGGATCCCATCAGAATTCAGCGTGCTCAACCCATTCAAGGCCTTATATACCTCAATCAGATCACCGTGCAGGTGCCTAGTCTCCAGCCACTGCAATTTGCAGAACTTAAGCCTCTCTTGGTAAGAGGATCCCTTCATTCCCCTCACCAATCTTGTTGCCCTTCTCTGTACACGCTCAAGTAAATCTACACCCTTCCTAAAATGAGGCCTGCAGACCTGTACGCAGTACTCAAGGCGTGGCCTGACCATTTAGGTCAGACCAATGAGGCTTGCAGACCTGTACGCAGTACTCAAGGCCCCCTGACCATACAGAGGGATAATCACCTCCTTTTCCCTGCTAGCAAAATTGCTATATATCATTGACAAAACCCCATGACCTGCCCTGGCAGCCTGTCTGCATTGCTCAGAAACCTTCATATCTGACTGCACAATTACTCCCAGGTCTTTTTCATTTTCTACCACCTTAAGTGTAGTACCACACAATTGGTACGTTTCTCTGGGGTTACTTCTACCCATATGCAGTACTTTGCATTTGTCAAGGTTAAACTTCAGTTGCCACTTCTTAGCCCATCTGCCCAAATTATCTAGATCCTGTTGCAGTAGCACACTGCCATTACTGTCATTAACAACCCTGCCAACCTTTGTATCATCTGCATACTTCGACATTAAGCCTTATATACCTTCATCAATATCATTGATAAATATACAAAACAACAGTGGACTAACACCGAACCCTGTGGGACTCCACTAATAACATTAGTCCAAGAAGAGCAGCACCCACTGATTACCACCCTCTGTCTTCTCCCACTTAACCATCCTTTTATCCATTGTAGCAACTTACCCTTAATACCATTCTGCTCCAATTTGTACAATAGTCTTCCATGCGCAACAGTGTCAAAAGCTTTCCTGAAATCCAAATATATAATATCAAAATTATTTTTTGCATCCAGTTCCTTTGTAACCACATCATAATATCCTATCAAATTTGTCAGACAAGACTTTCCCTTAACAAACCCATGCTGTGTCTGAATTATTGCTGCAGTCTTGTCTAGATGATCCTGCAATGCATCTTTAACCAGTGACTCCATTATTTTACCCGGAACAGAAGTTAAACTAACTGGTCTGTAATTACTCGTGTCACCCTTCAATCCCCCTTTGTGAATTGGGGATGCATTTGCACATCTCCAGTCCATGGGAACCTCCCGAGTCCAAGGATGCTCTCATAATTATGGCTAAGGGTTTGCTTAGTTGCTTTGCCGCCTCCTTTAATATAACTGGATAGATCCCATCCACCCCAGGTGCTTTTCTTATGTTTAACTTCAACAATTTCTCCTCCACTTTGCTTTCAGTTATTACAAAATCATTACGTATCCTGCTACAATTTGATAACCTTCTGCCAATTTCAAACCTTAATAATTCCTCATGTGTGAATGTAGATGCAAAATACTCATTCAGTTTGTTTGCTATCTGAGCAGGATCATCAACAGTCGAACCATCGATGTCAAGTGGACCAATCAGATTCATCCCCTTCCTTTTAGAGTTTATATAAGTAAAGAAATCCTTGCTGTTTTTCTTAGCATCTTTTGCCAAGGATTTCTCGTAATCTGCCTTCGCCTACCTAACCTCCTTTGTCACCTGATTACAGACTAGCTTATATCTGCCAATAGGCTTCTGAGTCGCTTGATAATTTATATGCATCCCATGCATTTTTCTTCTCTATTACGAGTCTCATTAGTTCATTAGATAACCATTTAGGCCTAAACCTTGAACAATATTTCTTAATAGGTATGAAACTTTTAGTAGCTTCCACGATTAATTCCTTGAATGCTTACCACTTAGAATTTACTGTTGGTAACATCGTCAGTTTATCCCATTGTACAGAATTTAAAAACTGTCTGAGACCACTATACTCACCTTTACGGAAGCAAAAACCCTTTCCTTTACCCCTGATGGTAATTAAATCTTTAAGTAAATCCCACATCAGTACACTGTGATCACTGCCACCTAGTGGTTCCTTTATCTCCAAATTCTTAATACACGAATGATCACTGCTGATAACCAGATCAAGAGTATTACTTTCTCTGGTTGCCTCTCAAACATGCTGCTGCAGAAAACAATCATCCAATAAATCCACAAAAGTCTGACTAGTGTGTGAGTGACCAACCCACATGTTCCAGTCAATATCTGGGAAGTTAAAATCGCCCATTATAAGACATTCCAATTTACTAGCCCACTCTATTTCTCTGTACAATTGTTCATTGTACTTGTTAACAGGAGAGACTGCTTCTATAGGGATGGGATACACTTAAATAGAAAGGGTGCAAGAATAAAATAGAAATAGAAAGGGTGCAATAACTGTAAATCTTTTATTCTGTGACTCCCCCCAAGCTAGCAGTTTTCCAACCCACCTAACACTGCCTTGACAGTATCAGCATCATGTGTGAAATTAAAGGAGAGAAAGATGTGTGAAATTTTATTAGACCTCAATAAAATTACAAAAGTAAAACACTGTTGCAATCATCTGCTCCTCTATCTCTCATGAAATCAACTGATTATTAAAATTGTTACAAATCAAAGGTTTCAATTCTCAATTCCAATTAATAATCTGAAAAATTAACTATTTTTTTTGGAAATGAGAAATTGTCTGAAAAATTCCACTTCTTTGTTGTTTAAGCCTCTTTATCATAGGTGATACCTATGATAAAGAAGCATAAATGGCAAGGTGGAATTAGCTGAAGGACTAGATCAATAATGATATGATAATAGCAGGTACTGCATGGAAAAAATTGAATACAGAAGA